>NC_041385.1:351130991-351392998 GCF_002162155.2 Triticum dicoccoides | reverse complement strand
GGCCTGGGCTGGCCGCGCCTGGGCCCGGTGGGCCGCGGCGGCGATGGGTGGCGGCGCAGACAGGTGGCGGGCTCGGATTGGCGCCGGGAGCGGGATGGACGTGTCTGGCCGCCGGCGGACATTTCCGGCGACGCGGAGGGAGGTTTTTAGGGTTAGGGATGGATTTCATCCGCGAATTTCAGGGGAGAGGGCATATATTTATAGGTAGAGGGAGCTAGGAAGCTCCAAATGAGGTGCGGTTTTTGAAGGAAATATGCCCTAGAGTCAATAATAAAGTTATTATTTATTTCCTTATTTCATGATAAATGTTTATTATTCATGCTAGAATTGTATTAACCGGAAACATAATACATGTGTGAATACATAGACAAACATAGTGTCACTAGTATGCCTCTACTTGACTAGCTCGTGAATCAAAGATGGTTAAGTTTCCTAGCCATAGACATGAGTTGTCATTTGATTAACGGGATCACATCATTAGGAGAATGATGTGATTGACATGACCCATTCCGTTAGCCTAGCACTTGATTGTTTAGTATGTTGCTATTGCTTTCTTCATGACTTATACATGTTCCTGTGACTATGAGATTATGCAACTCCCGTTTGCCGGAGGAACACTTTGGGTGCTACCAAACGTCACAACGTAACTGGGTGATTATAAAGGAGTACTACAGGTGTCTCCAAAGGTACATGTTGGGTTGGCGTATTTCGAGATTAGGTTTTGTCACTCCGATTGTCGGAGAGGTATCTCTAGGCCCTCTCGGTAATGCACATCACTATAAGCCTTGCAAGCAATGTAGCTAATGAGTTAGTTACGGAATGATGCATTACGTAGCAAGTAAAGAGACTTGCCGGTAACGAGATTGAACTAGGTATTGGGATATCGACGATCGAATCTCGGGCAAGTAACATACCAATGACAAAGGGAACAAAGTATGTTGTTATGCGGTTTGACCGAGAAAGATCTTCGTAGAATATGTAGGAGCCAATATGAGCATCTAGGTTCCGCTATTGGTTATTGACCAAGAATAGTTCTAGGTCATGTCTACATAGTTCTCGAACCCGTAGGGTCCGCACGCTTAAGGTTTTGATGACAGTTATATTATGAGTTTATGAGTTTTGATGTACCGAAGGAGTTTGGAGTCCCGGATGAGATTGGGGACATGACGAGGAGTCTCGAAATGGTCGAGACGTAAAGATCGATATATTGGACGACTATATTCGGAGTTCGGAAAGGTTTCGAGTGATTCGGGTATTTTTCGGAGTACCGGAGAGTTACAGGAATTCGCCGGGGAGTATATGGGCCTTATTGGGCCATACGGGAATAGAGGAGAGAGGCCGAAAGGAAGGAGGCGCGCAGCCCCCTCTGGTCCGAATTGGACAAGGGGTGCGGCCCCCCTTTCCTTCCTCCTCTCCCCCTCTTTCCCCCTTTCTCCTACTCCAACAAGGAAGGAGGGAGTCCTACTCCTGGTGGGAGTAGGACTCCCCTTGGCGCGCCCCTCCTAGGCCGGCCGCCCCCTCTCCCCTGCTCCTTTATATACGGGGGCAGGGGGGCACCTCTAGGGACAACACAAGTTGATCTACGGATCATTCCTTAGCCGTGTGCAGTGCCCCCCTCCATCATATTCCACCTCGGTCATATCGTCGCGGAGTTTAGGCGAAGCCCTGCGCCGGTAGAACATCATCATTGTCACCACGCCGTCATGCTGACGGAACTCATCCCCGAAGCTTTGCTGGATCGGAGCCCGGGGATTGTCATCGAGCTGAACGTGTGCTGAACTCGGAGGTGCTGTACGTTCGGTACTTGGATCGGTCGGATCGTGAAGACGTATGACTACATCAACCGCGTTGTCATAACGCTTCCGCTTACGGTCTACGAGGGTACGTGGACAACACTCTCCTCTCTCGTTGCTATGCCATCACCATGATCTTGCGTGTGCGTAGGAATTTTTTTTTGAAATTACTACGTTCCCTAACACTGGCATCCGAGCCAGGTTTTATGCGTTGATGTTATATGCACGAGTAGAACACAAGTGAGTTGTGGGCGATACAAGTCATACTACTTACCAGCATGTCATACTTTGGTTCGGCGGTATTGTTGGATGAAGCGGCCCAGACCGACATTACGCGTACGCTTACGCGAGACTGTTTTTACCGCCGTGCTTTGCACATAGGTGACTAGCGGGTGTCAGTTTCTCCAACTTTAGTTGAACCGAGTGTGGCTACGCCCGGTCCTTGAGAAGGTTAAAACAACACTAACTTGACGAACTATCGTTGTGGTTTTGATGCGTAGGTAAGAACGGTTCTTGCTCAGCCCGTAGCAGCCACGTAAAACTTGCAACAACAAAGTAGAGGACGTCTAACTTGTTTTTGCAGGGCTTGTTGTGATGTGATATGGTCAAGATGTGATGAGATATAAATTGTTGTATGAGATGATCATGTTTTGTTGAAGTTATCGGCAACTAGCAGAAGCCCTATGGTTGTCTCTTTGTTGCATAAGATGCAAGTGCCAAATAGTTGCTTTACTTTACGCTATGCGATAGCAATAGTTTCAAGAGCAATAGTTGGCGAGACGACCATGTGACGACACATTGATATAGATCAAGATGATGAAGATCATGGTGTCGTGCCGGTGACGATAGAGATCATGACAGTACTTTGGAGATGGAGATCAAAGGCGCAAGATGATCATGGCCATATCATGTCACAAATTTTGATTGCATATGATGTTTATCTTTTATACATCCTATTTTGCTTAGTTTGACGGTAGCATTTTAAGATGATCTCTTGCTAAAAATTATCAAGAAGTTTTCTCCCTGGGTATGCACCATTGCGAAAGTTCTTCGTGCTGAGACACCACGTGATGATCGGGTGTGATAGGCTCTACGTTCAAATACAACGGGTGCAAAACAGTTGCACACGCGGAATACTTAGGTTAAACTTGACAAGCCTAGCATATACAGATATGGCCTCGGAACACGGAGACCGAAAGGTCGAGCGTGAATCATATAGTAGATATGATCAACATAGTGATGTTCACCATTGAAAACTACTCCATCTCACGTGATGATCGGACATGGTTTAGTTGATTTGGATCACGTGATCACTTAGATGACTAGAGAGATGTCTGTCTAAGTGGGAGTTCTTAAGTAATATGATTAATTGAACTTAAATTTATCATGAACTTAGTCCTGGTAGTATTTTGCAAATTATGTTGTAGATCAATAGCTTGTGTTGTTGCTTTCATATGTTTATTTTTATATGTTCCTAGAGAAAATTGTGTTGAAAGATGTTAGTAGCAATGATGCGGATTGGATCCGTGATCTGAGGTTTATCCTCATTGCTGCACAGAAGAGTTATGTCCTTAATGCACCGCTAGGTGACAGACCTATTGCAGAAGCAGATGCAGACGTTATGAACGTTTGGCTAGCTCAATATGATGACTACTTGATAGTTTAGTGCACCATGCTTAACGACTTAGAATCGGGACTTCAAACACGTTTTGAACATCATGGACCATATGAGATGTTCCAGGAGTTGAAGTTAATATTTCCAGCAAATACCCGAGTTGAGAGATAGCAAGTCTCCAACAAGTTCTATAGCTAAAAGATGGAGGATAATCGCTCAACTAGTGAGCATGTGCTCAGATTGTCTGGGTACTACAATCGCTTGAATCAAGTGGGAGTTAATCTTCCAGATAAGATAGTGATTGACAGAATTCTCTAGTCACCACCACCAAGTTAGTAGAACTTCGTGATGAACTATAATGCAAGGGATGAAGAAAACGATTCCCGAGCTCTTCGTGATGCTGAAATCGACGAAGGTAGAAATCAAGAAAGAGCATCAAGTGTTGATGATTGACAAGACCACTAGTTTCAAGAAAAAGGCAAAGGGAAAGAAAGGGGAACTTTAAGTAGAATGACAAGCAAGTTGTCAGTCCCGCGAAGAAGCCCAAAGCTGGACCAAAGCCTGAAACTGAGTGATTATATTGCAAAGGAAATGGTCACTGGAAGCGGAAATGCCCTGAATGTTTGGCGGATAAGAAGGATGGCAAAGTGAACAAGGGTATATTTGATATACAGGTTATTGATGTGTACCTTACTAGTGTTTATAGTAGCCCCTGAGTATTTGATACTTGTTCGGTTGCTAAGATTAGTAACTCAAAACAAGAGTTACATAATAAACAGAGACTAATTGAGGGGAAGTGACGATGAGTGTTGGAAATAGTTCCATGATTGATATGATCATCATCACACACTCCCTATATTTTCGAGATTAGTGTTAAACCTAAATAAATGTTATTTAGCGTTTGCGTTGAGCATGAATATGATTTGATCATGTTTATTGCGATACGGTTATTCATTTGAAGTTAAAGAATAATTGTTATTCTGTTTACATGAATAATACCTTCAATGGTTATACACCCAATGAAAATAGTTTGTTGGATCTCGATCGTTGTGATACACATATTCATAATATTGATGCCAAAAGATGCAAAGTTAATAATGATAGTGCAACTTGTTTGTGGCACTACCGTTTAGGTCATATTGGTGTAAAGCGCATGAAGAAACTCCATGTTGATGGATTTTCGGAATCACTTGGTTATGAATCATTTGATGCTTGCGAACCGTGCCTTTTGGGCAAGATGACTAAAACTCCGTTCTTCGGAACAATGGAACGAGCTACTGACTTGTTGGAAATAATACATACTGATGTATGCAGACCAATGAGTATGAAGGCTCGTGGCAAGTATCGTTATTTTCTGACCTTCACAAAATGATTTGAGCAGATATGGGTATATCTACTTGACGAAACATAAGTCTGAAATAATTGAAAGGTTCAAAGAATTTCAGAGTGAAGTGAAAAAATCATCGTAACAAGAAAATAAAGTTTCTGCGATCTGATCGCGGAGATGAATATTTGAGTTACGAGTTTGGTCTTCAATTAAAACAATGCGGAATAGTTTCGCGACTCACGCCACCCGGAACACCACAAAGTAATGGTGTGTCCGAACTCGTAATCGTACTTTATTTGATATGGTGCGATCTATGATGTATCTTACCGATTTACCACTATTGTTTTGGGGTTATGCATTAGAGACAGCTGCATTCATGTTAAAAGGGCACCATCTAAATCCGTTAAGACGACACCATATGAACTGTGGTTTAGCAAGAAACCCAAGTTGTCGTTTCTTAAAGTTTGGGGTTACGATGCTTATGTGAAAAAGTTTCATCCTGATAAGCTCAAACCCAAATTGGAAAGGTGCGTCTTCATAGAATACCCAAAGGAAACTGTTGGGTACACCTTCTATCACAGATCCGAAGGCAAGATATTCGTTGCTAAAAATGGATCCTTTCTAGAGAAGGAGTTTCTCTCGAAAGAAGTGAGTGGGAGGAAAGTAGAACTTGATGAGGTAACTGTACCTGCTCCCTTATTGGAAAGTAGTTCATCACAGAAATCTGTTCCTGTGACTACTACACCAATTAGTGAGGAAGTTAATGATGATGATCATGAAACTTCAGATTAAGTTACTATAGAACCTCGTAGGTCTTCCAGAGTAAGATCCGCACCAGAGTGGTATGATAATCCTGTTCTGGAAGTTATGTTACTAGACCATGACAAACCTACGAACTATGAAGAAGCGATGGTGAGCCCAGATTCCGCAAAATGGCTGGAGGCCATGAGATCTGAGATGAGATCCATGTATGAAAACAAAGTATGGACTTTGATTGACTTGCCAAATGATCGGCGAGACATTGAGATTAAATGGATCTTCAAGAGGAAGACGGACGCTGATAGTGTTACTATCCACAAAGCTAGAATTGTCGCAAAAGGTTTTCGACAAGTTCAAGGTGTTGACTACGATGAGAGTTTTTCACTCATATCTATGCTTAAGTCTGTCTGAATCATGTTAGCAATTGCCGCATTTTATGAAATCTGGAAAATGGATAAACAAAACTACATTCCTTAATGGTTTTCTTAAAGAAGAGTTGTATATGATGCAACCAGAAGTTTTTGTCAATCCTAAAGGTGCTAACAAATTGTGCAAGCTCCAGCGATCCATCTATGGACTGGTGCAAGCATCTCGGAGTTGGAATATACGCTTTGATGAGTTGATCAAAGCATATGGTTTTATACAGACTTTTGAAGAAGCCTGTATTTACAAGAAAGTGAGTGGGAGCTCTGTAGCATTTCTAATATTATATGTGGATGAAAGGATACCTGAATAAGAGTTTTTCAAAGCAAGACCTCGGTGAAGCTGCTTACACATTGAGCATCAAGATCTATATAGATAGATCAAGACGCTTGATAAGATTTTTCAATGAGTACATACCTTGATAAATTTTTGAAATAGTTCAAAATGGAACAGTCAAAGAAAGAGTTCTTGCCTGTGTTACAAGGTGTGAAGTTGAGTAAGACTCAAGACCCGACCATTGCAGAAAATAGAAAGAGAATGAAAAGTCATTCCCTATGCCTCAGTCATAGGTTCTATAAAGTATGCTATGCTGTGAACCAGACCTATTGTATACCTTGCTCTGTGTTTGGCAAAGGAATACAATTTTGATCTAATAGTAGATCACTGGACATGGGTCAAGAATATCCTTAGTGAAGACTAAGGAGATGTTTCTCGATTATGGAGGTGATAAAAGAGCCCGTCGTAAAAGTTACAACGATGCAAGCTTTTACACCAATCCAGATGACTCTAAGTCTCAATCTGGATACATATTGAAAGTGGGAGCAATTAGCTAGAGTAGCTCCGTGCAGAGCATTGTGGACATAGAATATTTGCAAAATACATGCGGCTCTGAATGTGACAGAACCGTTGACTAAGCTTCTCTCACGAGCAAAACGTGATCATACCTTTGTACTCTTTGGGTGTTAATCACATAGCAATGTGAACTAGATTATTGACTCTAGTAAACCCTTTGGGTGTTGGTCACATGAAGATGTGAACTATCGGTGTTAATCATATATAGATATGAATATTGATATTAAATCACATGGCGATGTGAACTAGATTATTGACTCTAGTGCAAGTGGGAGACTGAAGGAAATATGCCCTAGAGGCAATAATAAAGTTATTATTTATTTCCTTATTTCATGATAAATGTTTATTATTCATGCTAGAATTGTATTAACCGGAAACATAATACATGTGTGAATACATAGACAAACATAGTGTCACTAGTATGCCTCTACTTGACTAGCTCGTGAATCAAAGATGGTTAAGTTTCCTAGCCATAGACATGAGTTGTCATTTGATTAACGGGATCACATCATTAGGAGAATGATGTGATTGACATGACCCATTCCGTTAGCCTAGCACTTGATTGTTTAGTATGTTGCTATTGCTTTCTTCATGACTTATACATGTTCCTGTGACTATGAGATTATGCAACTCCCGTTTGCCGGAGGAACACTTTGGGTGCTACCAAACGTCACAACGTAACTGGGTGATTATAAAGGAGTACTACAGGTGTCTCCAAAGGTACATGTTGGGTTGGCGTATTTCGAGATTAGGTTTTGTCACTCCGATTGTCGGAGAGGTATCTCTGGGCCCTCTCGGTAATGCACATCACTATAAGCCTTGCAAGCAATGTAGCTAATGAGTTAGTTACGGAATGATGCATTACGTAACGAGTAAAGAGACTTGCCGGTAACGAGATTGAACTAGGTATTGGGATACCGACGATCGAATCTCGGGCAAGTAACATACCAATGACAAAGGGAACAAAGTATGTTGTTATGCGGTTTGACCGATAAAGATCTTCGTAGAATATGTAGGAGCCAATATGAGCATCCAGGTTCCGCTATTGGTTATTGACCAAGAATAGTTCTAGGTCATGTCTACATAGTTCTCGAACCCGTAGGGTCCGCACGCTTAAGGTTTCGATGACAGTTATATTATGAGTTTATGAGTTTTGATGTACCGAAGGAGTTCGGAGTCCCTGATGAGATCGGGGACATGATGAGGAGTCTCGAAATGGTCGAGACGTAAAGATCGATATATTGGACGACTATATTCGGAGTTCGGAACGGTTCCGAGTGATTCGGGTATTTTTCGGAGTACCGTAGAGTTACGGGAATTCGCCGGGGAGTATATGGGCCTTATTGGGCCATACGGGAATAGAGGAGAGAGGCCGAAAGGAAGGAGGCGCGCAGCCCCCCTCTGGTCCGAATTGGACAAGGGGTGCGGCCCCCCTTTCCTTCCTCCTCTCCCCCTCTTTCCCCCTTTCTCCTACTCCAACAAGGAAGGAGGGAGTCCTACTCCCGGTGGGAGTAGGACTCCCCTTGGCGCGCCCCTCCTAGGCCGGCCGCCCCTCCCCCCTTGCTCCTTTATATACGGGGGCAGGGGGGCACCTCTAGGGACAACACAAGTTGATCTACGGATCGTTCCTTAGCCATGTGCGGTCCCCCCCCTCCACCATATTCCACCTCGGTCATATCGTCGCGGAGTTTAGGTGAAGCCCTGCACCGGTAGAACATCATCATTGTCACCACGCCGTCGTGCTGACGGAACTCATCCCCGAAGCTTTGCTGGATCGGAGCCCGGGGATTGTCATCGAGCTGAACGTGTGCTGAACTCGGAGGTGCCGTACGTTCGGTACTTGGATCGGTCGGATCGTGAAGACGTACGACTACATCAACCGCGTTGTCATAACGCTTCTGCTTACGGTCTACGAGGGTACGTGGACAACACTCTCCCCTCTCGTTGCTATGTCATCACCATGATCTTGCGTGTGCGTAGGAATTTTTTTTGAAATTACTACGTTCCCCAACAGTTTTCGCCCACACGATCGTGATCGAACGACCGAGAGCATGGAGAGGGTTAGGATGGGTTTTGGGCCAGTTTGGAGGGGTGTTGGGCTGCAACAAAAGAGGGCTTTTACGGTACCGCGGTTAACCGTTGGAGTATCAAACGGACTCCAAATGGCACGAAACTTGACAGGCGGTCTGCTGGTGGTGTACCAAGGCCGCTTGGCCAATCACGGTCCATTCCGAGAATGTTTAACACCAGCTCACAACAGGAGACAAAAAGGGGATCACCGGAGGACATAGGAGTGCCGGATTGCAAAACGGACAACGGGGAAAAAGCTCAGATGCGTGAGACAAACATGTATGCAAAATGAAATGCACATGATGACATGACAAATGCAACACACAAGCAAATGACATGGCAACGACGGCGAATAACTGGAAGCCACCTGGCGCATCGATTCTGGGGCGTTACAACTTGCCCCATGTGTTTAGACATATCATTATACTTGGTGTTGTGAATGATTCTTATGCCTACCATAGACCTTTCATTGAGCAATTTATGCATGCTTGCTATGAACTTGAGGTAGATGCTTATTCTCTTATCACACATATTTGCATCACTACCTCACATTTACAAGCTTGTTTCCATGATGACCTTGATTTTGCTCACATTATGTGCTTTCATGCCATGCCACAATCACATGCCACACCATATGCTATGATTGATGACGACACTTGTTTGGTGAATCACCACTTGAATGCTTGGTTTTGCACTAACGCTAACCACATTTGTTTTTCCAAGTGTTTGTTGTCCTTGCTCATTTTGAAGGAATCCCAAGATGGTGTGACATTGGAGAGTGCCCATTGCGAGCTTGAAGACGACGAGTACTTGGTGAATGTCCACTTCTTCACGGCGAAGCCATCTCTTTCCTATGGTGATTTGGTTTTCGATCCGAGGTCGGATCTTTCCCAAGGGGGAGGGGATGATGCGGAGTATCCTACGGACATCACCATGTTAAGAGCCCGTTTGGAAAGTGACACGTGCGACATCTACTTCACATACATAAAGGTGAATCATCTCCTTTACACGTGTTCACTTGACCCCTTCGAGGACGGTATACTACTTGACACTCCACTCGTGTGCATGCATAGGTATTGCTGGAGCTTCACGGATGACGAGGAGGAGTGCAAGCGCCAAGGAGCACCTACACCATCCGCGAGGGAAGCGTGGAAGAGTAGATGAAAGAAAGGAGAAGAAGAAAGAGCGGCGGCTGGAGCCAGGCCGGACATCTGGACCGCCGTCCGGATCATCCGGGCTCAGCCGGATCATCCGGACCCTCCCCCGGATCGTCCAGATAACTCGCAACCGAAGACACCCGAAGGCCTCGGGTGAATTCAGATCATCAGGGCCCCCTCCCGGATCATCCGGATGACGGCCGGATCATTCGGACCCCCATCCGGATCATCCGGGCCTTGCCTGCGTGCAACATTTCGGGCCGAAGCCCATGTACGCTTGGGCTATAAATAGACCTCCTCCACCTCGTTTCCAAGGAAGCAAAGTGATAGCTCATTTGTATGTGAGCTTTGCTCCTACCTATCTCTACTCTTAAGAGAGAGATACCACTACCCCATTGGAGGCCAAGACCTCCATCTAGGAGAAGATCCTGCGGGATATCATCAAGACCCCCTCGTGGGAAGATCCGTCTAGGATATCATCTAGACCTCCTCTTGAAGATGAACCTTACCTTGTATCTTTCCCTTTGTTGTTCATGTACCTTGTGATCTTGTGTGTTTGATTGTCTAGTGGATGTGTGATTGGACTTGTTCTTGAGTGTTTCCCCTTGAGATTTCTCCCTGTTCTTCCCCGTGTTCTTCGTGTTCTTGTTCTTCTTGACGACGCGAGCCTTCAGTGGTCCTGCCTTCCACTGAGCCGAGCACGGTCTCGTGAGGGCCAGCCTTAGGAGCCCCCTAGCCGAGGGGTCGGTTGCAGCCTCGAGAGGAATGTCGGCCGCCGAGTCGCCCGAGGCCTCAGGAGCGCTCTCCTGAGGCTGATGCGCTTTGCTTGGTGATCGAGCCCCCTGTCATGGGCCCTTGAACGAGCGTTCCTCCCTTAGCGCCACCAGGGCGGCGCTGGCAGAGTGAGGGGGGCTACCAGATAGAGTACCAGGGGCTCAAGAGGGCCGGCGGGCTGGTCAAGTATCTCTTGAGGTCTTGAAAGGCTGCGTCAGCCTCAGGGGTCCACTCGAACGCCCCTTTCTTTTTCATCAGCTTGAAGAACGGGAGGGCGCGTTCTCCTAACTTGGAGATGAAACGTCCCAGCGAGGTCACGCAGCCCACCAGCTTTTGCATCTCCTTCAGGGTCTGCGGAGGGCTCATTTTTTCTATTGCCTTGACCTTCTCCGTATTTGCCTCGATCCCTCTATGCAATACTAGGAAGCCCAGCAGCTTGGCAGTCCTGAATACGCACTTCTCATGATTGAGCCGCAGGTCCACCTTGCGCAGGCTGGCAAACATCTCCTCCAGATCTTGAATCTGGGTCCTCGCCTCCCAAGACTTCACCACTATGTCGTCAACATATGCCTCGGCATTCCTCCTGAGCTGCCCGCCCAAGGTGATGTGCATCAGCCGCTGGAAGGGAGCCCTTGCGCAGCCCGAAGGGCATGCAGGTGTAGTAGTACACTCCACAGGGAGTCAGGAACGCCGTATTCTCCACATCTTGCACGGCCATCTTGATCTGGTGGTAGCCTGAGAAGGCGTCCAAAAAGCACAACAGGTCACACTCGGCGGTGGAGTCAACGATCTGGTCAATGCAAGGAAGCGGGAAGGGAACCTGAGGGCAAGCCTTGTTGAGGTTGGTGAAGTCGACGCACATGCGTTCTTTCGCTCCTTTCTTGGGGATGACAACTTGGTTTGCCAGCCATTCTGGGTACCGCACCTCCCTGATGACCCCAGCATCCTGCAGCTTGCGGGTTTCTTGGACAATGAATGCCTACTTCTCGGTGGACTGGCGGTGGGCCTTCTGCTTCACTGGACGCACGTTTAGGCATACCTTCAGGTGGTGCTCGATTATTCCCCTTGGAACTCCGACCAGGTCTTCGGGCTCCCAAACGAATACGTCCTTGTTGGCGCGCAAGAAGTCGACCAACACTTTCTCTTGGTCCTGAGGGAGGCTGGATCCTATGGTAAAGGTGGCGCTTGATGTCCCGTCTTCATTGACCAGCACTTGCTTCATCTTGGCTCGGTCTTGGGAGAACAGCTACTTCTTCTTGGCTGGCGCTGGCCCTGGGGCCTCAAGGCAGCGCAGACGCCGCAGACCTGAAACTGAGCTTGAGGGCCTGTAGTGCATCCTTGGTGTCCCCTCCCACCGTGAGGACATCATTGCTACCTGGCATCTTCATGAGGTTGTATGCTAGATGGGGTTGCCGCCATGAACTTGGCCAGAGCAGGATACCCTAGGCTGGCGTTGTATGGCAGGTCGATCCTAGTGATGTTGAAGTCGATGAGCTCGGTGCGGTAGTTGTCGCGAGTCCTGAAGGTGACGGGGAGGCGGATCTGTCCCAAGGGGTTGGTGAAGCCACTGCCGACTTCGGAGAAACGCTTGGTGGGGCGGAGCCGGTGGGGGGCACGTGCAGCAGGACGAATGCCTTTGCGGAGAGCATGTTGAGGTCGGCTCTGTCATTGATGAGGGTCTTGGTGACCGCCACGTTGCAGATGGTGGGGGTGTAGAGCATCGAGAGCGCGCCTACTCCCGCCGTGGTTGCTGGATGATCTTCTGGTCCAAAGGCGAGGTCGTCCTTGGGCGCTACCCAGCCCAGAGGGGTCCTGGGGCTCACTTGGGCAGCACTCACTTCACCGTAGAACTACTTCATGTGCCGGTCAGAGGGTGGTGCCTGCGAGCCACCTAGCAGAGCTGCAATGATGGGAAGCACCGGTGCCGCGAAGCGCGCGACGAAGAGGACGTGCAGCTCCTCCCAGGAGGCCACAGAGGACGCCGACAGGTTGAGCAGCTAGGCGCGCGGTGCACCCATGAGGGCCATGGGGAGCCAGTTGGCCTTCACCTTGTCATCTCCGGCGGCCGCCCAGATCGCCTCCTCGTACGCCTGAAGGAAGCCTGCCGGGTCTGCCGTGCTGACGTACCGAGCCAGCATCTCTGGGTTGAACTTAGGTGGCCAATCCACCCATCGCAAGGAGGGGTGAAGGCGTGGAGCCCCTAGGGCCCCTCAAATGCGCGCAACAGTCGAATCGACGAGGTAGCGCACGCCATCGAAGCCAGTGGCACGACGTGACAGACGGAGCAGCGAATCTCCGATGCACCCCTATCTAGCGCGCCAAATGTCGGATTTCGGGTTCCGCAAACCCTTGATAGGTTCGAACTCTGGGGTGCTTGTGGAGATTTCAACCTACCCAGCCTGGCTATGTCGGATTATGGGATGCACAAACCCTTGAGAGGTTTAAACTCTGGGGTGCGTGCGGAGATCTCAACCTACCCAGCCTGCCTACTCGCGATTCTCCTAAGCCTAGCGCGTCAAGCTCAAAGGGACGAAAGCACACAACAGTTTATCATGGTTCGGGCCACCCTTGTGGTGCAATACCCAACTCCAGTATTTTGGTGGATTGCCACGAAGGGCTGAGGATGAGCTAGTACAGTGGATGAATAAGCCTTCGGAGGTGGGGTGTTCTTGAGCTGGTGTGGTGTATGCTAGTTCGACTTATTCTTTTCCTCCTCCCATTCTATGGTGGTGGCTAGTCCTATTTATAGTGGCCTTGGTCCTCTTCCCAAATATGAGCGGGAAGGGATCCCACAATGGACAAATTTGAAAGGGGACAAGTAGTACAGTCTATCCTGACAAAAGTAGTCTTCGCCTGCGAAAAGCCTCTAGTCGTGACGCTGCAGTGATGACCTCCGTCCTGCCGTCCTAGCGGTCTCGGCCTCGTTGCACTAAAATGGAAACCTTTGACTGATTCCTCGGGCCTCCGCGCCTGTGGCTTGCCTCCTTTGCACCGAAGAGGAAACCTGTGCTCTGCGCCCGCCTGGTGCCCGCCTGGCCTTGGTCGTCATGGATCACGTCAGCTGAGCCTCGTGAGGTAACCTGCATAAAACTCTCCCCCCTCAGGAGCCGTCCTGAGGAGGCCGATTCCTTCGGGGGTCTTGGCGTTGCCCGCCTCGCCAGGCTTGGCCCCTCGTGAGGGTCTTGCGGTGTTGGTGTTGAAGCTAGGACGTACCAGGCCATCGATAGAGCCACGTGGTGGGCCGCAGGCAGGCAGAGCTAGATACCCCCAAATCCAGGACGTCGATAGTAGCCCCTAGGCCCAAGGCGTACTCGGACTTGGCTTCCGGGCAAAGCCAAAGGGCAAGTGTGGAGCGTCGCGGGCCCTAACAGCCTACGGCCTTGAAGACACATGGCAGTTGATGGGACATGGGAGTCTCCACTTCCCCACTCCGCATTGATATCCGGCAGACCCAGCAGCTGCCCGTTGTCAGTGCAGCTTGCCCTTTGCAAATTACTGTGCTCGGCTCTTGTTTCCTCCTTCCGAATCTTGCCACCGCGTCCATAGATCCGGCGCTGGCGCCTCGCCCTCTTTTAGTACTCGCCAAGGCCCCCAAGCCGAGGAAGAAGAAGGGGAAGCCGCTCGCCGCAACCGGTCCTCCACCGGCCCTGGAGCCAGCCCTTGAGCAGTCGACGGTGATCAATGAGGAGGGGCTGGACAAGGTTCACCATGCGCTCGCCACCGACTCCAATGAGGGGAGGGCGAAGGCTATCCTCCCTGCATCTTGGCGAACCAGAGAGATGGGCGCCACCGAGATCCCCATCTGTCTCCATGCTCTTCTTGCTGGGTGCTACCCCTTGAGCATTGCGTTGGTTTTCCCTTGAAGGGGAAAGGGTGATGCAGCAAAGTAGCGTAAGTATTTCCCTCAGTTTTCGAGAACCAAGGTATCAATCCAGTAGGAGGCTACACGCAAGTCCCTCGTATCTACACAAACAAACAAGAATCTCGCAACCAACGCGATAAAGGGGTTGTCAATCCCTTCACGACCACTTGCGAAAGTGAGATCTGATAGAGATAATAAGATAAGATAAATATTTTTGGTATTTTTATGATATAGATTGGAAAGTAAAGATTGCAAAATAAGATAGATCGGGAAGTTATATGATAGAAAATAGAGCCGGGGGTCGTAGGTTTCACTAGTGGCTTCTCTCAAGATAGCATAAGTATTATAGTGGGTGAACAAATTACTGTCGAGCAATTGATAGAAAAGTGCATAGTTATGAGAATATCTAGGCATGATAAGGTACATAGGCATCACGTCTGCGACAAGTAGACCGACTCCTGCCTGCATCTACTACTATTACTGCATGATAACCCATAAGTATAGGGGGTCGCAACAGTTTTCGAGGGTAGAGTATTCAACCCAAATTTATTGATTCGACACAAGGTTAGCCAAAGAATATTCTCAAGTATTAGCAGTTGAGTTGTCAATTCAACCACACCTGGATAACTTTGTATGTGCAGCAAAGTATTTAGTAGCAAAGTAGTATGATAGTAATGGTAACAGTGGCAGAAGTAAAGATAGCCGTTTTGTAGTAATTGTAATAGTAGCAACGGAAAAGTAAATAAGCAAAGCACAATATGTGAAAAGCTCGTAGGCATTGGGTCAATGATGGATAATTATGTCGGATGCGATTCCTCATGTAATAGCTATAACATAGGGTGACACAGAACTAGCTCCAGTTCATTGATAACCCACAAGTATAGGGGATAGTTGTAGACTCTTTCGATAAGTAAGAGTGTCGAACCCAACGAGGAGCTAAAGGTAGAACAAATACTCTCTCAAGTCCTATCGGCCACTGATACGACTCTACGCACGTTTTGACGTTCGCTTTACCTAGAACAAGTATGAAACTAGAAGTACTTTGTAGGTGTTGTTGGTTAGGTTTGCAAGAAAGTAAAGAACGCCTAAATAAAAAGTAGGGGCTGTTTAGATAAAGAACCAACAAAGTAAATATAGCGAGTATGGAAAAGTGGTGGTAGGAGTTGTGGAATTGTCCGTAGGCAATTGACTATGTTACTAGACCGATAATCGCGATTGCAATTCTATTTGATGGAGAGGCATAAGCTAACATACTTTCTCTACTTCGATCATATGCACTTATGATTGGGACTCTAGCAAGCATCCGCAACTACTAAAGATTCATTAAGGTAAAACCCAACCATAACATTAAAGCATCAAGTCCCCTTTTATCCCATACGCAAACAACCTACTTACTCGGGTCTGTGCTTCTGTCACTCACGCCACCCACCATAAGCAAATCGTAAACATATTGCAAACCCTACAGCGGGAATCCCTCACGCTTGCGCGACACGGAGGGCACAATAGGACAGCACCAATAATAAAACATGCAACTCAAACCAATCATAGCAATTCATCAATCACCGATAGGACAACAAAAATCTACTCAGACATCATAGGATGGCAACACATCATTGGAAAATAATATGAAGCATAAAGCACCATGTTCAAGTAGAGGGTACAGCGGGTTGGGGGAGAGTGGACCGCTGAATATAGAAGGGGGAAGGTGATGGAGATGTTGGTGAAGATGACGGCGGTGTTGGTGAAGATCGCGGTGATGATGATGGCCCCCGGCGGCGTTCTGGTGCCACCGGAAGCAAGGGGGAGAGAGCCCCCCTTCTTCTTCTTCTTCTTCCTCGACCTTCTCCCTAGATGGGAAAGGGTTTCCCCTCTGGTCCTTGGCTCCCATGGCTTGGGAGGGGCGAGAGCCCCTCCGAGATTGGATCTATCTCTCTGTTTCTGCGTTCTCAGATTCTACGCCTTCACCGTTTCTTAAATATCCGGAGATCCGTAACTCCGATTGGGGTGAATCTTTCGCCCAGATCTTTCTCATAAAATTATCTTTCTTGTGCCAGAAGAAGAGCGTCAACCGCCTTATGATGGACCATGAGGGCCAGGGGCGTGCCTCGGGGGTAGGGCGCGCCCCCTACCCCGTGACCACCTTGGACAACGTTTCGCGTTGATTTTACTTCCCAAAAATCATAAATATTCCAAAAAAATCTCCGTCCGTTTTTATCCCATTTGGACTCCGTTTTATATTGGGTTTCTGCGAAACAAAAAACATGCAACAGACAGGAACTGGCACTGGGCACTGGATAAATATGTTAGTCCCAAAAATAATATAAAAATTTGCCAAAAAGTATATGAAAGTGAATAATATTGTGATGGAACAATAAAAAATTATAGACATGACAGAGACGTATCAGCATCCCCAAGCTTAATTCCTGCTCGTCCTCGAGTAGGTAAATGATAAAAAATAATAATTTTTGATGTGGAATGCTACCTAGCATAATCTTGATCATATGTCTAATCATGGCATGAATATTAAGACACGAGTGATTCAAAGCAATAGTCTATCATTTGACATAAAAACAATAATACTTCGAGCATACCAATAAAGCAATCATGTCTTTTCAAAACAACAAGGCCAAAGCAAGCTTATCCCTACAAAATCATACAGTTTGTCCATGCTTCATTTTCGTCACACAAAATGCCCCCATCATGCACAACCCCGATGACAAGCCGAGCAATTGGTTCATACTTTTTAACGCGCTTCAGCTTTTTCAACCCTCACGCAATACATGAGCGCAAGCCATGGATATAGCACTATAGGTGGAATAGAATATAATGATGGAGGTTATGTGGAGAATACAAAAAAAGGAGAAAGTCTCACATCGACGCGGCTAATCAACGGGCTATGGAGATGCCCATCAATTGATGTCAATGCGAGGAGTAGGGATTGCCATGCAACGGATGCACTAAGAGCTATAAGTGTATGAAAGCTCAACAAAAGAAACTAAGTGGGTGTGCATCCAACTTGATTGCTCATGAAGACCTAGGGCATTTGAGGAAGCCCATCGTTGGAATATACAAGCCAAGTTCTATAATGAAAAATTCCCACTAGTATATGAAAGTGACAACATAGGAGACAATCTATATGAATAACATGGTGCTACTTTGAAGCACAAGATATGGGACTCAGTACATGAAGAACATGGTGCTACTTTGAAGCACAAGTGTGGAAAAAGAGATAGTAACATTGCCCCTTTTCTCTTTTTTTGTGGTGGGCTTCTTTGGCCCCCTTTTTATTTAGGCTTCTTTGGCCTTTCCTTTTTTTGGGGGGGGGGGGGCAATGTTCTATAATGATGATCGTCACACTTTTATTTACTTACAACTCGATATTACAACTCGATACTAGAACAAAGATATGACTCTATATGAATGCTTCAGGCGGTGTACCGAGATGTGCAATGATCTAGCATAGCAATGATATAAAAAACGGACAAGCCATGAAAACATCATGCTAGCTATCTTATGATCATGCAAAGCAATATGACAATGAATGCTCAATTCATGAATATGATGATGATGGAAGTTGCATGGCAATATATCTCGGAATGGCTATGGAAATGCCATGATAGGTAGGTATGGTGGCTGTTTTGAGGAAGATATAATGAGGCTTATGTGTGATAGAGCCTATCGTATCACGGGGTTTGGATGCACCGGTGAAATTTGCACCAACTCTCGAGGTGAGAAAGGGAAATGCACGGTACCGAAGAGGCTAGCAATGATGGAAAGGTGAGAGTGTGTATAATCCATGGACTCACATTAGTCATAAAGAACTCATATACTTATTGCAAAAGTTTATTAGCCCTCGAAGCAAAGTACTACTACTCATGCCCCTAGGGGGATAGATTGGTAGGAAAAGACAATCGCTCGTCCCCGACCGCCACTCATAAGGAAGACAATCAGAGAAACACCCCATGCTTCAAATTTGTCACATAACGGTTAGCATACGTGCATGCTACGGGAATCACAAACCTGAACACAAGTGTCTCTACAATCCACAACCACCCACTAGCATGACTCTAATATCACCATCTTTATATCGCAAAACTATTGCAAGGAATCAAACATATCATATTCAGAGACCTACAAGTTTATGTAGGATTTTATGACTAACCATGTGAATGACCAATTCCTGTCATCTCTCTAAATAGATATAAGTGAAGCAAGAGAGTTTAATTCTTTCTACAAAAGATATGCCCATGCTCTAACAAATATAAGTGAAGCAAAAGAGTATTCTACAAATGGCGGTTTTCTATGTACAGAGAACAGGCAATCCAACTTCAAATGATATAAGTGAAGCACATGAAGCATTCTATAAAGCCACACTCAAAAGATTTAAGTGAAGTGCAATGAGCATTCTATAAATCAACCAAGGACTATCTCATACCAGCATGGTGCATAAAAGAAAAATAAAAACCTAATTGGAAAAGACGCTCCAAGACTTGCACATAATGCATGAACGAAACGAATTCGAAAACATACCGATACTTGTTGAAGAAAGAGGGGATGCCTCCCCAGCATCCCCAAGCTTAGACGCTTGAGTCTCCTTGAATATTTACTTGGGGTGCCTCGGGCATCCCCAAGCTTAGTCCGGCTATCCGGACACCCTCTAATCCGGGACTCCCTCAGTAGCCCCTGAACCAGGCTTTAATGACGACGAGTCCGGCGCGCATATTGTCTTCGGCATTGCAAGGCGGGTTCCTCCTCCGAATACTTCATAGAAGATTTTGAACACAAGGATAGTGTCCGTCTCTGCAAAATAAGTTCCACATACCACCGTAGAGAGTATAATATTGACACAAATTCAATCTGCTGACGTATTCCGTGGCGTGACATCACACCACAGCCAAGCCTTTATTCGAATCGTTTTTACTGTCCCACCTCAGCGTGTTTAGCGAGGCAGTTTCCTTGGCACGTCTTGTCGAAGTAGAGATCGTGTCCCCTGATTCCAGGATTCTCATCAATACAGGCGTGGGTAACCCAACCGCACCATCCATTACGGCGCTTGGGTGATAAGCGAGTTTTACCAGGCTGGTGGGGACGCATAGCTTCGTCCGTCCATATAAGGGGATAAGGATCCACTTTTTCACACACGCCTTCTTCCTCCTTTTCTCATCCATTTCCGCGCACTCGAGCTCCAGCGCCCAATTCCACACATCTCGCCTCAACATTCCCCAACCATGTCCGAAGGGGGAGGCAAGTGGATGGTCTCCTCCATCACGGAGGGGGACATCAAAAAGCTGCGGAAGGCCGGATACATGTCCAACGACATCGCGCATCGGCTCCCCGACAAGGGGCAGCTTATCCCCACCCCCAGGCCCCATGAGAGGGTGGTGTTCCTCACCCACTTCCTCCGCGGACTAGGTTTTCCAATTCACCCATTTTCCGGGGGGCTTATGTTCTACTACGGCCTGGATTTCCACGATCTGGCCCCGAATTTCATCCTCAACATCTCGGCGTTCATCGTCATGTGCGAGGCCTTCCTCTGCATCCAGCCCCACTTCAGCTTATGGCTGAAGACCTTCAATGTCAAGCCGAAGGTAGTCGGCGGCCGCCAAGTGGAGTGCGGAGGTGCCATGGTGGGCAGGATGCCCAACGTCTTATGGCTCGAGGGCTCCTTCATGGAGACCATAAAGGGGTGGCAATCGGGGTGGTCCTACATCACCGAGCCGCGTGACCCTAAATGGGCAGCGGCCCCCGAATTCCGATCTGGCTTCCCTACATGGATCACCTCTTGGAAAGAGATGGGCCTGGCATGGGGTAATTTGAAAGAGCTGACCGGACTCCAAACCTGCGTCCAAAACCTGGTGAACAAGAAGCTCAAGCTTGTCAACGTAGTCTAGGTCATGCTCATCCACCAGATCCTCCTGTGCCAACAATGGGCCTTCAGCTTGTGGGAGTTTGATATGGCACAACACCAAACCTTGAGGAGGCTCTTCGACACTATGTACGAAGATGCCTGGAAGGTGCTCTTCAAGGGCGCCGAGGCTCCCGCATCCGCTACCGAAGATCCCGGATTCAGCTCGCAGCGTCAAGCCAGTGAGGTAAGCTATTTTACCCCTTACAGGACACTTGTTTTTCATAGTTTGACTCTATGCGGGATCTAAACTCCCTTACCTTTGACAGGCCTGGCAGAAGACATCCGGGCAGGTTGACTGTCCGGCTCCCTTGCCAGAAGACCCAGCGGGCGCCCGATTGACAGGGCTGCTGGTTCCGGCACCTCACGTGGTGCCGGAGAAGAAGGCCAAGAAGAAGGCCATGGGAACTCAAAGGAGTTCCGGGCGCCAGGTGTTGTCGGACTCATCGTCCGATGACTCCGAGGCGGACTCCTCCCGCGAAGACGAGGAGGAGGAAAAAGAGGCCTCTCCCCCAGCGGGGGGAGAGAAGAAAAGGAAGGCCGCCCCAACTGGGGAGGCCGGAAGGTCCAAGAAGGGAAGGACCCTTCCTCCGGACTACTCCACCAACACCGACGACGGCGAAGTCGTAAGTGTCCGGATCCCAGAATAACTCATGGCATTTCGTTTGTCGTATAGAATCTCCTAACACTGAATATAACCCTGCAGCCCGCCCAAGGACGGGCTCGACGTTTCAACGAGCGGCTCCCTGGCTTCGTCGGACGTGAACAACACTTCACTTCCGGCTGCCTCCTCTCCTCGCGCTGCGGATGACGCCGAGGTGGGGTCCCAAAAGGGGCCCAGCTAGGAGGAGGAGGTCCAGGAGGCACTGCAAGGCAACCTCCTGGACTCAAGGCACAAGGGGGATCAAACCCCAAAGGGCTCTAAGTCCGGCCTTGGGCCGGACTTCGTACCGGAACCTTCAGTGGTTCCGGAGTCCGGCAGGCGGCCCCTTCATAAGAAGGGCGAGACTGCGACACCGGTGACCTCCGTCCAACCGGAGGCACCGGATAATTTGCCGGAGGCGCTTAACGGCGCCTCCATCGACGAGGAGCACCGCACTGTTATGAGTGTGGTGATCCAGAAAGTTTAGTCCGCCAAGAGCGGGCTGACTGAAGCCTGTGCCAGCCTTCTAACAGGCGTTGAGGTATGTATTTAAGATATGTAAAATATTACCGCATAGACAGTAGCCCCTGATGCTCAGTTTGGTGTTCAGAAAGAAAAGCCGAACTGAGGATCTAAAAATATGTACGCAGGAGTCTAACATAAGTATGTCAATATGGGGAATGCAGGCTGCGCTGCTGACCTCTGCCGCACTGACTGCGGAGGTTAATGCATTGAAGCAGAGCCTCGAGCGGTACGAGAACGAGCTCGGCCTTGCGAAAAAGCAGCTCGAGGACAAGGAAGGTAAGTAATACCTTATGGAAGTATATAAAAGATGTGGTTGCAAAAAATAATAGGAATAACGTGAGAATTGCAGGGGCCACGAACAAGGTGGCGACCCTGAAGGAAGCGGTGTCCAAGGCCGAAAGCAATGCGGCCGTGGAGCGCACCAAGCGAGAGAAGCAGGAGGCGCGGGTGGTGGAGGTGCGGCAAGAGCTCCAGGCTCTCGTGGAAAAACACGAGAGTTTGGAGCGTGACTCAAAGACTCGAGAGTCCGAGCTCGCCTCGGCTCTTGAGAGCACTAAAGCCGCTAAGGCCGAAGCCCAAAAAGCTCTCCAGGAAATTGAGGCAATGAATAAGATAGCGGCGGGTAAGGCATTCTTCATGAAGAGCAAGCACGTGAAAGTGAATTACTTGTTACTTACCCGAATCCGGAGCTCTCTAGGAGCATTCGCAGATCTGCCCCGCATTGTGTCCGACGCTGCCGCATTCTACCGGGCCGAGGAGGGGAGCTCGATGGAGAAGGTGTTCTGGTCTCAGTATGCTGAGGACGGACACCCGGTGCCCTTGAGAGACCAGCTGAAGCAGCTGGTCGAGCTCCATAAGGTGGCCGAACAGGCCATGAAGGGCCTCATAGTTCAAAAGGGCACATCTTAGTAGTAGAATGCAATGAACGATTATAAGAAAATTCAATATGAGGCAAGCATTCTTCCCACATTTTCTTATTATTCTTCAAAACAGCCCTAAGCATAGTAGACAATGTTCTATTGACTACTTCAATTTGTCCATGAGTTTGGGGGTGACAAGTAGTACTAAAAAGCAGTTTAATCCCCAACTTAGCCCATAAACATCTCCAAAAGTTGCTAAGAAATTTAGTATCATGATCTGAAACAGTAATATTTGGCACACCATGCAAGTGAATAATTTCACGAAAGAACAAATCAGCAACATTAACAACATCATCGCTTTTATGACATGGTATAAAGTGTGCCATTTTTGAGAATCTATCCACGACAACAAATATGCTATCCCTCCCCTTCTTTGTTAGAGGTAAACCTAAAACAAAGTCCATAGATATATCCTCCCAAGGAACACTAGGTACAAGCAAAGGCATATATAAACCATGAGGACTGAGTCGTGACTTAGCTTTTTGACATGTAGTGCAACGAGCAACAAAGTGCTCAACATCCCGTTTCATCTTTGGCCAAAAGAAATGTGTAGCAACTACGTCCTCCGTCTTCTTCACGCCAAAGTGTCCCATTAGTCCTCCTCCATGCGTCTCCTGCAACAACAAAAGACGAACGGAGCTAGCTGGAATGCATAGCTTGTTAGCACGGAACACAAATCCATCATTAACGATGAACTTGTTCCATGTTCTTCCTTCTTTACAATTCTGCAATACATCTTTAAAATCAGCATCATGCACATATTGATCTTTGATGGTCTCCAAACCAAATATTTTGAAGTCAAGTTGTGAAAGCATAGTATAGCGACGAGACAATGCATCAGCAATAACTACCCTTCTTGTGTTTAATGACATAAGGAAAAGTCTCAATGAATTCAACCCATTTAGCATGTCTATGATTTAGTTTAGCTTGACTTTTAATATGTTTCAAAGATTCATGGTCAGAATGTATAACAAATTCTTTGGGCCATAAATAATGTTGCCATGTTTCTAAAGTCCGAACAAGAGCATATAATTCTTTATAATAAGTAGAATAATTCAGACTAGGCCCACTCAATTTTTCAGAAAAGTATGCAACAGGTTTGCCATCTTGTAATAACACACCTCCTAATCCAATTCCACTAGCATCACATTCAAGCTCAAATGTCTTATTAAAATCAGGAAGTTGGAGTAAAGGAGCATGTGTCAACTTATCTTTGAACACCGTGAAGGCTTCTTCCTGTGCGGTACCCCAAACAAAAGGCACATCCTTCTTTGTAAGCTCATTGAGAGGTGCAGGAATGGTGCTAAAATCTCTCACAAAACGCCTATAGAATCCAGCGAGGCCAAGAAAACTCCTCACTTGTGTGACCGTTTTGGGC
Organism: Triticum dicoccoides; assembly: GCF_002162155.2. Classification (NCBI taxonomy): domain Eukaryota; kingdom Viridiplantae; phylum Streptophyta; class Magnoliopsida; order Poales; family Poaceae; genus Triticum; species Triticum dicoccoides. Next base: position 351,368,995 of record NC_041385.1, on the reverse strand, counting down.
TGCCGCCAACTCTCAATAGCTTCAATCTTGGCTTTATCAACTTCAATTCCCTGTGGAGTAACAACATAGCCAAGAAAAGACACTCGGTCGGTGCAAAAGGTGCACTTCCCAAGGTTACCAAACAAACGTGCATCACGTAGAGCAATAAAAAATAGCATCTAAATGTTCCAAATGTTCCTCCAAAGATCTGCTATAAATCAATATGTCATCAAAGTAAACTACCACAAATCGTCCAATGAAAGCACGTAAAACTTCGTTCATTAATCTCATGAAAGTACTAGGTGCATTAGTTAACCCAAAAGGCATGACTAACCACTCATATAATCCAAACTTAGTTTTTAATGTTGTTTTCCATTCATCCCCCAATTTCATACGAATTTGATGGTATCCACTATGCAAATCAACTTTGGAGAATATTGTAGAGCCACTCAATTCATCAAGCATATCGCCTAGGAATAGGATGACGATAACGAATACTAATATTATTAATGCCTCTACAATCAACACACATATGTGATGTACCATCCTTTTTCGGCACTAGAATAATAGGAACAGCACAAGGACTAAGGGATTCGCGTATATAACCTTTGCCGAGAAGCTCTTGTAATTGACGCATAATCTCCTTCGTCTCCTCTGGATTGGTACAGTATGGCGCACGGTTTGGCAATAAAGCATAGGTAATTAAGTCAATCTGATGCTCAATCCCTCGAATAGGCAGTAATCCCGGTGCATATCTTGTGGAAAGACGTCAACGAACTCCTGCAAAATGTTAGTGACAGCAGGAGGCAAAGAGGAAGGAACGTCCTCGAATGAAAATAATGCCTCTTTGCACACAAAAGCATAGCAAACAGATTTGCTGAAATCTAGCTCATCAATATCAGATTTGGTGACAAATAAACATGCACTTTTCAATTTAATTTCAGAAGCAACACTAGATGGTTTATTATTGGACTTTATTTGTTGCTCAAATTCTTTTGCCACAATCTGATTTTCACTCTTATTCTTCTCCTGCTTTGCTTTATTAGCTCTATTAATATCATCTTTCAAGATGGAATCAGGAGTCATAGGAAGCAAAGTAATATTTTTATACTTGCCATGGTGTACAGAATTTTTATCAAATTGCCATGGTCAACCAAGTAATAAGGAACATGCTTGCATAGGTACCACATCACAATCAACATAATCAGCATATGTAGAGATACTAAAATTCACACGAACAGTACATGTAACCATAACCTTGTCGTTGTTGCTGAACCATTGGATGTACTAAGGATGTGGATGTGGTCTTGTGGTGAGAGATAGCTTCTCCACCATCTCCATGCTAGCCAAGTTGTTGCAGCTCCCTCCATTTATGATGACGCGCATAGAACGTTCCTTCACAACTCCCTTTGTATGGAATAAATTATGCCTCTGATTTTGCTCATCTTGTGTGACCTGCACACTAAAAACACGTTGAGCAACTAAACATTCATACCTGTCAACATCTTCAGGAGCCATGTATTGCGTCTCATGATCAGAATCATCTCCACTGTGTTCTTCACGTATAATAAGAGCCAAAGTCTCCTCATCATAGTCACTAGCGGACTCACACCCAGCATCCTTAGTAGCAATCATCACATGCTGAGATTTGCATTCTCTCGCATAATGACCTCTTCCCTTACAATGACGACAGATAATATCACTTGTGTGTCCGGTTGATGCCATGGAAGAAGAAGAGCTCCGTGCAGGCTTGACAGGTGCGCTCTTGGCAGATAGTGATGGTTGTGCCTGCTTTCCTGTATCACGGCAGGAGGTGGCACCTAATGGAGGTGCCGGTGCAGTGGAAGTAGAAGATGCACGCGGTGTCCATGATGAAGGTCGACCTCCAAAAAAGTTAGTTCGCGCGAATGCTTGTCGATCCTGCACTTCACGTTCAGCTTTACAAGCAAGATGGAATAAACGAGTGATATTAGTATACTCCTTATACTCTAGAATGTTCTGAATCTCTCTATTTAATCCACCAATAAAACATGCAAGCATAGCTTCATTCTCCTCAACAATACCACACCTAATCATGCCAGTTTGTAATTCTTGATAATATTCTTCCGCAGAATTTTTTCCTTGTCTTAAACGCTACAATTTTGAAGCAATTCACATTGATAATATGGTGGAACCCAACAAGTACGCATAGCAGTTTTCAAAGCAGCCCATGTAGCTGGAATAGGATATAATCTATAATGTTCAGACCACCATACACATGCAAAACTAGTGAAAGCACAAATAGCAGTAGCAACCCGTCTCTCCTCGGGATATTGTAAACATGTAAAACGTTGTTCAGTTTCTAACTCCCAAGTGAGATATATATCAGGAACATATCTACCCTCAAACGGTGGAAATATTCAATTTCAGTTTAGGAATATGGTCATTATCTCGTTCCTGAGGTGGTGGTGCAGGCCTACCGTTGCGAATATATACTTGAGGTCGACCTGCTGCTGGTGGTCCTTGTGGCTGCACGTAGTTCTGATTTTGATCAACCTCATCCTCGTAATAGTCCTCCACCTCTGCAGTAGCAATAGGAGCTATAGAAGCACCAACAGCAGTAGCAGCGGCACCAGAATTTTGTCCTAGCTCAATAGGAATACGTTGTGCTCGCCCTACTGTATCGCGGCGTGAAACTGGTGGTGGGAGACGTTTGAGTAATTCATCGAACTTGGCGTCCAACTTGGTGTCAATTGTCTTCTCAATGTCATCCATCTTCTCCATTGCCTGTCCAAAGCTGGCCATCACGTCTTCCACCTGTTGACCCAACATTTGATGAAACTTATCATGAAGCACCTTGTTCGTCATGTTCTCTTAGTCAATCTCGTCGGCTTGTGGTCCTGCCATAGTTAGTAGCAATAGAAACATACAAGAATATGATCCTACAAACTACTGGAAAATGGTGGTGGTGGGGTGTCACAAATCCGTCAAGCGAATCTCAAATTCTTACCAGTTCTTACCCAGCAGCAGGTGGTGATCGGCAACCGTTGTAGTCAAAACTCTCAAAGCTTGGATAGAGCGATTACTAGGGAGAGTCAAACACACGACGTAGATGTATGTGGAGCTGGGAAGGCTTATAATATGGTAACAAAAAAGGTCAGCAATAATCAATTCAGAGATGCAAAGTTGAATAAACTCTCAACAACGGTACTGTGCTGGTCCTAGGCTAGACCGTGCTAGAGACGCGAGCCTAGAACACTAACAAAATCACGGCGCTGCACATAAACAAGGGAGGAGCACACTCTGAATTTTTTCTCTTTTTTTCACTTTTTTGCACTTTTTTTCCTCTTTTTTTTGCTCCGCAACATTTTTTCAAAAAAGTCTACAAATGGTCTAGAAACTGCCTAGCCAGAATTTTCCAAACTTAGTTTTTTTAAACTGGAACTATTTTTCTACTGCGGGTAACACGGAAGTTCGGGAGTCCTTCTCTGTCATGACTCAGAGTATGGCGTGATCTCAAAATCCAAAACAGAGTAACAAAATACTCGACTCGGACTAGGACTGGTGGTGGAACTCGGACTGGTGGCGGATATATGTTGCAGGTGGACTCGGATTATCGTGATGGCGGTGGATATGTGGTATATGGCTGCGGTGATGATGATGGTGGTAGATGGCAGCGGTGATGACGATGGTGGTATATGGCAGCGGTGATGACGATGGTGGTATATGGCAGCACTGACGATGATGGTGGGTATATGGCAGCGGTGATGATGATGATGCGGCGGCGGCGTGATAACTTGTGAGAAGAACTCGAAACTCTAAAGGACTAGACACTAAGACCAGCAACTAGACACGACGATGCAACCGCAAATTCAACAATGAAAAACCCTAAAAAGATTAGGCAAAGGCTCATATTGGTTCGAATATGAGGAACTAACCCTAATTTTTTTGGCTTTTTCATGGACTGTAGGTATGAAGAACAGACACGATCTAAACTACGAAAAACTGTAAAATCTCACCGAGCAACCTGGAAATCTGATACCACTTGATAGAGGCAAAGGTGTCCCGTCTTTCGATGGGATGGTGGCTATCGTTTTCTGTGGGAGTCGACCTTGACGATCCGACTACGAACGTGCGAGACGTCGCGCCATAGCAATTGCTAAACCAACTTCCGAGGGGTTATTGACCACGCCAGAGCATGATCAACCTGACCATGAGGGTGTGTTTTCCTGTGAGCAAATGAAGAACAAGCAAGAGATTGAGATTGTAATCTGGATATTGCGAATATAAGAGGAAAGCTTTATTAATGAAGGTGGGGGTTCTGTGACGCCTTTGTTTGGTCGTTGAACACAAACGAAGTACGCGAAGTTGCAGCTATGGCGAACTTTAATCTAAACAAAACCCAAAGTCTAAACGACTCCCTAAGGGCTGTATTTATGGAGGAAGAGGGGTGGAATTTCGTGGCCCTTGGGGAAGGGGTCCGAAACCAACCCTATCTCTTGTTTCCCCACACATACAGACTCTAAAAACAGCCCATACTCAAGTATTTCGAAAATACATGGGCCTAGCACAATAATAAGGTGACGCAACACCTAGAATAGCCTCTGGACGAAAGTTATGAAGTAGCATCTTGTATATTTCGTCCAAGGCTTCATGCACGCATTATGGTGGCTTCAATATCCTGAAATCATCACTTGTAACTCCGTTCTTGTTCCCCTTGCGCATGCCATCATCTCCATGCTTGTACTTGCTCCAATGTTCATCCTTCTCCAAGCTAGGCCTTCATTTGTAAGCAAAACAAATATATCCAATTTAGGCAGCATCAGATTCTCATGAACATTAGAATCATTACCAAGAAATGAAAGTACCTGGCAATTTAATTGGCATGCGCGAGCTCTAGTAATTGGTCCAGTATGTATAGTAGCAGGGGCTGTGGGTGTAACAATGGTATTGATGTCCTCATCAAGGCGCCTTTGCCAATCTGCCGAGGAGTATTGCGGATGGCGCCACATTCTTCCAAGCCGAAGAGGGGAGCTCAACGGAGAAGTTGTTCTGGTCGCAGTACCTTGCGCTAGAACTTCCAGTGCCCCTGAGTGACCAGCTGAAGCAGCTGTCCGAGCTGCACAAGGTGGCCAGATTGGCCATGAAGGATGTTATAGTCTATTTATGCCTGGTCGAAGCCATCCCTAGCAGTCACTGCGGACTCCTGAAGAGGCTGGTGGAGGCGCTTCCTCGGGTCAATGCCCTTAAGCAGTTGTCCTGCATAGAAGGTGCTCAGATGGACTTTTCCCGTGTCAAGGTGCAGTGGGCGAAGATGAAGGCCACCGAGATTGCAACCGCAGGGCCACCTGAAGGCAAGGAGCACCGACGGCCGGAGAAGTACTTCGACGAGGTCCTCGAGGGAGCCCATATTGTAGAGGGCCAGTGCTCCAAGGACATCATATTTTAGTAGTTGTGTCCGGTTTGTAAGAGTCATGTAAAGAACTCATGATGTAAAATTGGTTATGCTTTTTATAATTAGTTTATCCTCTTATTTGGCCGTTTATATGTCTGAAAGTTTACCAGTCGTCGGTTTCAGCCCCCACGTAAATATTACAGGGTTGTTCGGGAACGCATGACAGCACTTAATCCAACGTCTTGGTCCGATGTAGGAGGTGTCTTGCGGAGTGAACTAGGCAATCAGACTATGCAACTTTAGCACTTTCACTTAGCCATAAGAGTCCATTGGTGGTGCTAAGTACTAGTCCCTCATTGCGTGAATGGCAATCCGGAGTGTGGCGCCTTTGCAACGCGGCTAGACGAAAACCCAACCACTCGTATAATATGGCATAAATCGCGAACGATTCATAGTATAACACTAAGTCACCGGATTGCTGACCCGCTCTCGCCATCATGACAGTCAGTTTTCGGCTTTCTCTACTGAGGTACTTAACCGGATGAACTGGAAAAACAATCGCAGTAGTTCTCCCTTTACTACCTTAGCCGAACATGCGGAACGTAAGGTGGCAAACATAGGAGCCGGGCAATCCAACTATAGACCAAAGACATGATTTGGAGCCGATGCATATAATGCCATATCCGGGACACCGAAGAGTTCCCTATAGGTGTTCGCACTTGAGAACTTTGCGGGGCCGAATACCCCCCCAGTATGAAGAACGTGTCGAACCACGTATGTCAGTCGAATGTAAGGGGGAGCACAGGTGACAAGGACAAAACCAAGACCCAACCAAGAAGGTGATAATCATCTGCGTCCTTTATATCTTTATTGATACGTCGATGACAGGCAATGTTGTTCAATATTTAGGTCATATTACGTGCCCAAAGAGAAAAATAAAAGATTTTACATAAGGGAACGTTTAATACAGGGCCTAAAAATCATAGTTCGGAAAAGAAACTCCAATGATGCCATGCCGCTCGTTTGCGCTTTTTATCCTTAGCAGTAAGTCCTTTGAGAGGAGTATTTTATGGTTGGGACGCGCCAGCCTTAAAAGGATCGCCTGCGACAACCATCTCGCAAATAGGGTTCTTGAAGAACCTACGTTAAAAGGAAAAAAGATATACGCGGTCCAACTATGGTCAAGCCATGCAATGGACCTGTTCCGCAGTGTGCCTCCGGCGCCGCCCAAGGTATTTTTAGTGCGTAATTATGTACGCACGATACATAAGCCGCAACCTGGTGGGAGAATCGGTGGAGGCCGAACTGCTAATCAAGGTCTGGATCCGTTGATTTATCGCTATTATGCGCGGACCGAACTTGTTTGGATACGTCGTAAGCTTTATTGGCCGGTGAACTATTCGGCTTGACAAGGCCGCCATATACTTCGGTTGCAAGGGATGTAGTGTGCTCTTCAGTATGGAGGGAGCACTCCATGTTACCATTGACTGTGATAATGCCATGAGGTCCGAGCATTTTAAGCTTTAAGTAAGCATAGTGCGGGATTGCGATAAAGCGGGCGAAAGCAGTTCGTTCGAGCAGTGCGTGTCAACTCTTCACTGCGGAAGTTGTCTGGGGAGCCGAATACTACCTCCAATGTTAGTGAGCCCGTACAACGGGCCTCCACTCCTGGTATCACACCTTTAAAGGTAGTGTTACTAGGCTTGATTCGTGATGGGTCGATCCCCATCTTACCGATAGTATCTTCATAAATCAAGTTGAGACTGCTTCCTCTGTCCATAAGGACGCTAGTGAGGTGGTATCCGTCAATGATTGTATCAAGAACCAGGGCGGCCGAACCCCCGTGATGGATACTGGTTGGTTGGTCCATGGATCAAAGATGATCGGACAGGCTGACCATGGCTTAAACTTGGGGGCGACAGGCTCTACGGCATAGACATCCCGTAGTGCGCGTTTGCACTCCCTTTTGGGGATATGAGTGACATATATCATGTTCACTGTCTTCACCTCGGGGGGAAACTGCTTCTGACCCCCGGTGTTCGGCTGACAGGGCTCATCATCGTCTTTGCTTGGAGGCCCTTTTCCCTTGTGTTCGGTATTGATTTTATCGGCCTATTTCAAAACCCAACAATTCCTGTTGGTGTGGTTCACAGGCTTATCGGGTGTGCCATGAATATGACACGGCCTCTCGAGTATTTTATCTAAGCTGGATGGTCTGTCCTTGTTACCTTTGAAAGGTTTCTTTCTCTGATCGGACTTAGGACCGTTAAATCCGGCATTGACTGCCGTATCGTCTGCGTCGTCATTGTTGTTGTTCCGACGGTTATTTTATTTCTGTGAGGTTCACCATTGCTGTCCCGCACCTCAGAGGTGTCGGGGTCACCCGAGTTGTTGCTTCTACGAGCCAACCAGCTGTCTTTGCCCGCACAAAAGTGGGTCATGAGTGCCATTAAGGCTGCCATAGTCTTCGGCTTTTCCTGCCCAAGGTGCCGGGCGAGCCATTCGTCACGGACGCTGTCTTTAAAGGCCGCTAAGGCTTCAGTGTCCGGACAGTCTACGATCTGGTTCTTTTTAGTTAAGAACCGATTCCAAAGTTTACTAGCAGATTCGCCTGGCTGCTGAATTATGTGACTCAAGTCGTCAGCATCCGGTGAACGAACGTAAGTGCCCTAAAAGTTGGACCGTAAAGCATCTTCCAAGTCTTCCCAGGTTCCAATGGAGTTTTCTGGGAGGTTGTTTAGCTTGTGTCGTGTGCTACCTCTCGAGCTTGCGTTTGTTTTTCCCTTGAAGAGGAAAGGGTGATGCAGCAAAGTAGCGTAAGTATTTCCCTCAGTTTTGATAACCAAGGTGTCAATCCAGTAGGAGGCTCCTCAAAAGTCCAACGCACCTACACAAACAAACAAAGAACTCGCAACTAACACAATAAAGGGGTTGTCAATCCCTTCAAGGCCACTACTATTACTCCACACATCGACCGCTACCCAGCATGCATCTAGAGTATTAAGTCCATAAGAACGGAGTAACGCATTAAGCAAGATGACAAGATGTAGAAGGATAAACTCAAGCAATATGATATAAACCCCATATTTTATCCTCAATCGCAACAATACAATATGTGCCTTGCTGCCCCTACTATCACTGGGCAAGGACACTTCAAGATTGAACCCAAAGCAAAGCACTTCTCCCATTGCAAAAAAGATCAATCTAGTAGGCCAAATTGAACCGATAATTCAAAGAGACTTGCAAAGATATCAAATCATGCATATAAGAATTCAGAGAAGAATCAAATAATATTCATAGATAATCTTGTTCATAAATCCACAATTCATCGGATCTCGGCAAATACACCGCAGAAGACATCAAATAGATTTCCAAGATCATCAAGGGGAACTTTGTATTGAGAATCAAAGAGAGAGAAGAAGCCATCTAGCTAATAACTATGGACCCGAAGGTCCGTGGTAAACTACTCACGCTTCATTAGAGAGGCAATGGTGTTGAAGTATAAGCCCTCCATGATTGATTCCCCCTCCAGTAGATCACCGGAAAAGGCCCCAAGATGGGATCTCATGTGTACACAAGGTTGCGGCGATGGAAAAGTGGTTTCGTGGCTCCCCCTGATGTTTCTAGGGTATAAGAGTATATATAGGCAAAAGAAGTGCGTCGTTGGAGCTATGAGGGGCCCATGAGGGTGGGGGAGCACCTACCCCTCATGGGCGCACCCTCCTGCCTCCTGGACGCCTCGTGCGTTTCTGACTTCAACTCCAAGTCTTCTGGATTGCTTTCGGTCCAAGAAAGATCATCGCGAAGGTTTCATTCCGTTTGGACTCCGTTTGGTATTCCTTTTCTGCAAAACTCTAAAATAAGCAAAAAAACAAAAATTGGCACTGGGCCTCCGGTTAATAGGTTAGTCCCAAAAATAATATAAAAGAGCATCTTAAAGCCCATTAAACATCCAAAACAGATAATATAATAGCATGGAACAATAAAAAATTATAGATACGTTGGAGACGTATTAAGCATCCCCAAGCTTAATTCCTGCTCGTCCTCGAGTAGGGAAATGATAAAAACAGAATTTTTGATGTGTACTGCTACCTAGCATATTTATCAATGTAATTTTCTTTATTGTGGCATGAAGGTTCAAATCCGAAAGATTCAAGACAAAAGTTTAATATTGACATAAAAATAATAATACTTCAAGCATACTAACAAACCAATCATGTCTTCTCAAAATAACATGGCCAAAGAAAGCTCTCTCTACAAAACTCATATAGTCTGGTTATGCCCTATCTTCATCACACAAAGTATTTAATCATGCACAGCCCCGATGACAAGCCAAGCAATTGTTTCATACTTTTGATGTTCTCAAACTTTACATGAGCGTGAGCCATGGACATAGCACTATAGGTGGAATAGAATGGTGGTTGTGGATAAGACAAAAAGGAGAAGATAGTCTCACATCAACTAGGCGTATCAACGGGCTATGGAGATGCCCATCAATAGATATCAATGTGAGTTAGTAGGGATTGCCATGCAACGGATGCACTAGAGCTATAAGTGTATGAAAGCTCAAGAAAAGAAACTAAGTGGGTGTGCATCCAACTTGCTTGCTCATAAAGACCTAGGGCACTTTGAGGAAACCCATCATCGGAATATACAAGCCAAGTTCTATAATAAAAAATTCCCACTAGTATGAAAGTGACAACATAGGAGACTCTCTATCATGAAGATCACGGTGCTACTTTCCAGCACAAGTGTGGTAAAAGGATAGTACCATTTCCCCTTCTCTCTTTTTCTCTCATTTTTTTATTTTTTTATTTGGGCCTTTTCTCCTATCTTTTTTATGGCCTCTTTTTTTTTCTTTTTTTTCGTCCGGAGTCTCATCCCGTCTTGTGGGGGAATCATAGTCTCCATCATTCTTTCCTCACTGGGACAATGTTCTAATAATGAAGATCATCACACTTTTATTTACTTACAACTCAAGAATTACAACTCAATACTTAGAACAAAATATTACTCTATGTGAATGCCTCTGGCGGTGTACCGAGATGTGCAATGATTCAAGAGCGACATGTATGACAAATTATGAACGGTGGCTTTGCCACAAATACGATGTCAACTACATGATCATGCAAGACAATATGAAAATGATGGAGCGTGTCATAATAAATGGAATGGTGGAAAGTTGCATGGCAATATATCTCGGAATGGCTATGTAAATGCCATAATAGGTAGGTATGGTGGCTGTTCTGAGGAAGGTAATGGTGGGTGTATGGTACCGGTGAAAGCTGTGCGGTACTAGAGAGGCTAGCATTGGTGGAAGGGTGAGAGTATTTATAATCCATGGACTCAACATTAGCCATAAAGAACTCACATACTTATTGCAAAAATTTATTAGTTATTGAAACAAAGTACTATGCGCATGCTCCAGGGGGATATATTGGTAGAAAAAGACCATCGCTCGTCCCCGACCGCCACCCATAAGGAAGACAATCAATAAATAAATCATGCTCCAACTTCATCACATAAAGGTTCACCATACATGCATGCTACAGGAATCACAAATATTAACACAAGTATCTCTCAAATTCACAACAACTCTACTAGCATGACTCTAATATCACCATCTTCATATCTCAAAACAATCATAAAGAATCAAACTTCTCATAGTATTCAATGCACTTTTATGAAAGTTTTTATTATACCCATCTTGGATGCCCATCATATTAGGACTAATTTTATAACCAAAGCAAATTACCATGCTGTTCTAAAAGACTCTCAAAATAATATAAGTGAAGCATGGGAGATCAACAATTTCTATAAAATAAAACCACCACCGTGCTCTAAAAAGATATAAGTGAAACACTAGAGCAATATTGTCTAGCTCAAAATATATAAGTGAAGCACATAGAGTATTCTAATAAATTCTGATTCATGCGTGTCTCTCCCAAAAGGTGTGTACAGCAAGGATGATTGTGGTAAACTAAAAGCAAAGACTCAAATCATACAAGACGCTCCAAGCAAAACACATATCATGTGGTGAATGAAAATATAGCCTCAAGTAAAGTTACCGATAGATGAAGACGAAAGAGGGGATGCCTTCCGGTGCATCCCCAAGCTTAGGCTTTTGTTTGTCCTTGAATATTACCTTGGGGTTCCTTGGGTATCACCAAGCTTAGGCTCTTGCCACTCCTTATTCAAAAATCCATCAAATCTTTACCCAAAAACTTGAAAACTTCACACACAAAACTTCAACAAAAAATCTCATGAGCTCCGTTAGTAATGAACTCATTCTTCATTTATATTGGTGTTAAACCTACTGTATTCCAACTTCTCTATGGTTCATACTCTCTGATACTACCCTTAGATTCATCAAAATAAGCAAACAACACACGAAAAACAGAATCTGTCAAAAACAGAACAGTCTGTAGCAATCTGTAACTTTCGGATACTTCTGTAAATATAAAAATTCTGAAATAAATTGGTGGACGTGAGGAATTTGTCTTTTATTCATCTGCAAAAAGAATCAACCTAAAATCACTCTGCTGTAGAAAATTACAGATATTCTCGTGAGTGCAAAAGTTTCTGCTTTTTACAGCAAGATCGCAAAGACTTCACCCAAGTCTTCCCAAAGGTTCTACTTTGCAAAATCACTAATTAAAACATAAAATCACATCTAAACAGAATCTAGATGAGTTATTTATTACTAAACAGGAGCAAAAAGCAAAGAACAAAAATAAAATTGGGTTGCCTCCCAACAAGCGCTATCGTTTAACGCCCCTGGCTAGGCATAAAAACACGAATAGATCTAGGTATTGCCGTCTTTGGTATGCAATCCATAAGTGGCTATCACAATAGATTGATAAGGCAATTTAATTTTCTTCCTAGGAAAGTGTTCCATGCCTTTCCTTAACGGAAATTTTAATCTAATATTTCCTTCTTTATATCAATAATTGCACCAATCATTCTAAGGAAAGGTCTAACAAGAACAATATTTTTTGAACATCAATATAGACACAAGCGCACATATACACGCGCATACACTCACCCCTATGAACGCACACACGCACACCCTACCCCTATAAGCACCTCCGAAATACTGAGCCGGCATATCATCTTGAAATTTCCGAAGTCACCGTAGGCACCTTCGTCGTCGACAGGAACGTCTCCTCCCACTGAAAGCGCATCGCCGGAAATCGAGGAATAAATGCGACCACCGGGATTTGAACCCTGGTGGGCTGGGGATACTACAGTCCCTCTAACCATCCAACCATAGGTTGCCACGCTCTACCAAGAATAATAGGACATGTAGGATTACAATCTATATCGAGAACAATAAAATCTATGGGCACATAATTCCTATTTGCAACAATAAAAACATCATTAATCCTTCCCATAGGTTTATTAATGGTGTAATCCACAAGATGCAAATTTCAAGAACAATCATCAAATTCACGGAAACCTAGCACATCACACAAAGTTTTTGGAATCGTGGAAACACTAGCACCCAAATCACACAAAGCATAGCATTCATAATCTTCAATCTTAATTTTAATAGTAGGTTCCCACTCATCATAAAGCTTTCTAGGGATAGAAACTTCTAGTTCAAGCTTTTCTTCATAAGACTGCATCAAAGCATCAACGATATGTTTAGTAAAAGCTTTATTTTGATTATAAGAATGAGGAGAATTTAACATGGATTGCAACAAGGAAATACAATCTATCAAAGAGCAACTATCATAATTAAATTCCTTGAAATCCAAAATAGTGGGTTCATTGCTACTTATAGTTTTGACCTCTTCAATCGCACCTTTATCAATTTTTGCATCTAGATCTAAAAACTCCAAATCATTGGGACGCCTTTTAACTAAAGTTGACTCATCTCCAGTCCCATATTTATCAAGATTGATATTGGAAAACCAAGATTTAATAGGAGTCACATCACTCACTTATAGATCTTCATCATTATTATCATGAAAACTAGAAGAACACGCTTTCACAAAGTAATCTTGTTTAGCAAGCATCCTAGAGGTTCTTTCTTTGCACTCATCAATGGAAATTCTCATGGCCTTGAGAGACTCATTGATATCATGCTTAGGTGGAATAGATCTAAGTTTCAAAGAATCAACATCAAGAGAAATTATATCCACGTTCCTAGCCAACTCATTAATCTTAAGCAATTTTTCTTCAACCAATGTATTGAAATTCTTTTGTGAACTCATAAATTCTTTAATACTATTCTCAAAATAAGAGGCCATCTTATTAAAATTTCCATAAGAGTTGTTGTAGGAATTGTCATAATCATTAGAGGAATTACTAGGAAACGGCCTAGAATTAAAATTGCCCCTATACGCGTTGTTACCAAAATTGTACCTACCAACAAAATTCACATCCATAGATTCATTATTATTCTCAATCAAAGTGGACAAAGGCATATGATTAGGATCAGAAAAAACACTTTTATTAGCAAACAATTTCATAAGTTCATCCATCTTTCCACTCAAAACATTAATTTCTTCAATCGCATGAACTTTTTTACTAGTGGATCTTTCGGCATGCCATTGAGAATAATTAACCATAATATTATCTAGGAGTTTAGTAGCTTATCCCAAAGTGATTTCCATAAAAGTGCCTCTCGTGGCGGAATCTAAAAGATTTCTAGAAGCAAAATTCAATCCGGCATAAATTTTTTGTATAATCATCCACAAATTCAAACCATGTGTAGGGCAATTACGTATCATTAATTTCATCCTCTCCAAAGCTTGTGAAACATGCTCATGATCAAGTTGCTCAATATTCATAATATCGTTCCTAAGGGAGATGATCTTAGTGGGAGGAGAATACTTAGAGATAAAAGCATCTTTGCACTTATTCCATGAATCAATACTATTTTTAGGCAAAGAAGAGAACCAAGTTTTAGCACGATCTCTAAGCGAAAATGGAAATAGCTTCAATTTAACAATATCATTATCCACATCTTTCTTCTTTTGCATATCACACAAATCAATGAAGTTGTTTAGATGGCTTGCGGCATTTCACTAGGAAGGCCAGAAAATTGCTCTTTCATAATAAGATTCAATAAAGCGGTATTAATTTGACTAGATTTAGCATCGGTAGTAGGAGCAATCGGAGTGCTAATAAAATCATTGTTGTTGGTATTGGAAAAGTCACACAATTTAGTATTATCTTGAGCCATCGTGACAAGCAATCAATCCAACACACAAGCACACAAGAAGCAAGCGAAAAGAGGCGAACAGAAGAGGGGCGAAGAAAAGGCAAAGGTTTTCAAAAATCGTTTTAGAAGTGGGGGAGAGGAAAATGAGAGGTGAATGGAAAATAATGTAATGCAAGGGAGAAGAGTTTATGATGGGTACTTGGTATGGCTTGACTCGGCGTAGATCGCCCCAGCAACGGTGCCAGAAATCCTTCTTGCTACCTCTTGAGCTTGTGTTGGTTTTTCCCTTGAAGAGAAAAGGGTGATGTAGCAAAGTAGCGTAAGTATTTCCCTCAGTTTTGAGAACCAAGGTATCAATCTAGTAGGAGATGATGCACAAGTCACCTAGTACTTGCACAAACAATCAAGAACCTTGCAACCAACGCGATAAAGGGGTTGTCAATCCCTTCACTGTCACTCGCAAAAGTGAGATCTCATAAAGATAGTAAAGTAAATATTTTTGGTATTTTTGTTCTATAGATTTGAAAGTAAAGATTGCAAAATAGTAAATGAGATGCGATATAATGGAAAAGAGATGTAATATAATAGAAAAGAGATCCGGGGGCCATAGGTTTCACTAGTGGCTTCTCTCAAGATAGCATGTATTACGGTGGGTGAACAAAGAGCAATTGATAGAAAAGCACATAATTATGAAGATATCTAAGGCAATGATCATGAACATAGGCATCACGTCCATGTCAAGTAGACCGAAACAATTCTGCATCTACTACTATTACTCCACACATCGGCCGCTATCCAGCATGCATCTAGAGTATTAAGTTCATAAGAACGGAGTAATGCATTAAGCAAGATGACATGATGTAGAGGGATAAACTCAAGCAATATGATATAAACCCCATCTTCTTATCCTCCATGGCTACAATATAATACGTGCCTTGCTGCCCCTACTATCACTGGGAAAGGACACCGCAAGATTGAACCCAAAGCTAAGCACTTCTCCCATTGCAAGAAAGAATAATCTAGTAGGCCAAACTAAACCAATAATTCGAAGAGAGTTGCAAAGATATCAAATCATGCATATAAGAATTCAGAGAAGAACCAAGTAATATTCATAGATAGTCTTGTTCATAAATCCACAATTCATCGGATCTCGGCAAACACACCGCAAAAGAGTATTACATCGAATAGATCTCCAAGAACATCGAGGAGAACTCTGTATTGAGAATCAAAGAGAGAGAAGAAGTTATGTAGCTAATAACTATGGACCCAAAGGTCTGTGGTAAACTAGTCACGCTTCATCGGAGAGGCAATGGTGTTCAAGTAGAAGCCCTCCATGATCGATTCCCCCTCCAGCAGATCGCCGAAAAAGGCCCCAAGATGGGATCTCACGGGTACAGAAGGTTGCGGTGGTGGAAAAGTGGTTTCGTGGCTCCCCCTGATATTTCTAGGGTATAAGAGTATATATAGGCGAAATAAGTACGTTGGTGTAGCTACGAGGGGCCCACGAGGGTGGGGGCGCGCCTACCTCCCTGGGCGCCCCCTCCTGGGCGTTTCTGACTTCAACTCCAAGTCTTTTGGATTGCTTTCGGTCCAAGAAAGATCATCGCGAAGGTTTCATTCCGTTTGGACTACGTTTGGTATTCCTTTTCTGCAGAACTCTAAAATAGGCAAAAAAACAAAACTGGCACCGGGCCTCCGGTTAATAGGTTAGTCCCAAAAATAATATAAAAGGGCATATTAAATCCCATTAAACATCCAAAAAAGATAATATAATAGCATGGAACAATCAAAAATTATAGATACGTTGGAGATGTATCATCGTGCTGGTCCTTTCAGCTTTAAAGAAGGATATTTTATGGTCATCTCCTCGAGCCATGTGGATGTGGAGAAGAAAGTATTCAATCCTGATGGACGGATCCGTGGTTCCATCGTAATGTTCGATGTTTACGGGTTGAAACCCTTCTGGAAATTGTTGTTCCATGACATCATCGGTGAATCATAAAGGGTGTGCGGCCCCTCTATATCGTGCAATATCGCTGCGGAGATCATTAGGATCGAAATTATGTCTAGAGGGGGGTGATTAGACTACTTGACCAAATAAAAACTTAACCTTTTCCCAATTTTAGTTCTTGGCAGATTTTTATTAACTTAGCACAAGTCAAGCAATCTTAACACAATTCAAGCAAGCATGCAAAGAGTATATGAGCAGCGAAAAGCAAAGCATGCCACTCACAAGAAAGTAAATGGGAGGAGTTTGGAGGGAGGAAACGCAATGTTGACACATAGATTTTTGGCGTGGTTCCAATAGGTGGTGCTATCGTACATCCACGTTGATGGAGACTTCAACCCACGAAGGGTAACGGTTGTGTGAGTCCATGGAGGGCTCCACCCACGAAGGGTCCACGAAGAAGCAACCTTGTCTATCCCACCATGGCCATCGCCCACGAAGGAGTTGCCTCACTAGGGTAGATCTTCACAAAGTAGGCGATCTCCTTTCCCGTACAAATTTCTTGGTTCAACTCCACAATCTTGACGGAGGCTCCCAAGTGACACCTAACCAATCTAGGAGACACCACTCTCCAAAAGGTAATAGATGGTGTGTTGGTGATGAACTCCTTGCTCTTGTGCTTCAAATGATAGTCTCCCCAACACTCAACTCTCTCTCACAGATTAGGCTACGGTGGAAAGATGATTTTAGTGGAAACCAACTTTGGGAAGGCTAGAGATCAAGATTCTTGTGGTTGGATTGGAATATCTTGGCCTCAACACATAAGTAGGTGGTTCTCTCTTAAAAAAATGAATGCTGGAAGTGCAGGCACGTTCTGGTAGATCTCCTCACGAATGAAGAATGGGTGGAGGGGTATATATAGCCTCCAGACAAAATCTAACCTTTACACACAGATTCCCAAAATCGGTGAGACCGAATGGTAAAACTCAGTCACACTGATTCAGGTCAAAATATGAACGTTGGGCTTTTTGATGGGACCGGCACAATCAACTTGGTGGGACCGATATGCTAGGGTTAGGGCATAATGTAATCTCGGTGACCGATCACAAACTTGATTGGACCAATTTCAGCAATAGGCACATAGAGAGTTGGTCAGGAAAACTCGGTGAGATTGAAGTGTTACGAAAGGGAAACAATGAATTTCCATTGCAGACTCGGTGGGACCGATTCGCTCATCTCGGTGGGACCGAAATGTTCCAAAAAGAAACCAGTGAGTATGCAATCCCATCTTGGTGAGACCGAGATCCATATCGGTGAAATTGAAGTGACTAGGGTTTATGCTAGTGGCTATGTCAAATGAAATTCGGTGGCGCCGGGTAGATCAAATCAGTGGTGCCGAGTTTGACTTTTAGGTTTAGGACATATGTGGAAATGAGAAAGTGGTTGAGGGTGTTGAAGCATATCACTAAGCATTTTGAGCAAGTAAGCCATTAAGTAACACCTCATCCCCTTTTAATAGTATTGGCTTTCCTATTGACTCAATGTGATCTTGGATCACTTAAATAAAAAATGTAGAGTCTTGAGCTTGTTGCCAATATGTGTCCTTAGCATTTTAGGGGTCCACATCTCTAGTCCATGCCATGCCAATAACTGAACTTTCTAAAATGATCATCTTGAAAGAGCATTAGTTCAATGAAATATATGTTTTTAAGAATTACCGAAACAACCCAGGGATTAGTTCACTTTCAATCTCCCTCTTTTTGGTAATTGATGACAACATATAGATCCAAGCTTTGACAAATGAAAATAAAATTAAATACATTGTCGCTTTGAGAAGTATGTGATAAGTAAGAGCTCCCCCTAAATTTGTGCATTACTTAAAATTTGCTTTTGAATGCAAATGCACAATTAAATAGGATCATGGGTTATTCTTCTATGTCACATCATCTTGGTGGAGCGCTCAAAAAGATAAAAAGTAGGAACAAGCACTCATCACCAAGGCAAAGTGAATGATCATACAAGAGATAGGTAACGTCATCATTCAAGCACAAGCATTAAGCATGATATGATCAAACACATGACCATGCAGAGTATCTCACACACAAAAACATAAAAGTATCTCAACCAAGAAAGCAAAGCAAATTAGTAGGAAAAGAAGAAAGCTCTCTCTCTCTCTCTCTCTCTCTCTCTGTCTGTCTCTCTCTCTCCGAAGCCTATGATCTATACACTTTCTCCCCCTTTGGCAACATGTTACCGAAAAGCTTGAAAATGCATAGTGCTATGCGACTCTCTAGGCTTGATCTTCAAGAGGAGGTGTTGAGATGACTCCAAGGACGAAAGCATCAGTGGAAGATGATGGAGCTGGTCGAGTTGCCGCTGGAGGGGCAACTGAGCTGTGGCTATAGGTGTTGAAGTCGTGGCCCTTGTGTCTGGAACTGGCACTGCTGCAGACCTCTGTGCCCTAGGCACACTGTGAAACACTTGTGTAGTTGCTTTTCCCTTCCTCTCTTCTTCTTCTTCCTGGAGCTCTTCAACTGATGTCTGAATTTCAGTTACCTTCAATTCAAGATCATAAAATTTAGTTTCAATGATCCTCTCCAAGCACTCCTGGTTCTGAGTCAATTCTCAATTCTCAAGGTTTCTTGAATAAGATATCCAAGCTGGTCTTGCTTTGACTTGAGGAACACTTTTGAAGCTTCTTCAACACTAGGCATGTTTGATGCCTTCTCAGCTTTAGCTTTCTGTCTCTTTTCTTGAGCCTCTAGGGATGTTTGGTCATCAGCAGTCATGACAACAGTGTTGTCCTCAAAGACAAGTTTCAAGGGCAGATGCTCTTTGTCCAACAAGTACACTCCCTTGGGCATCTTGGAGTTGATTAGCATTTGTATATGTGGAGCATACCACATGACCTCTTCTGGTCAGCAAATGTTCTCTTTATTGTCTCAACAATCAAACTCATGACTTTGAATTTCTGTGGAAAATCAAACATCTGAAGCAGATTGATGGAATGGCCTCTGATCGTCCTGTGATATCCTGATTTGGGCAACAAGGTGTGCCTCAATATGGTGTTCATAGTTCCCAAACCAGACATCAAGTAGTACACTGACCCTAGCTTGTGAGTCTCCAAAGCTTTGTCAAGTATTTCCTGGTACATGTTTGCCATGGAGTTGTGGTCTTTCTTCTTCTCAGCATAGACAACAATGTCTTTCTCATTCTCCTTGGGTGCTTTGATGAGCTCTGCCCACTCATCCATAGTAGATTGGTACCTTGTACCTTCAGTCATCCACACCATCTTTCCATCTGAGTAGAAATGAGCTGTAGAGTAAAACTGCATGATGAGCTCATCATTCCATTTGGTCAACTTTTGATCCACAAACTTGTCAACGCCATTGAGCTTAAAGCTCTCATGCACTCCTAGAAAATGGTCTTCATTCTCATCAATATACTCCCAATCAACCCACTTCATGTCACTGACAATGGGCTTCTTGTCAGGCAGAACTGTTTCATAGAAATCTTGTTGTTCTTTGGTGTGGAATCTATAGTCCACAACTGTCCTTCTCCTCATTGCATATGGATCAGTTTGTCTCCACAATCTGAGACCCGCATCTTTCCTTTCTTTCATATTCTCAGCCACTGGATGATTGTCATCATGGTCTGGAATTTTTGGCTTGAGTTTCCTAAGCACTTGGGCTTCAGCATCTTCTTCCTCAACTTTAGGCATTGGGGCCTTGTTCTTTTCTGCAGCAGGGATGTTCCTAGTGCTTCTCTTAGGTGCTGTCTTGGAGGCTTGAGCTGGAGCTTTGGGGGCTGGCTTGGGTTTGAAGGAGAAGCCCCAGACTTGATGGCATCCCCCATTAGCTTTTGTGACTTAGCAGGAGGTGCTGGTGCAGCATCCTCTTCTTCCTCTTCCTCCTCACGAGCAGAATCTCTCCTCATAGATGGATCTCCAAGCACTCTAGCAGTAGTTTTCCTGACCCTCTTCTTGCCCTCTTCATCTTTTCTTTGCTCAAGTGTAAATACCATAGTCTCTTGAGTTGATCCCCTGGCCTTAGACATTGGCACTCTCCTGGCAGGTGCTTTTGTGTACTGACCTGGCTTGGTAGAAGCAGCATCAATGTATTCCTTCTTTAGCACCTTCTTATTTGAGCTGACCTCTTCAATCTCAAAGTCCTCATCCTCAGAGTCTGAAGTTTTATTCTTCCTCTGCCTAGTCCGAGCTTTAGGCAGGTTGCTTGGTGTGCTCCTACTACCTTCATCATAGCTGCCAGAGGGACTAGTGCCTCACTCAAGTCCATCTGCTCCTCTAACTTGTTCTGACTATCACTTTGATCAGACATTCTCCACAACAAACTGAGAGCTGACCATGTGAATAGTTGTAGATGAGATAAAGTAGATGAGCATCACAAAGTGCAGAGTTTTTGCAAAAAGAATAAGTCAACAACTTAGTTTTAGTTTTCTACAGGAAGCATTTCGGAGCTACCAATTTATAAAACTCGGTGACACTGCAACATCTTTGGAGTCTAAACTAGTGGAATCGGTCAGACCGAGACACAGCTCGGTAACTCCGAGTTTGCTAGGGTTTCACAAAGTCCTAATCTCGGTCACACCGATTTGTAATTTTCGGTCAGACCGAAAATCACATGTGCAATGGCCTTAGCCAAATCGGTGAGACCGATTTCTACAATTCGGTCGGTCCGAGATGAGTCTGGCGGAAACCTAACCCTGAATTTTTAAGTCAAATCTAATCTAAAGGATGATTTCTGTGGATAGATCAATCTCATACTTGGAAAGAAACATGGCATTGCCTTTGTGCTAAGAATCGGAGTAAAAAGAAAGCACAAAGTGTTGAGCTCATACCCTAGCTTGGCGATGAGCTCGCTACAACGGCAACAGAGGGGAGGATTTCCGTTGATGGCGGCGGAGACCAGCGGCGGGAGGTCACTAGCGACGAGAAGACGATCCAGAGACCCGAGGCGATAGAGCAGGACACACACGGGCGAAGAGGTTTTGGAGGAATTTCCAAAATTTGACCCGTCGGTATATATATCCTGGCACTGTCGGTGTGACCAAGTGGAACAACTCGGTGGCATCGAGATGCAGAATCGCGAGCAGTTACTGCAACTCGATGTGACCAAAAAGTTCTAATCGATTGCACCGAGATTGAAAACTTGATCAACCTAGTGAACTCGGTGTGACCGAAATGAATGAATCGGCCAGACCGAAATACAGAGAGAGGTTTTGGAAGTTTTAAGTCTATGACAAATCGGGACTCTGAGTGCTCCTCACCCATAGGGTTTGAATTTGACTTAGATCAAACTATGTGATGTAGCATGAAAAGAGTTTGAGACGTGAAAAGCATAGATAGCTAGAAGAAGTTCTTAGGCATTCTTGTCCATCCATTGGGAAAAAGAAGAAAAACCAAACAATCAAAGCAACAAATGGATGTCCTCGAATGAGAAAAGTATGCAACCAACATGCTCACACAATAAAATGACAAATGAACTATGTGGCAAAGCATGCACAATCACTATAGCTTCTATCAAGCAATTGGTGATGACTAGGTCATCTATATATGAGTATATTTACTTAGGAGTCAAATGAGAACATTTGATCATAGGTCATACTCATCGTTTAAGCACAAGTGGGGTTACCAGTTTTACATAAAGCATTGGTGTGTTCACACCATTAGAGTTGCTTTAGCTCAATTCTTAGAGTAAAGCTCCCCCTAGATGTGATATCCCCCCTAAGAGGGATGAACTAACCTTGGGTTTTGTCGATGATGACTTCATGTAGATGTTGAAGATGTGGATGCTCATTATTGAAGTATATCATTTGAAGCAATCCATTGGAGTGAGTTGCACTGTCAATACCTACATGGGTTAGTCCCACAAGGAACAAACAAGGATATTCATAGACATAGAGTGAAGCACACACATGATGATGTCCATGAAAGCATTAGGTTACCTTGTCCCTTGTCTTAACAACAAGAGGGTTTGTAACTCCTTGAACTAGTGCAAGATGTGGAAATTGTTTGCACTTGTCCTTGCCAAAATGAATATGAGTGAAGTATGTTGGCGGAGCACCCTCAAGAACTCTCTAGTCCTTCTTCAGTATCCACATCATCTTGATGGGAATCCTTGGGGTTGTAGATGTACTTGATGAAGTAGAACTTGATGTAGTCTTAGGAACCCACTTGACCAAGGCCTTTGGAGCATCTTCAAATACATCAATATCCTCTTGAAGCTTGTCCTTGCCTTTTAGCTTGTGGTCTTGTGGTGGAAGATTTATCTTGAGCTTGTGTTCCCTTGAAGGAAGTAGGATCATACTTCTCTTGTTGAGGAACAAACTTCATCTTGGGGTATTGATCTTCTTCCCACTCAACTCCATTGGCATTGAACTTTCGTTCAAAACCAACACCTTGATTCTTCCGGTGCCTTCCTTGCTTGCGTACAATTTCCTCAAATTGCTTACTCCCGGCAAGGCTCTTGTAAACACCTTTCTCTATAATTCCCTTCAATAAGCTATTTTCTAGCTCAAGTGTAACTTGGCTAAGAGAATCATTAGTGGAATCAAGAGAACTGCTAGAAGTAACAATATTGGATTTAGCATGATTATTGTTACTACTAGAAGAAGAATCTTTCTTCTTCTTGTTGCTAGATTTTACTTGTGGCATGTAAGTAGACAAGAGTAAACGCTTGGCAATGTAAGAATAACTTTTCTTCTGAAGACCATCATTGATGGCCTTTAATAACCCATGTTCTTGCTCAAGATTGAGCTTCTCGAAGCAGAGCTTCTCATGAGTTTTTAAAAGTTCTCGATGATCTTCTAAAGTAGTTTCATGAGCTAACTTAAGAGTGTTTAGTTCTTTAGTTAGGAGCTCAATCTCCTTCTTATCATTGTCGTTTCATCTTTATTAGCATGATTAATAGTATTTTCATCATAGTATTCATCAGTAGAGTTGTCAACAAGTAAATCATCATCACCTAGCAAGTCATCTTCATCACTATTGAAATCAACATACTCGGGGTGTGTTACCTTGGGGCCTTTAGCCATGAAGCATCTCCTAATGCCTTCATTTGGTGAATCAAATATGTTATAGGAGTTGGTTGACACAAGTGCTAGACCGGCAACACCTTCGTCTTGAGTATATTCGGAGTCGGAGTGATAACTTCTCTCGGATTGGTGGTCGGAGTCGGAGCCGGATACCTAGTCACCAACATGAGCTTGATGTCTTTGTTTTGTGTAGCTCCTTGATGACTTGTCCTTTCTTTCCAAATCCTTGCTTTTGCAAGAGGTTCTTCGTTCATATGGATCATCTCTACTCCTTCTCTCCCTTGGAGGTGATTCTTCCGTTTTTCTTCTCCTTTTAGGTGAGTCTTCTCTTCTTTTTTAGGGATCCGTACACTCATTGGAGTAGTGTCCGGGTCTTCCACAATTGTAGCAATTTCTCTCACGACTAGAAGATCTTTTCTGTCATTGTAGGACCTTGACTTGGAACTTCTTTCCTTGCTTCTACTCTTGTAGAATTTGTTGAAGTTCTTCACCATTAAGCTCAATTCTTCATTGAAGTTTCGTTTCTCATTTGGTGATGTAGGAGCATCACATGAGGCTTTATAAGCATCACTAGACTTGTTGTGAAGCTCTTCTTTATCCTTGAGTGACATCTCTTGAGCAACATTCTTCCAATGACTTCGAGTGGCTTGAGATCTTTGTACTTTGGCATCATTTGGATCAAAGTGCACACGGTATCATATTTTCCATCCAGGGCTCTCAAGATCTTTTTGATGATGAATTTGTCGGTCATCTCATCACTTCCTAAGCTGACAATCTCATTTGTGATGAGAGCAAGCCTAGAGTACATTTCAGCGACACCTCCACCATCCTTCGTTTTGAACTTGTCAAGTTAACTTTGAAGCACATCCAACTTGGATTCCTTGACGGAGTCGGTACCTTCGTGCATATCAATCAAAGTATCCCAAATTCCTTTTGCATTCTCAAAACGGCTGATTTTGTTGAATTGTTCGGGGCACAATCTGTTGAAGAGGATATCGCAAGCTTGAGCATTGTATTGCAACATCTTCAATTCTTCCACGGTTGCTTCACGATTTGGTTCTCTCCCATCGAAGAATCCACCTTGCAAACCAATACACACAATAGCCCAAACGGCGGGGTTATGTCCAAGAATTCACCTCGCTAGACGCCATACTCTCCTAGGTTGTGAACCCAAGGCCATGATCACCAAAGCGATGGAAATCAAGGCAAATGGAGACCAAAGCTCTGATACCACTTGTGCAATATCGCTGCGGAGATCAGTAGGATCGAAAGTATGTCTAGAGGGGGCTACTTAACCAAATAAAAACTTAACCTTCTCCCAATTTTAGTTCTTCCCAGATTTTTAGCAACTTAGCACAAGTCAGGAAATCTTAACACAATTCAAGCAAGCATGCAAAGAGTATATGAGCAGCGGAAAGTAAAGCATGCCACTTCCAAGAAAGTAAACGGGAGGAGTTTGGAGGGAGCAAACACAATGTTGACATGGAGATTTTTGGTGTGGTTCCGATAGGTGGCGCTATCGTACATCCACGTTGATGGAGACTTCAACCCACGAAGGGTAACGGTTGCGTGAGTCCACGGAGGGCTCCACCCATGAAGGGTCCATGAAGAAGCAACCTTGTCTATCCCACCATGGCCATCGCCCATGAAGGACTTCCCTCACTAGGGTAGATCTTCATGAAGTACGCGATCTCCTTGCCCTTACAAACTTCTTGGTTCAACTCCACAATCTTGGCAGAGGCTCCCAAGTGACACCTAACCAATCTAGGAGACACCACTATCCAAAAGGTAATAGATGGTGTGTTGATGATGAACTCCTTGCTCTTGTGCTTCAAATGATAGTCTCCCTAACACTCAACTCTCTCTCACAGATTTGGCTATGGTGGAAAGATTATTTGAGTGGAAAGCAACTTGGGGAAGGCTAGAGATCAAGATTCTTGTGGTTGGACTGGAATATCTTGGTCTCAACACATGAGTAGGTGGTTCTCTCTTAAAAAATGAATGCTGGAAGTGCAGGCACGTTCTGATAGCTCTCCTCACGAATGAAGAATGGGTGGAGGGGTATATATAGCCTCCACACAAAATCTAACCGTTACACACAGATTCCCAAACTCGGTGAGACCGAATGGCAAAATTCGGTCAGACCTATTCAGGTCAAAATATGAATGTTATGCTTTTCGGTGGGACCAACACAGTCGACTCGGTGCGATCGATATTCTAGGGTTAGAGCATAACGTAATCTCGGTGTGACCAATCAAATAAACTCGGTGGGACCGATTTCAGCAATAGGCACATATAGAGTTGGTCAGGCAAACTCGGTGGGACCGATTCGCTCACTTTGGTGGGACCGAAGTGTTACGAAAGGGAAATAGTGAATTCGCATGGCAGACTCGATGGGACTGATTTGCTCATCTCGGTGGGACCGAAATGTTAGAAAAAGGAAACGGTGAGTATGCAATCCCATGTCGGTGAGACTGAGATCCCTATCGGTGAAACCAAAGTGACTAGGGTTTGTGGTAGTGGGTATGTCAAATGAAACTCGGTGGCGTCGGGTAGATCAAAACGGTGGGGCCGAGTTTGACTTTTAGGTTTAGGACATATGTGGAAATGAGAAAGTGGTTGAGGGTTTTGGAGCATATCACTAAGGATTTTGAGCAAGTAAGCCATTAAGCAACACCTCATCCCCTTCTAATAGTATTGGCTTTCCTATTGACTCAATGTGATCTTGGATCACTTAAATGAAAAATGTAGAGTCTTGAGCTTGTTACCAATATGTGTCCTTAGCATTTTGAGGGGTCCACATCTCTAGTCCATGCCATGCCAATCATTAAACTTTCTGAAATGATGATCTTGAAAGAGCATTAGTTCAATGAACTATATGTTGTTAGGAATTACCAAAACCACCCATGGATTAGTTGCATGATGACCCAAAAGTGTAGGGGATCTATCATAGTCCTTTTGATAAGTAAGAGTGTCGAACCCAACGAGGAGCAGAAGGAAATGACAAGCGGTTTTTAGTAAGGTGTTCTCTGCAAGCACTGAAATTATCGGTAACAGATAGTTTTGTGATAAGGTAATTCATAACGGGTAACAAGTAACAAAAGTAAATAAGGTGCAGCAGGGTGGCCCAATCCTTTTTGTAGGAAAGGACAAGCCTGGACAAATTTTTAGATGAAGGCGCTCCCGAGGACACATGGGAATTATCGTCAAGCTAGTTTTCATCATGCTCATAGGATTCGCGTTCCTTACTTCGATAATCTGATATGTGGGTGGACCGGTGCTTGGGTGCTGCCCTTCCTTGGACAAGCATCCCACTTATGATTAACTACTCTTGCAAGCATCCGCAACTACAAAATAAGAATTAAGATAAACCTAACCATAGCATCAAACATATGGATCCAAATCAACCCCTTATGAAGCAACGCATAAACTAGGGTTTAAGCTTCTGTCACTCTAGCAACCCATCATCTACTTATTACTTCCCAATGCCTTCCTCTAGGCCCAAACAATGGTGAAGTGTCATGTAGTCGATGTTCACATGACACCACTAGAGAAAAGACAACATACATCTCATCAAAATATCGAACGAATACCAAATTCACATGACTACTTATAGCAAGACTTCTCCCATGTCCTCGGGAACAAATGTAACTACTCACAAATCATATTCATGTTCATAATCAGAGGGGTACTAATATGCATGTAGGATCTGAACATATGATCTTCCACTCAATAAACCAACTAGCATCAACTATAAGGCGTAATCAACACTACTAGCAACCCACGGGTACCAATCTGAGGCTTTGAGACTAAGATCGGATAGAAGAGATGAACTAGGGTTCGAGAGGAGATGGTGCTGGTGAAGATGTTGATGGATATTGACCCCCTCCCGATGAGAGGATCGATGGTGATGACGATGGTGACGATTTCCCCCTCCCGGAGGGATGTTTCCCCGGCAAAACAGTGATGTCTACTACGCAACCTTCTTCTTGTAGACGTTGTTGGGCCTCCAAGTGCAGAGGTTTGTAGGACAGTAGCAAATTTCCCTCAAGTGGATGACCTAAGGTTTATCAATCCATGGGAGGCGTAGGATGAAGATGGTCTCTCTCAAACAACCCTGCAACCAAATAACAAAGAGTCTCTTGTGTCCCCAACACACCCAATACAATGGTAAATTGTATAGGTGCACTAGTTCAGCGAAGAGATGGTGATACAAGTGCAATATGGATGGTAGATATGAGTATTTGTAATCTGAAAATATAAAAACAGCAAGGTAACAAGTGGTAAAAGTGAGCACAATCAGTATTGCAATGCTTCAAAACAAGGCCTAGGGTTCATACTTTGACTAGTGCAAGTTCTCTCAACAATAATAACATAGCTGGATCATATAACTATCCCTCAACATGCAACAAAGAGTCACTCCAAAGTCACTAATAGCAGAAAAAAAACGAAGAGATTATTGTAGGGTACGAAACCACCTGTTATTCTTTCTAATCGATCTATTCAAGAGTCCGTAGTAAAATAACACGAAGCTATTCTTTCCGTTCGATCTATCCTAGAGTTCATACTAGAATAAAACCTTAAGACACAAATCAACCAAAACCCTAACGTCACCTAGATACTCCAATGTCACCTCAAGTATTCGTGGGTATGATTATACGATATGCATCACACAATCTCAGATTCATCTATTCAAACAACACAAGAACTTCAAAGAGTGCCCCAAAGTTTCTATCGGAGAGTCAAGACGAAAACGTGTGCCAACCCCTAGCATAAGTTCACAAGGTCACAGAACCCGCAAGTTGATCACCAAAACATGAATATCCCATTGTCACCATAGATAAGCACATGCAATACATACATCAAGTGTTCTCAAATCCTTAAAGACTCAATCCGATAAGATAACTTCAAAGGGAAAACTCAATCCATTACAAGAGAGTAGAGGGGGAGAAACATCATAAGATCCAACTATAAAAGCAAAGCTCGCGGTACATCAAGATCGTGCCGAATCAAGAACACGAGAGAGAGAGAGAGAGAGATCAAACACATAGCTACTGGTACATACCCTCAGCCCCGAGGGTGAACTACTCCCTCCTCGTCATGGAGAGCGCAGGGATGATGAAGATGGCCATCGGTGAGGGATCCCCCCTCTGGCAGGGTGCCGGAACAGGCTCCCGATTGGTTTTTGGTGGTTACAAAGGCTTGCGGCGGTGGAACTCCCGATCTAGGTTATTTTCTGGAGGTTTCAGTATTTATAGGAATTTATGGCGTCGGGAACAAGTCAGGGAGGTCTCCGGGCTGTCCACGAGACAGGGGGCACGCCTGGGGGGGTGGGCGCGCCACCCACCCTCGTGGGAAGCCTGGGACTCTTCTGGCCCAACTCTTTCACTCCAGGGGGCTTCTTTTGGTCCACAAAAAATCATCAAAAATTGGCACGTCAATTGGAGTCCGTTTGGTATTCCTTTTCTGTAAAACTCAAAAACAAGGAAAAAATAGAAACTGGCACTAGGTTCTGTGTTAATAGGTTACTCCCAAAAATCATATAAATGCATATAAAACATCCTAGATGGATAATATAATAGCATGGAACAATCAAAATTTATAGATACGTTGGAGACGTATCAAACAGCTCTGCCGGAGCCCTAGATTTGTTCCGCCTAGGTTCCGCCTCATGGCGGCGGTGTTTCATCCCAAAAGCTTCTTCTTGATTTTTTTTCCAGGGCGAAAGACTTCATATAGCCAAAGATGGGCACCGGAGGCCTGCCAGGTGGCCCACGAGGCAGGGGGCGCGCCCAGGGGCGGCAGGGCGCACCCCCCACCCTCGTGGATGGTGGGTGGCCCCCCTCTGGTATTTTCTTCGCTCATTATTTTTTATTAATTCCAAAAATAACTTCCGTGGAGTTTCAGGACTTTTGGAGTTGTGCAGAATAGGTCTCTAATATTTTCTCCTTTTCTAGCCCAGAATTCTAGCTGCCGGCATTCTCCATCTTCGTGTAAACCTTGTAAAATAACAGAGAAAAGGCATAAGTATTGTGACATAATGAGTAATAACATCCCATAATGCAATAAATATCAATATCAATGCATGATGCAAAATGGACGTATCAACTCCCCCAAGCTTAGACCTCGTTTGTCCTCAAGCGGAAGCAAATATCGGAAAATATGTCCACCTGTTTAGAGATAGAGGTGTCGATAAAATAAAATACGGACATGAGGGCATCATGATAATTATTATAACAGCAACATATATAAATATTGTCATATGATTTCTTATACTAAAGTAACAATCTATTCACAATGTCAAGTATGAATCAGAAACTTCATTGAAAACTAACAAACTATAGTCTCGGTCATTGGAGCAATTGCAATTTATCAT
Organism: Triticum dicoccoides; assembly: GCF_002162155.2. Classification (NCBI taxonomy): domain Eukaryota; kingdom Viridiplantae; phylum Streptophyta; class Magnoliopsida; order Poales; family Poaceae; genus Triticum; species Triticum dicoccoides. Next base: position 351,339,093 of record NC_041385.1, on the reverse strand, counting down.
AACATCGAAAAGATTCAATATAAGAGTTTTTCATCAAGTGCACATACTCAACTATCATTTAGTCTTTCATAATTGCTAACACTCACGCAATACTTATGGCTATGAAGTTTTAATCGGACACAGAGAAAGATAGGGGCTTATAGTGTTGCCTCCCAACCTTTTACCTCAAGGGTAATGTCAACAATAATAGTTCATGCTAACTTACATCCAATTGGATATATATATATATATATACATATATATCAGGATCTTTCCAACACAATGTGCTTGCCAAAGGACAAAATGTAAAAAGGAAAGGTGAAGATCACCATGACCCTTGTATGAAGGTATAAGACAAAAATAAAAGATAGGCCCTTTGTAGATGGAAGCAGAGGTTGTCATGTGCTTTTAGGGTTGGATGCACAAAATCTTAATGCAAAAGAACGTCACTTTATATTGCCACTTGTGATATGGACCTTTATTATGCAGTCCGTCGCTTTTATGTCTTCCACATCATAAGATCGTATAAAGCTTATTTTCTCCCACACTAATAATTCATACATATTTAAAGAGCAATTTTTATTGCTTGCAACAATGACAACTTACTTGAAGGATCTTACTCAATCCATGGGTAGATATGGTGGAATCTCATGGCAAAACTGGGTTTAAAGATATTTGGAAGCACAAGTAGTATCTCTACTTGGTGCAAAGAATTTGGCTAGCATGAGAGGGAAAGGCAAGATCAACATGTTGGATGATCCATGATAATATACTTTATTTCGGATATAAGAAAACATAACCCATTACGTTGTCTTCCTTTTCCAACATCAACTCTTTAGAATGTCATATTTTAATGAGTGCTCACAATCATAAAAGGTGTACAAGATAGTATGTTTATATGTGAGAACCTCTCTTTCTTTATTACTTCCTATTAATTGCAACGATGACCAAAACTATGTTTGCCAACTCTCAACAACTTTTATTCATCGTACTCTTAATATGTGAAGTCATTACTCTCCATAAGATCCATATGATCTCTTTATTTCTTTTTATTCTTTCTTTTTCTTTTATTCCCTCAAGATCATAGCAAGATAGCAAAGCCCTTGACTCAAGACTAATCTTTATTATATATAGCTCACGGACTCGATTACATAGAGGGATCACATAGTAAAACTCAAAACTAGATCATACTAAAACTTTATCCTACTAGATCAAGATATTACCAAAGGGTCAAAACCTTCGAGAGATTATATAATGAATTTTTACCGACAAAAAGAAGTATCGTGCAAGAAAACGGAGTCCGGAGAGCAAACGAGGTGCCCACGAGGCAGGGGGCGCGCCCAGGGGGTAGGGTGCGCCCTCCACCCTTGTGGACGCCTCGTGTCCTTCTCAGACTACTTCTTATTTTCCTATTTTCTTAATTATCCCAAACAGAGAAAAAAATGCTATTAGAAGTGTTTTGGAGTCGGTTTACTTACCATACCACATACCTATTCCTTTTCGGAAGCTGAAACGTTCTGGAAAGTGTCCCTTATGTACTCCTCCAGGGTTACGGTTTCAATCACATTGGTTTCAACATTTATGGGATTACCTGAGATATAATGTTTGATTCTTTGACCGTTCACCACCTTCGGATTTGTGCCTTCGAAGTTGTTGATTTTTATGGCACCGGAATGATAGACCTCCACGTTAACGTAAGGACCTTCCCATTTAGAGATGAGTTTTCCTGCAAAAAATCTTAAATGAAAGTTGAAGAGCAACACATAATCACCTGCATTGAACTCACGCTTTTGTATCCTTTTGTCATGCCATCTTTTAATTTTTTTCTTTAAACAGTTTGTCATTCTCATAGGCTTGAGTTCTCCATTCATCAAGTGAGCTAATGTCAAATAACCTCTTCTCATCGGCAAGTTTGAAATCATAATTGAGCTCTTTAATGGCCCAATATGCCTTATGTTCTAGTTCGAGAGGTAAGTGACATGCTTTTACATAAACCATTTTATATGGAGACATACCCATAGGATTTTTATATGCAGTTCTATAAGCCCATAATGCATCATCAAGTTTCTTGGAACAATTCTTTCTAGATCTATTAACAGTCTTTTGCAAAATCAATTTAAGCTCTCTGTTACTCAGTTCTACTTGGCCACTAGACTGTAGGTGATATGGAGATGCAATTCTATGATTAACATCATACTTAGCAAGCATTTTACGAAAAGCACCATGAATAAAATGTGAACCACCATCAGTCATTGGGTATCTAGGAACTCCAAACTCGGAAAAATAACTTCTTTAAGCATCTTAATAGAGGTGTCATTATCAGCACTACTAGTTGAAATAGCTTCTACCCACTTAGTAACGTAATCAATAGCAACTAAAATATGTGTATACCCATTAGAAGAAGGAAACGGTCCCATATAATCAAAGCCCCAAACATCAAATGGTTCAATAACAAGTGAATAATTCATAGGCATTTCTTGACGTCTACTAGTATTACCAATTCTTTGACATTCATCACAAGACAAGACAAACTTACGAGCATCCTTGAAGAGAGTAGGCCAATAAAAACCGGATTTCAATACCTTATGCGCAGTTTTATCTCCGGCGTGGTGTCCTCCATAAGCCTCGGAGTGACACTTGCATAGGATCTATTCCTGTTCAGGCTCAGGTACACAACGTCTAATAACACCATCTACTCCTTCTTTATAAAGGTGTGAGTCATCCCAGAAGTAATGTCTTAAATCATAGAAAAACTTTTTCTTTTGCTGGTACGTGAAACTAGGTGGTATAAATTTAGCAACAATGTAATTATCATAATTAGCATACCGTGGAGCAGTACGAGAAGCATTTATGACAGCTAATTGTTCGTCAGGAAAACTATCATCAATAGGTAGTGGGCCATCAAGAAAAATCTCTAACATAGACAAGTTCTCTGCAACGGGGTTCTCAGCTCCCTTTCTATCAATAATATGCAAATTAAATTCTTGTAGTAGGAGAACCCATCTAATAAGTCTAGGTTTAGCATGTCTCTTTTCCATAAGATATTTAATAGCAGCATGATCAGTGTGAATAGTTACTTTAGAGTCAATGATATACTAAACTTATCACAAGCAAATACAACTGCTAAAAAATCTTTTTCAGTAGTAGCATAATTTCTCTAGGCACTGTCTAGAGTTTTACTACCATATTGAATAACATTTAGTTTCTTATCAACTCTTTGTCCTAGAACAGCACCTACGGCATAATCACTAGCATCACACATAATTTCAAAGGGTAAATTCCAATCAGGTGGGTGAACAATAGGTGTAGAAATCAAAGCTTTCTTAAGTATTTCAAATGCTTCTACACAATTATCATCGAAGACAAAAGGAATATCTTTTTGTAAGAGATTAGTCAGAGGCCTAGAAATTTTAGAGAAGTCCTTAATAAACCTCCTATAAAAACCGGCATGACCAAGGAAACTTCTTATACCTTTAATGTCTTTAGGACACGACATCTTTCAATAGCCTCAACTTTAGCTTTATCAACTTCAATACCTCTTTCAGAAATTTTATGCCCCAAGACAATGCCTTCATTAACCATAAAGTGGCATTTTTCCCAATTCAAGACAAGATTACTTTCTTCACGTCTCTGCAAAACTCGATCAAGGTTGCTCAAGCAATCATCAAAAGAAGATCCATAAACGGAGAAATCATCCATGAAAACCTCAACAATCTTTTCACAGAAGTCAAAGAATATAGCCATCATGCATCTTTGAAAGGTAGCAGGTGCATTACATAAACCAAAAGGCATACATCTATAAGCAAAAGTACCGAAAGGGCAAGTAAAAGTGGTATTTCCTGATCCTCTTTTGACACAGGTATTTGAGAGAAACCAGAGTAACCATCTAGAAAGCAAAAATGTGTATGTTTGGATAATCTTTCTAGCATTTGATCAATAAAAGGCAAAGGGTAATGATCCTTTTTAGTAGATTTATTTAATTAGCGGAAATCAATTACCATCCTATAACCTGTAACAATTCTCTGCAGGATCAATTCATCTTTATAATTAGGAATGACAGTAATACCTCCCTTCTTAGGGACACAATGGACAGGACTTACCCACTGACTATCAGCAACGGGATAAATTATACCTGCCTCCAGGAGCTTTAGTATTTCTTTTCTTACCACTTCTTTCATCTTAGGATTTAACCGTTGTTGGTGATCAACAACTGGTTTGGCGTCTTCCTCCAAAAAAATTTTGTGTTGGCATAGAGTGGGACTAATGCCCTTAAGATCATCAAGAGTATATCCAATAGCAGCACAGTGCTTCTTCAGAGTTTTCAATAATTTCTCCTCTTCCTGCTCTGAAAGGTTAGCACTAATAATAACAGGATATATCTTCTTTTCATCAAGATAAGCATATTTAAGAGTATCAGGTAGTGGTTTAAGCTCAAACACGGGAACACCCTTGGGTGGTGGAGGATCCCCTAGAATTTCAACATGCAAGTTGTGTTCCAAAATAGGTCCCTGTTTAAAGAATACTTCATCTATCTCCCTTCTTTCATTCATAAACATATCATTTTCATGGTCTAGCAAATATTGTTCTAAAGGATCATTAGGAGGCACGACAATAGAAGCAAGACCAATAGTTTCATCCTTACTAGGCAATTCTTTATCATGGGGTTGTCTACGAAATTTAGCAAAATTAAAGTCATGAGACATATCCCCTAAACCAATCATAACAATATCCTTTTTGCAGTCTATCTTAGCATTAACAGTATTCAAGAAGGGTCTACCAAATATAATGGGACAAAAGTCATCTTGTGGGGAGCCAAGAACAAGAAAATCAGTAGGATATTTAACTTTCCCACACAAGACTTCAACATCTCTAACAATCCCAATTGGTGAAATAGTATCTCTATTGTCAAGCTTAATTGTAACATCAATTTCTTCTATCTCAGCAGGTGCAATATCATGCATAGTTTGTTTGTATAAGGAATGAGGTATTGCACTTGTACTAGCACCCATATCACATAAGCGATGATAACAATGATCTCCTATTTTAAAAGAAATAACAGGCATGCCTACAACAGGTCTATGTTTATTTTTAGTATCGGGTCTAGCAATTCTAGCAGCTTTATCACAGAAGTAAATAACATGCCCATCAATATTATCAGCCAAGAGATCTTTAACCATAGCAATATTGGGTTCAACTTTAATTTGCTTAGGTGGTGTAGGTGTTCTAGTATTACTCTTACGAACCACAATTGAAGCTTTAGCATGATCCTTTATCCTAACAGGAAAAGGTGGTTTCTCAATATAGGTACTAGGAACAATAGGATCATTATAAGTGATAGTATTTTCTTCGACTTTAATAGGTGCAACTACTTTTACTTCAATGGGAGGATTATATTTAAACCACTTCTCCTTAGGAAGGTCAACATGAGTAGCAAATGATTCACAGAAAGAAGCTACTATCTCTGAGTCAAGTCCATATTTAGTGTTAAATTCACGAAAAGCATCGGTATCCATAAAAGATTTAACACAATCAAACTTAGGTGTTATACCTGACTCCTTACCTTCATCGAGATCCCAATCTTCCGAGTTGCATTTAATTCTTTCCAATAAATCCCATTTGAATTCAATAGTCTTCATCATGAAAGAGCCAATACAAGAAGCATCGAGCATGGAGCGATTGTTAAGAGAAAGCCGAACATAAATTTTTTGAATAATAATTTCTCTTGAGAGCTCATGATTGGGGCATGAATATAACATTGACTTAAGCCTCCCCCAAGCTTGAGTCATGCTTTCTCCTTCGTGAGGCCAAAAATTATATATATATAATTATGATCACGATGAACAAGGTGCATAGGATAAAACTTCTGATGAAATTTCAATTTCAATCGATTGTAGTTCCATGATCCCATATCATCACATAGCCTAAACCATGTCAATGCCTTTCCCTTCAAAGATAAAGGGAAGACCTTCTTCTTGATAACATCCTCGGGCATACCTACAAGCTTAAATAATCCACAAACTTCATCCACATAGATTAGGTGCAAATTGGGATGCAATGTTCCATCTCCTATAAAAGGATTAGCTAGCAGTTTCTCTATCATACCCGAAGGAATTTCAAAGTAAACCTTTTCAGTAGGTTCAGTAGGTTGAGGAGAAACTCTTTGCTCTACTGGTTGGGGTGAAGATACCCCGAACAAACCCCTCAAAGGGTTACTTTCCATAGTAACAAGGGACAGTAAATTTCAGCACACTATATAATTTTTTCCTTACCAAGTTCCACTTACTATAGGCGCTTCAGTCCCCGGTAACGGCGCCAAAAAAGAGTCTTGATGACCCACAAGTGTAGGGATCTACCGTAGTCCTTTCTATAAGTAAGAGTGTCGAACCCAACAAGGAGCAGAAGGAAATGACAAGCGGTTTTCAGGAAGGTATTCTCTGCAAGCACTGAAATTATCGCTTACAGATAGTTTTGTGATAAGGTAATTCGTAACAGGTAACAAGTAAAAAAAGTAAATAAGGTGCAACAAGGTGGACCAATCCTTCTTGTAGCAAAGGACAATCCTGGACAAATTCTTATATGAAGGAAAACGCTCCCAAGGACACATGGGAATTATCATCAAGCTAGTTTTCATCACGCTCATATGATTCGCGTTCGTTACTTCGATAATCTGATATGTGGGTGGACCGGTGCTTGGGTGCTGCCCTTCCTTGGACAACCATCCCATTTATGATTAACTACTCTCGGAAGCATCCGCAACTACAAAAGAAGAATTAAGGTAAACCTAACCATAGCATGAAACATATGGATCCAAATCAACCCCTTACGAAGCAACGCATAAACTAGGGTTTAAGCTTCTGCCACTCTAGCAACCCATCATCTACTTATTACTTCCCAATGCCTTCCTCTAGGCCCAAATAATGGTGAAGTGTCATGTAGTTGACATTCACATAAGACCACTAGAGGAAAGACAACATACATCTCATCAAAATATCGAACGAATACCAAATTCACATGACTGCTTATAGCAAGACTTCTCGCATGTCCTCAGGAACAAACATAACTACTCACAAATCATATTCATGTTCATAATCGTAGGGGTATTAATGTGCATACAGGATCTGAACATATGATCTTCCACCGAACAAACCAACTAGCATCAACTACAAGGAGTAATTAACACTACTAGCAACCCACAGGTACCAATCTGAGGCTTTGAAACAGAGATCAGATACAAGAGATGAACTAGGGTTTGAGAGGAGATGGTGCTGGTGAAGATGTTGATGGAGATTGACTGCCTCCCAATGAGAGGATCGATGGTGATGACGATGGTGACGATTTCCCCTCCCGGAGGGATGTTTCCCCGGGAGAACAGCTCCGCGGGAGCCCTAGATTGGTTCCGCCTCGTGGCGGCGCTGTTTCATCCCGAAAGCTTCTTCTTGATTTTTTCTAGGGCGAAAGACTTCATATAGCCAAAGATGCACACCGGAGGCCTGTCAGGTGGCCCACGAGGCAGGGGCGCGCCCCCACCCTCGTGGACTATGAGTGGCCCCCCTTTGGTATTTTCTTTGCTCAGTATTTTTTATTAATTCCAAAATTAACTTTCATGGAGTTTCAGGACTTTTGGAGTTGTGCAGAATTGGTATCTAATATTTGCTCCTTTTCCAGCCCAGAATTCCAGCTGGCAGCATTCTCCCTCTTCGTGTAAACCTTGTAAAATAAGAGAGAAAAGGTATAAGTATTGTGACATAATGAGTAATAACAACCTACAATGCAATAAATATCAATATCAAAGCATGATGCAAAATGGACGTATCATTGCACTTTCAAGATCGGCTGACATCTGAGTTCGACTCTGATCCTGATTATAGTAATGGTCGTCACGCCGGGCTTCATAGCCATTGTCTCGCACCGGGGCATGGCCCCTTGATCCGTAGATTGATCTAGTCTGACCAGCTTTATTGGCTAGGTCACGTTGCAAGTCGTACGTGTATCATGCGGCTGTCGTCTCCCTGCCTCTTCGTCGAGGGGGTGCGGGTTGGTGTTCGGCTTGATATTTCATTTTATCCCACCCACGTGGTGGTCAGTCTGGTTAGTATGGCTGATTATACTTCGACTGTATTGGCTCAACGGCTTCATCGTTGAATTGTGGCAGCAGCTTGTGAGGGAGTCCTGGATTAAGGGGTCCTCAGACAGCCGGACTATTAACATGCGTCGGACTGCTGGGCTATGAAGATATAAGATGGAAGACTTCCTCCCGTGTCCGGATGGGACTCTCCTTGGCGTGGAAAGCAAGCTTGGCAATTCGGATATGTAGATTCCTTTCTCTGTAACCGACTTTGTACAACCCTAGTCCCCTCCGGTGTCTATATAAACCAGAGGGTTTAGTCCGTAGAGGCAATGACAATCATAATCATATAGGCTAGACTTCTAGGGTTTTAGCCATCACGATCTCGTGGTAGATCAACTCTTGTAATACTCATATTCATCAAGATCAATCAAGCGGGAAGTAGGGTATTACCTCCATAGAGAGGGCACGGCCTGGGTAAACATCGTGTCTCCCGCCTCCTGTTACCATCAGCCTTAGACGCACAGTTCGGGACCCCCTACCCGAGATCCGCCGGTTTTGACACCGACATTGGTGCTTTCATTGAGAGTTCCATTGCGTCGTCACCAAAAGGTTTGATGGATCCGTCAATCATACACAACAATGCAGTCCAAGGGGAGGTTTTCCTCCCCGGACAGATATTCGTATTCGGTGGCTTCACCCTGCGGGCCAACTCACTTGGCCATCGGGAAGAGATCAACAGCTACGCCCCTGGCCATTGGGTCAGATTTGGAATCTTGAATTACGTGGCCGATATCCGTGGAGACTTGATCTTCGACGGATTCTAGCCCATGACGGCTGCTCCCTGCCACCACGATGAACATGACCTAAATCTGTCATTGGACCGTGGTCAGGAGATAGCACCTATAACCCCGCCAGGGAAGCCGTAGACTCATCAGCGTTGGAGCCGCACACAGATCCAACCTTGAGTGGGGCCTGTGTCATCGGAACCTCGGATCCGTCTCTGGCCATAAGTTCTGAATCGGGTGCATCCGCGCACATCAAACATGATCGGGCGCTGATTGTTGAGTTTAGCTCCGCGGACATCTTCTGGCACTCTCCCTTTGGCGATATGCTAAACTCATTAAGAGCCCTCTCCTTATCAGGAGAATCTCAGCCGAACTATATCCGGCTTGAATTGGAAGCCGATGATGGAGAATTTCGCTTCCCACCCACCGCCCACTTAATAGCCACTGTCGAAGACTTAACCGACATGCTCGACTACGACTCCGAAGACATCGACGGTATGGACGACGATGCCGGAGAGGAGCAGGTACAGAAAGCACCACTTACATGGCGCTGGACAGCCACCTCCTCGTATGACGTATACATGGTGGACCCAAAGAGAACAACGACGATGATAAGAAGGACCTAGTCGAGGATAAACCTCCTGAGATACAGCGAAAGTGCCGATGTCAGCGGCGTCGCTCTAAACCACGCCGTGGAAAAAGCAACAATACCGGCACAAGAGAAAATAATACTCCGGATGGTGTCGAAGACAATGAAGACCCCGTTGAGCCAACCTCCGAATAGGACGAACGGGAAGATGGGCAGTCAGCCCTAATGAACAGGCCCTTAACAAAGACTCGGAGGACAGCAATTACCTTTCACTCTCCGAGGATGAGGCGAGCCTCGACGACGAAGATTTTATCGTGCCTGAGGAGCCCATCGATCAGGAGCGCTTTAAGCGCCGGCTAATAGCCACTGCAAGGAGCCCGAAAAAGAAGCAGCAGCAGCTTCAAGATGATCAAGATCTACTCAATGACAGATGGACTAATGTCCTGGCAGCCGAGGAATACAACCTCTAGCGCCCAACCAAAAGTTACCCGAAGGGCAAATTGTTACCCCAATCCGATGACGAGGCTCTGGAGCCCATCCTACCAGTGTATAATGCAGCTGACCGACCTCCACGTGGTTGGGACAAGGAGGCAACTCGAGCCGAACACCAGCCCGCACTGCCTCGCTGTAAAAACAAAGACACAATAGCTCGAGGATATACATATGATCTACGGCATGACCTGGAAAATAGAGCAGGTCAGACCAGATCGATCTATGGATCACGGGGGCGTGCCCCGATGCGCAATGATGGCCACCCGGCCGGACATGACAAATATAACCACGTCCGAGCTGAAAACCGTATACGAACTCCATACGAGCTACGTCACGACCTTGCCCGGTATAGAGGTGTCGCACACCCCCTCTGCTTCACTAACGAAGTAATGGAACATGAATTCCCAGAAGGGTTTAAACCCATGAACATCGAGTCATATGATGGGACAACAGACCCCGCGGTATGGATTGAAGACTTTCTTCTCCATATTCATATGGCCTGCGGTGATGATCTTCATGCCATCAAATACCTCCCGCTAAAACTCAAGGGACCAGCTCGGCACTGGTTGAACAGTCTGCGTGAAAATTCCATAGGAAGCTGGGAAGACTTCGAAGATGCCTTCCTCAACAACTTCCAAGGTACATACGTACGACCTCCGGATGCCGATGACTTAAGTCACATAGTTCAACAGCCCGGAGAGTCAGCCAGGAGATTCTGGACTAGGTTCTTCACTAAAAAGAACCAGATCGTCGACTGTCCGGATGCCGAAGCCCTAGCGGCCTTTAAACATAGCATCCGTGACGAATGGCTCGCCCGACACCTCGGCCAAGAAAAACCGAAGTCCTGGGCAGCCCTCACGAAGCAACGGTGACAACACCGAAGACATGGCGGTCAACGCCGGATTCAATGGCTCTATGTCCGGTCAGCGGAAGAAGCCATACAAAAGAAACAATTCGGGCCCATCCAGTTTGGACCACATACTCGATCGTCCATGTCAATCCACGGCACTCCTGATAAACCGCGAATCATACCAATAGAGAGTGTTGGGATTTTAAACAGGCCGGCAAGCTAAATGCCGAGCATAAGGAGAAGAGGTCGCAAAGCGAGGACGATGACAAGGAGCCCCGGCCACGGAACACAGGGGACAGAAGAAGTCCCCCCCTTCCCAAGTTAAAACGGTGAACATGATATACGCTACCCACATCCCCAAGAGGGAGCGCAAGCGCGCGCTCAGGGACGTCTACACGATAGAGCCAGTCGCCCCAAAGTTTAACCCACGGTCGTCCTGCCCGATCTCCTTCGATCGCGGGGACCATCCAACCAGTATCCGTCATGGCGGTTCAGCCACACTGGTCCTCGACCCAATCATTGATGGATTCCATCTTACGCGAGTCCTTATGGATGGGGGTAGCAGCCTGAACCTGCTCTATTAGGACACAGGGCGCAAAATGGGTATCAAGCCCACAAAAACTACCTTCAATGGTGTCATACCAGGTGTAGAGGCCCGCTGTACAGGCTCAATCACACTAGAGGTGGTCTTCGGGTCCCCGGACAATTTCCGAAGTGAAGAGTTGATCTTCGATATCGTCCCCTTCCGCAGTGGCTATCATGCATTGCTCGGACGAACCGCATTCGCTCGATTCAATGCAGTGCCGCGGCCCTTGCAGCAGAAGTACAAAGCGGCCTTTTCAGGCAGAACCTTAATTCGGCGGCCAAGCTCCCGGACACTGTCAAACGAGTCCGAACTACCCTGCAGCAGGACAGTCCAGGTCGTCAAGATCTTGACTAGCAATTCAGCCTCCATCCCAGTCCCGACCAAGCGGCGACATTCGTACCGCGCGTACATAACTACGCACTTAAAATACCATGGGCATAGACGGAGGCACAGCTAGATCGTGGTCCAGAGTACGGCTCATCCGCTCCTAGACCCGCATACTTTTACTTCTTTTCAGGTCTCTTTTCTTTCCCAGGTCCTTCCTGGTGACCTGATCGACGAACCTATAGAGGGACGGATACACCAAGGCGCCAAGGAACTTTTACGTATAAGGGAATTTCCAGGTGGTCTCTTTAAACGATCGTTATGCCTGTTTTAAAGACCCGAATGCAGCTCTCCCTTGGTCATGGCATGTTAAATAGCCCTGTTTGCTTATTGCACTACTTGTACAAATACGCTTTGACGTATTAATCAAACTACAATGAAAAAATGGTCTGCGGCCCAATTTCTGCAGCATTAGCCTATTATTTCATTTTTCTTTTTCTTGATATTCTCATCAAATCGCACTCGTACACTCTGGTACGCCTTAATTGGCCAAGGGCTTCATTACGCCCCATAATACGGCAACAAAGTCCGAACACTTTTTACAGTATAGTTCGGCACCCTAAATTATAGCATTATATGCATTGGCTCTGAATCATGTCTTTGGTCAATAGTTGGGTTGCCCGACTCCTGTGTTTACTACCTGACGTTCTGCTATATCCGCTAGGGTAGTAAAGGGAGAACTACTCCGATTGTGTCCTGGTTCATCCGGATGAGCACCTCAGTAGACAAAGCCGAAAACTGACTGTCATGATGCGGCGTGAGCCGGTCAGTTGTTCGAGAGGTCACAAATCTTTAGCGATTTTTTCTGCGTTATGCGATGAGTCGGTTTTTATCCGATCAGGTGTTTACAGCATCCCAAGTTCGTACTTACGAACACTAGGGGCTGCGCCTAAACTTCTATTGTCAAACTCCTATGGCTAAGTGAGGGTGATAAAGCCACATAGTCCGATTGCCTTGTTCGTTGCGCTAAATGCATCATTTAAGGACCAAACTTTGGAGTAAAGAGTGTAAAGAATGTTTAGATTTATCCCAAACACCCCCGTACTATCTACATGGGGGCGGAAGTCGACGACTTGCCAACTCTCAGATTTAACAATACGGCTGCACAGGAGGTAAAATTTTAAATAACAAGCATTATATTATATAGCGATCTTGTTTCATAATACAGGACAGGATAACATGAATGTATTCATTCAAAGATAACATCCTTAGTGCATTGTTCCACCACTAGGCGGGACCCGTCCAGGACACTGTCAAAATACAGCTCGGGCGTGCGGTGCTCCTTGCTAGCAGGCGGTCCCTCGGTCACAACCTTCACGGCGTCCATCTTCACCCAGTGCATCTTGACTCGGGCGAAGGCCATGCGCGCGCCTTCAATGCAGACCGATCGCTTGATGGCATCTAGTCGAGGGCAGGCATTGACCAACCGCTTCACGAGCCCGAAGTAGCTGCTGGGGATGACTTCGGCAGGCAATAGCCGGGTTATTAAATCCTTCATGGCTAGTTTGGCCGCCTTGTGCAGTTCGACCAGCTGTTTTAGCTGGTCGCTAAAGGGCACCGGATGTTCTGGCGCAAGGTATTGCGACCAAAACAGCTTCTCCTTGGAGCTCCCCTCTTTGGCTCGACATAATTCCGCAGCGTCTGAAACGCTGCACGGCAGATCCGCAGACGCCCCTGGAGAACTCCAAATCCGGGTCAGTAAGAGGAACCTTTTCTTCACATATTTGCTCTGTATAATAAAGGCCTTACCCGCCATGATTTTTCTGGCCTCCTAGATATCCCGGAGGGCGCCCTGGGCTTCAACCCGGGCATCATGTGCGCTTTGGCGGGCCTTGGTGAGTTCGGACTCTTGATCCGTAAGGTTGCGATCCAAGGACTCGCACTTCTTGACGGCGCCCTGGAGCTCTTGCTGGACCTCACTGACCCTAGCCTCGTGCTTTTCACGGGCGACCTTTTCCTTGGCCGCTTTCTCCTGGGCCGCGGCTAGCGCCTTCTTGAGGGTCTCCACCTCGGTCGTCGCTCCTAACAAATAAAGTGGCACTTTAGTCAGCACAAATCATTCATCCTTCCTGAATATATACAAGGTTATTGCATACCTTGACTATCTTCCAGCTGCTTCTTCACACGGCCGAGTTCGTCCTCGGTCCACTCCAGACTCTGCTTCAGTCCAGAGACCTCGGCAGTATGAGATGTCGCAGCCAGCAGCGACGCCTGCTTGTTCACATAGACATGTTAGGTTAGTCTCCTACAAAAATTATTTGATCCTCTATTCGGCTTTTCTTTTATAACAACGGACAGAGTATCAGGGGCTACTGTCTATACTGTGACATTCTTTTTATAATTGCGTTGCTTACCTCAAAGCCTGTTAGAACGCTTGTGCAGGCTCCGGTCAGTCCGCTCTTCGCAGACTGGATCCTCTCAACCACCGTACCCATAAGGATACGGTGTTCCTCAACAATGGAAGCACCTCGCAGCGCTTGCAGCAAACTATCCGGTGCCTCTAGATGGACAGAGGTCACCGGTGGAATAGGCGCACCTCCTTCCTTCAAAAGAGGCGACCTGCCTAATTGCGGAGCCGTATGGGTCTCCTGGACTATATTCGGCTAGGGGCCGAACTGGATATGGCCCCCATCGTCAGTATCCATGGGGGTTTGCTCCCCCATGTGTTCGACAGCCGAGGTTTCACCCTCTGGCACCTCCCTGATGGCCTCCTGTGTCTCTCCCTCGCCTGGGATCCTTCGAGACGATGCCTCGGCGCCATCCATGTTCTTGGGAGAGGAGGCCGCTAGAAGGATCCCGCTGTCCGTCGCCTCCGAGTCCAGCGAATCCTCCGAAGATAAGGACCGCCCGAGGTTGGACCAAGCCGGACTGCAAATACATGACTCAAGACATTAAAACAATGAAGTAGAGGGGCCGGATATATGAATGTGTCCGGGTACTCACGATATGGCCAGGGGCTTGTCCCTAGGGCGCCCCTCCGAGCTGCTGTCAGTGGCCACGGTGGAGATGTCCAGAAGGGAAGCTTTCCCCTTATTGGATGCCTCGGCCTCCAAACGCATGGAGGCCGTCCTCTTCTTTCTCCCCCCTTAGGGGGGAATGGATTTCTTCTTCTTCCTCCTCTTCCTCATCATCCTCGGCGGCGGAGGAGTGAGTCTCGGCGTCCTCAGACGTCATGTCTGAAGTGCCCTTGCGACGGAGACCACCCCTGGTCCCCTTAGCCTTCTTCTCCGGCGCTTGATATGGCGCCGGAACCAGTATCTTCGTCAGAAGCAGGATTTCTGGGTCTTCGGGCAGCGGAGACGGACAGTAAATTTTCTCCGCCTTCTTCGTCCAGCCCTAAGAAAATCAGCAGGGAGGCTTAGACGTCTTCCTAAAGTGCGCAAGTAAAAGGGGTACGCCTTGAAAACATGAAAAAACTTACCGGACTAGCGGGGTGGGTTAAGTCATGCCTGCAATCCCCGGTCGTGGCCGGCTGCACCTCGTTGGCTTTGAAGAGCACCTTCCATATGTCTTCGTGCGTGGTGTCAAAGAACTGCAGCAAGGTCTGGTGCTTGGCCGGATTGAACTCCCATAAATGGCAAGTCATGTGCTGGCATGGAAGGATCCGGCAAATAAGCATCACCTCGATCTCATTGACGAGCTGGATGTTCTTGTTTATCATATTTGTATGTGTATCTGAAGCGCTGTCAGCTCGTCCGACAAAGACCAGTCTAGGCCCGTCTCTTGCCAGGAGGTTAGCCGCATCGGCACTTCGGACCGGAATGCAGGAGCTGCGGCCCAGGTGGTGTCGCGTGGCTCTGTGACGTAGAACCACTTTGATTGCCACCCTTTGACAGTCTCCATGAAGGAGCCTTCAGGCCATGTGACATTGGGCATCTTGCCCACCATGGCGCCTCCGCACTCTGCATGTTGACCACTGACCACCTTCGGCTTCACATTGAAGGTCTTTAGCCATAGTCCGAAGTGAGGTGGGATGCGGAGGAAGGCCTCACACACGACAATAAATGCCGAGATGTTGAAGATGGAGTTGGGGGGCAGATCGTGGAAGTCCAGCTCGTAGTAGAACATGAGTCCGCGGACGAACGGGTGGAGAGGGACTCCCAGCCCGCGGACGAAGTGGGAGATGAACCCCACCCTCTCATGGGGTTCCAGGGTGTGGACGAACTGTCCCATGGCTGGAAGCCGATGGACAATTTCCATAGCCAAGTATCCAGCCTCCCTGAGCTTCGTAATGTCGTTCTCCTTGACGAAAGAGGCCATCCACTTGCCCCGTGCTCCGGATCCGGACATGGTTGGAGTGTTTTTTTGGGGCGGAAAGGATGAGGGCTTGGGCACTGGAGCTCGAGAATGGATGTGCAGAGAAAGAGAAGGCATGGATGAAAAGGGGTGAATCCATACCTCTTTATAAAGGAAGTGAATATCAAGCGCCTCCCCACTCACCGTAAAACACGCCTATTCCCCAAGGGTCGTGCAGGTGGCACGGTTGGGTTACGCATGCCCGTATTGATGAGAATCCCACAATAAGGGGACACGATCTCTGCTTTGACAAGATGTGCCAATAAAACCGTGTCGGCATTCTGGGAACAGGGGTCCCCAAACTTGCCTGCCTGTGGCCTGCAGCGTGGCTCAACCAGTGGCCCTGTATGGCCCGTCTTCATCTACAAACACTCAAGACCCTCGCGAGGGGCAAAGCCTTGCGGGGCGTACGACGCAAGGCCTCTTCAGGGGCGGCCTCACCAGGCAGGCTCGCAAGGAGGCAGAGAGATCAAGGTCAGGGGTACCTCGTGAGGTCCCCTGATGTAAGCCATGACGATCGAGACCAGGCGGGCGCCAGCCAATGCAGTATCCTTGTTTCCTCTTTGGTGCAAAGGAGGCATGCGCAGGTGCGGAGTACCGAGGCATCAGGCAAAGGTTTCCTTATCGGTGCAACAAAACCAAGACCAGCAGGACGGCAGGATGGAGGTCACCATGGAGCCCAAGACGGCGTCATCACCAGCACCTTTGGCAGTCGAAGACCACCTTTAGTCAGGATAGCTTGTACTAGTTGTCCCCTTTCAAAATGGCCGTTGTTGGATCCCTTCCCACTCAACATTTGGGAAGAGGACCAGGGCCTCTATAAATAGGGCTAGCCACTACAGTAGAAGGGATCATCTGATCTAGGGATCATCTGATCCAAGGATCATCTCATCTAGAGGCATCTGATCTAGAGCCAACGGAGATGGATCGACTCCTCTCAAAACACACCACACAAGAACACCTCTCCTCACGAGGCTGTTCTTCCTCTGTACTGTTCATCGTCGGCCCAAGAGGCAATCCACCACACCACACACTGGATAAGGGTATTACACCACAAAGGTGGCCCGAACCAGTATAAACCTTGCGTCTCTTGTGTTGTTCATCCTGCTAGCTTAGAATCGCGTCGAGGTTGTGGGCGTGTTTTGGTAGGGAGAAGATCTTTGTGCACACCCCAGACTTTTAACCTTAAGGGTTTTGCCGGATCCCGATATCCGACATTTGGCGCGCCAGGTAGGGGTGCGCCGAAATCTTCTTTCCATCAATCTGCGTCCCATCGCTTCATTGCATCCATGGGAGACGCTCGCCGAGCTCGCGCTGACCGTCAGGCTGCTCTCACCGCCCGCGTTGCCCAGACGGCTCCCATCGGTGGGCCTCCTCGTCGTTGTCCATCACCTACTACCAACGCCGCCACCGGCCCGGTTGGGAATAAGCAGCAAGCATCTTCGCTGCACCCCTCAGTGCGGCGGGAAGGCCGCACTCCCACTCTGTCGTTGACCCCAGCTGGTTCGTCATCTCACGCTCGTCGCGCCCCCACGGAAGCACAGGCTGTGTTGCTCCTGGCACGTGAGCTCCAGCACTACCGCCCTGTCAACGACCTCTACGAGGAGTGGCTTGCTCGCATCACCGAGCTCGTCAGCGCCGCAGGGGGCTCTCCCGCGGCGTCGCTCTCGTTGCCTCGCCCTCCGTCATGCATGGGCAACGCGGCTCAGGGAGCACCACTGCCCCAAGATCGCGCCCTGGATCCAAGGCACACGATCCCGGGTGTGACCCACCGCGCCCAGCGCCCGCGCGGCAAGAAAGAAGCTGTCAGGAAATCCCTCAGCCTCAAGAAGGTGCTCCCGTGCTCCCTGCACCAGCACGACAAGACCGCGTCCCTGCACCAGCACGCCAAGACCCCGTGCTGCCCCTGGCGGCGGTGCGCGGGAACCATCAAGAGCAAGCCCCGCGTCTGCAAAGGGCTTCGGTGGCCACAACAGGTTGCCGAGCCTTCACCACCAAGTTGCGTAGCGTCGCCTGGCCCGGTAAGTTCAAACCGGACCTGCCTCGCCGCTACGACGGTACTGCTGACCCCGCGGAGTTCCTACAGCTCTACGAGCTGGGCATCGAGGCGGCCAATGGAGACGAAAAGTTCATGGCGAACTGGTTTCCCATGGCGCTCAAGGATGGTGCCCGCACCTGGCTCTTAAATCTCCCTCCCGGCTCAATCTCCTCCTGGGACGAGATGCGTAGCCGCTTCATCGCCAACTTTTAGGGCACTCGCGACCGCCCCTGGCCACGGGTGACCTGCGCCGCATCAAGTAGCAGCCTGGAGAGACCCTGCAGAAATACATCCAGCGCTTCAACAGCGCCCGCCTCAAGATCTCCAAGGTGACGGACGAGGCCATCATCTCAGTGTTTTCTGATGGCATCCGTGATGTCAAGATGAAGGAGGAGCTCGCCATCCACGAGGATCTGTGCACATCCCTGTGTTGGAAATATGCCCTAGAGGCAATAATAAAAGTATTATTATTATATTTCGTTGTTCATGATAATTGTCTTTTATTCATGCTATAACTGTATTATCCGGAAATCGTAATACACGTGTGAATACATAGACCACAATATGTCCCTAGTGAGCCTCTAGTTGACTAGCTCGTTGTGATCAACAGATAGTCATGGTTTCCTGGCTATGGACATTGGATGTCGTTGATAACGGGATCACATCATTAGGAGAATGATGTGATGGACAAGACCCAATCCTAAGCATAGCACAAAGATCGTGTAGTTCGTTTGCTAGAGCTTTGCCAATGTCAAGTATCTCTTCATTTGACCATGAGATCGTGTAACTCCTGGATACCGTAGGAGTGCTTTGGGTGTATCAAACGTCACAACGTAACTGGGTGACTATAAAGGTGCACTACAGGTATCTCCGAAAGTATCTATTGTTTTATACGGATCGAGACTGGGATTTGTCACTCCGTGTAAACGGAGAGGTATCTCTGGGCCCACTCGGTAGGACATCATCATATGCGCAATGTGACCAAGGAGTTGATCACGGGATGATGTGTTACGGAACGAGTAAAGTGACTTGCCGGTAACGAGATTGAACAAGGTATCGGTATACCGACGATCGAATCTCAGGCAAGTAAGATACCGCTAGACAAAGGGAATTGTATACGGGATCGATTGAGTCCTGGACATCGTGGTTCATCCGATGAGATCATCGTGGAACATGTGGGAGCCAACATGGGTATCTAGATCCCGCTATTGGTTATTGACTGGAGAACGTCTCGGTCATGTCTGCATGTCTCCCGAACCCGTAGGGTCTACACACTTAAGGTTCGATGATGCTAGGGTTATAAAGGAAGTTTGTATGTGGTTACCGAATGTTGTTCGGAGTCCCGGATGAGATCCCGGACGTCACGAGGAGTTCCCGAATGGTCCGGAGGTAAAGATTTATATATAGGAAGTCCTGTTTCGGCCATCGGGACAAGTTTCGGGGTCATCGATATTGTACCGGGACCACCGGAAGGGTCCCGGGGGCCCACCGGGTGGGGCCACCTGCCCCGGGGGGCCACATGGGCTGTAGGGGGTGCGCCTTGGCCTACATGGGCCAAGGGCACCAGCCCCAAGAGGCCCATGCGCCTAGGGAACCCTAGAGGGAAGAGTCCTCAAGGGGGAAGGCACCTCCGAGGTGCCTTGGGGAGGATGGACTCCTCCCCCCCTCTTGGCCGCCGCACCAGATGCCATCTGGAGGCTGGCCGCCGCCCCTTGGGGTGGGAAACCCTAAAGGGGGCGCAGCCCTCCCCTTCCCCTATATATATGAGGCCTAGGGGCTGCCCATAACACGCGATTTGATCTCTCGTTGGTGCAGCCCTGCCCCTCTCCCTCCTCCTCTTCTCCCATGGTGCTTGGCGAAGCCCTGCAGGATTGCCACGCTCCTCCACCACCACCACGCCGTTGTGCTGCTGTTGGATGGAGTCTTCCTCAACTTCTCCCTCTCTCCTTGCTGGATCAAGGCGTGGGAGACGTCACCGGGCTGTACGTGTGTTGAACGCGGAGGTGCCGTCCGTTCGGCACTTGATCATCGGTGATTTGAATCACGACGAGTACGACTCCATCAACCCCGTTCACTTGAACGCTTCCGCTTAGCGATCTACAAGGGTATGTAGATGCACTCTCTTTCTACTCGTTGCTGGTCTCTCCATAGATAGATCTTGGTGACACGTAGGAAAATTTTGAATTTCTGCTACATTCCCCAACAGTGGCATCATGAGCTAGGTCTATTGCGTAGATTCTTTGCACGAGTAGAACACAAAGTAGTTGTGGGCGTTGATGTTGTTCAATATGCTTACCGTTACTAGTCCAATCTTGTTTCGACGGTATTGTGGGATGAAGCGGCCCGGACCGACCTTACACGTACTCTTACGTGAGACAGGTTCCACCGATTGACATGCACTTGGTGCATAAGGTGGCTAGCGGGTGCCAGTCTCTCCCACTTTAGTCGGAACGGATTCGATGAAAAGGGTCCTTAAGAAGGGTAAATAGCAATTGGCATATCACGTTGTGGTTTTGCGTAGGTAAGAAACGTTCTTGCTAGAAACCCATAGCAGCCACGTAAAACATGCAAACAACAATTAGAGGACGTCTAACTTGTTTTTGCAGGGTATGCTATGTGATGTGATATGGCCAAAAGGATGTGATGAATGATATATGTGATGTATGAGATTGATCATGTTCTTGTAATAGGATTCACGACTTGCATGTCGATGAGTATGACAACCGGCAGGAGCCATAGGAGTTGTCTTTATTTTTTGTATGACCTGCGTGTCATTGAAGAACGCCATGTAACTTACTTTACTTTATTGCTAAACGCGTTAGCCATAGAAGTAGAAGTAGTCGTTGGCGTGACAACTTCATGAAGACACGATGATGGAGATCATGATGATGGAGATCATGGTGTCATGCCGGTGACAAGATGATCATGGAGCCCCGAAGATGAAGATCAAAGGAGCTATATGATATTGGCCATATCATGTCACTACTCTATTTGATTGCATGTGATGTTTATCATGTTTATGCATCTTGTTTACTTAGGACGACGGTACTAAATAAGATGATCCCTTACAAAATTTCAAGAAGTGTTCTCCCCTAACTGTGCACCGTTGCTACAGTTCGTCGCTTCTAAGCACCACGTGATGATCGGGTGTGATGGATTCTTACGTTCACATACAACGGGTGTAAGACAGTTTTACACAGCGAAAACACTTAGGGTTAACTTGACGAGCCTAGCATGTGCAGACATGGCCTCGGAACACGGAGACCGAAAGGTCGAGCATGAGTCGTATAGTAGATACGATCAACATGAAGATGTTCACCGATGATGACTAGTCCGTCTCACGTGATGATCGGACACGACCTAGTTGACTCGGATCATGTGATCACTTAGATGACCAGAGGGATGTCTATCTGAGTGGGAGTTCATGAGATGAACTTAATTATCTTGAACATAGTCAAAAGACCTTTTGCAAATTATGTCGTAGCTCGCGCTTTAGTTCTACTGTTTTAGATATGTTCCTAGAGAAAAATTAGTTGAAAGTTGATAGTAGCAATTATGCGGACTAGGTCCGTAAACTGAGGATTGTCCTCATTGCTTCATAGAAGGCTTATGTCCTTAATGCACCGCTCAGTGTGCTGAACCCCAAACATCGTTTGTGGATGTTGCGAACATCTGACATACACGTTTTGATAACTACGTGATAGTTCAGTTAAAACGGTTTAGAGTTGAGGCACCAAAGACGTTTTTGAAACATCACGAAACATATGAGATGTTTTGAGGGCTGAAATTAGGATTTCAGGCTCGTGCCCACGTCAAGAGGTTTGAGACCTCCAATGATTTTCTTAACCTGCAAACTAAGGGAGAAAAGCTCAATCGTTGAGCTTGTGCTCAGATTGTCTGAGTGCAACAATCACTTGAATCGAGTGGGAGTCGATCTTCCAGATGAGATAGTGATGTTTCTCCAAAGTCATTGCCACCAAGCTGCTAGAGCTTCGTGATGAACTATAACATATCAGGGATAGATATGATGATCCTTGAGGTATTTGCGATGTTTGACACCACGAAAGTAGAAATCAAGAAGGAGCATCAATTGTTGATGGTTGGTGAAACCACTAGTTTCAGGAAGGGCAAGGGCCAGAAGGGATACTTCATGAAACGGCAAATCAGCTGCTGCACCAATGAAGAAACCCGAGGTTGAACCCAAACCCGAGACTAAGTGCTTCTGAAATAAGGGGAACAACCACTGGAGCAGAATTACCCTAGATACTTGGTAGATGAGAAGGCTGGCAAGGTCGATAGAAGTATATTGGATATACATTGTGTTGATGTGTACTTTACTAGTACTCCTAGTAGCACCAGGGTATTAGATACCGGTTCGGTTGCTAAGTGTTAGTAACTCGAAATAAAAGCTACGGAATAAACGGAGACTAGCTAAAGGTGAGCTGACGATATGTGTTGGAAATGTTTCCAATGTTGATATGATCAAGCATCGCACGCTCCCTCTACCACCGAGATTGGTGTTTGCGTTGAGCATAGACATGATTGGATTATGTCTATCGCAATACGATTATTCATTTAAGGAGAATAATGGTTACTCTGTTTATTTGACTAATACCTTCAGTGGTCTTGCACCTAAAAATGGTTTATTGAATCTCGATCGTAGTGATACACATTTTCATGCCAAAAGATATAAGATAGTAATGATAGTACCACTTACTTGTGGCACTGCCATGTAAGTCATAATGGTATAAAACGCATGAAGAAGCTCCATGTTGATGGATCTTTGGACTCACTCGTTTTTGAAAAGTCTGAGACATGCGAACCATGTCTATTGGTGTATATGCATGAAGAAACTCCATGCAGATGGACCGTTTGAACTCACTTGATTTTGAATCACTTGAGATATGCAGATCATACCACATGGGCAAGATAACTGAAAAGCCTCGGTTTCAGTAAGATGGAACAAGATAGCAACTTGTTGGAAGTAACACATTTTGATGTGTGCAGTCGAATGAGTGCTGAGGCATGCAGTGAATATCATTATGTTCTTACTTCACAGATGATTCGAGTAAATGTTGAGTATATTTACTTGATGAAACACAAGTCTGAATTATTGAATGGTTCAAGTAATTTCAGAGTGAAGTAGCAGATCATTGTGACAAGAGGATAAAATGTCTATGATATGATCATAGAGATGAATATCTGAGTTACGAGTTTTGGCACACAATTAAGACATTGTGGAAATTGTTTCGCAATTAATACCGCCTGGAACACCATAATGTGATGGTGTGTCCAAACATCATAATTGCACCTTATTGGATATGATGCATACCATGATGTCTCTTATCGAATTACCACTATTCTTCATGGGTTAGGCATTAGAGACAACCACATTCACTTTAAATAGGGCACCACGTAATTCCGTTGAGATGACACCGTATGAATTATGGTTTAGAGAAACCTAAGTTGTCGTTTCTTAAAAGTTTGGGGCTGCGACGCTTATGTGAAAAAGTTTCAGGCTGATAAGCTCGAACCCAAAGCGGATAAATACATCTTCATAGGACAACCCAAAAAACAGTTGGGTATGCCTCCTGTCTCAGATCCGAAAGCAATAAAGGATTGTTTCTAGAATCGGGTCCTTTCTCGAGGAAAAGTTTCTCTCGAAAGAATTGAGTGGGAGGATGGTGGAGACTTGATGAGGTTATTGAACCGTCACTTCAACTAGTGTGTAGCAGGGCATAGGAAGTTGTTCCTGTGGCACCTACACCAATTGAAGTGGAAAACTTATGATAGTGATCATGAAGTTTCGGATCAAGTCACTACCGAACCTCGTAGGACGACAAGGACGCGTACTGCTTCAGAGTGGTACGGTGATCCTGTCTTAAAGGTCATATTGCTAGACAACAATGAACCTACGAGCTATGGAGAAGCGATGGTGGGCCCGGATTCCGATAAATGGCTTGAGGCCATAAAATCCGAGAACGGATCCATGGACTTTGGTGGACTTGCCCGATGATCGGCAAGCCATTAAGATAAATGGATCTTTAAGAAGAAGACGGACGTGGATGGTAATGTCACCGTCTATGAGGCTCGACTTGTGGCGAAGAGTTTTTCACAAGTTCAAGGAGTTGACTACGATGAGATTTTCTCATCCGTAGCGATGCTTAAGTCCGTCGGAATCATGTTAGCATTAGCTGCATTTATGAAATCTGGCTGACGGATGTCAAAACGAGTTTCCTTACCAGTTTTTTGTAAGGAAAGGTTGTATGTAATACAATCAGAAAGTTTTTGTCGATCCTAAGGATGCTAAAAGGTATGCTAGCTCCAGCGATCCTTCTAAGGACTGGAGTGAGCATCTCTGAGTTGGAATGTATGCTTTGATGATGATCAAAGATTTTGGGTTTGTACAAAGTTTATGAGAAACTTGTATTTCCAAAGAAGTGAGTGGGAGCACTATAGAATTTCTGATGAGTATATGTTATTGACATATTGTTGATCAGAAATGACGTAGAATTTCTGGAAAGCATATAGGGTTATTTTGAAAGTGTTTTTCAATGGAAAGCCTGGATTAAGCTACTTGAACATTGAGCATCAAGATCTATAAGGATAGATCAAAACGCTTAATGGTACTTTCAAATGAGCACATACCTTGACATGATCTTGAAGGTATTCAAGATGGATCAGTCAAAGAAGAAGTTCTTGCCTGAATTGTAAGGTACGAAGTTAAGACTTAAAGCTCGACCACGGCAGAATAGAGAGAAAGGACGAAGGTCGTCCCCTATGCTTAAGACGTAGGCTCTTCAGTATGCTATGCTGTGTACCGCACCTAAAGTGTGCCTTGCCATGAGTCAGTCAAGGGGTACAAGAGTGATCCAAGAATGGCTCACAGGACAGCGGTCAAAGTTATCCTTAGTAACTAGTGGACTAAGGAATTTTTCTCGATTATGGAGGTGGTAAAAGAGTTCGTCGTAAAGGGTTATGTCGATGCAAGCTTGACACCTATCCGGATAGCTCTGAGTAGAGAGACCGGATACATATAATGGAGCAATAATTTAGAATAGCTCCAAGTAGAACAGTTATTTGGAATAGCTCCAAATAGAGCGTGGTAGCTGCATCTAGGAGATGACATAGAGATTTGTAAAGCACACACGGATCTGAAAGGTTCAAACCCGTTGACTAAAACCTCTCTCACAAGCAACATGATCAAACATAAAACTCATTGAGTGTTAATCACATAGTGATGTGACCTAGACTACTGACTCTAGTAAACTCTTGGGTATTAGTCACATGGCGATGTGACCTGTGAGTGTTAATCACATGGCGATGTGAACTAGATTATTGACTCTAGTGCAAGTGGGAGACTGTTGGAAATACGCCCTAGAGGCAATAATAAAAGTATTATTATTATATTTCCTTGTTCATGATAATTGTCTTTTATTCATGCTATAACTGTATTATCCGGAAATCGTAATACACGTGTGAATACATAGACCACAATATGTCCCTAGTGAGCCTCTAGTTGACTAGCTCGTTGTGATCAACAGATAGTCATGGTTTCCTGGCTATGGACATTGGATGTCGTTGATAACGGGATCACATCATTAGGAGAATGATGTGATGGACAAGACCCAATCCTAAGCATAGCACAAAGATCGTGTAGTTCGTTTGCTAGAGCTTTGCCAATGTCAAGTATCTCTTCCTTTAACCATGAGATCGTGTAACTCCTGGATACCGTAGGAGTGCTTTGGGTGTATCAAACGTCACAACGTAACTGGGTGACTATAAAGGTGCACTACAGGTATCTCCGAAAGTATCTATTGTTTTATGCGGATCGAGACTGGGATTTGTCACTCCGTGTAAACGGAGAGGTATCTCTGGGCCCACTCGGTAGGACATCATCATATGCGCAATGTGACCAAGGAGTTGATCACGGGATGATGTGTTACAGAACGAGTAAAGTGA
This sequence comes from Triticum dicoccoides, assembly GCF_002162155.2. Classification (NCBI taxonomy): domain Eukaryota; kingdom Viridiplantae; phylum Streptophyta; class Magnoliopsida; order Poales; family Poaceae; genus Triticum; species Triticum dicoccoides. The sequence continues at coordinate 351,313,064 of NC_041385.1, read as the reverse complement.
CTTGCCGGTAACGAGATTGAACAAGGTATCGGTATACCGACGATCGAATCTCGGGCAAGTAACATACCGATAGACAAAGGGAATTGTATACGGGATCGATTGAGTCCTTGACATCGTGGTTCATCCGATGAGATCATCGTGGAACATGTGGGAGCCAACATGGGTATCCAGATCCCGCTGTTGGTTATTGACCGGAGAACATATGAGATGTTTCGAGGGCTGAAATTAGGATTTCAGGCTCGTGCCCACGTCAAGAGGTATAAGACCTCCGACGATTTTCTTAGCCTGCAAACTAAGGAGAGAAGCTCAATTGTTGAGCTTGTGCTCAGATTGTCTGAGTACAACAATCACTTGAATCGAGTGGGAGTTGATCCTCCAGATGAAATAGTGATAGTTTCTCCGAAGTCATTACCACCAAGCTGCTAGAGCTCTGTGATGAACTATAACATATCAGGGATAGATATGATGATCCTTGAAATATTCGCGTTGTTTGACACCGCGAAAGTAGAAATCAAGAAGGAGCATCAATTGTTGATGGTTGGTGAAACCACTAGTTTCAAGAAGGGCAAGGGAACAAAGGGATACTTCATGAAACGGCAATTCAGCTGCTGCTCTAGTGAGGAAACCCAAGGTTGAACCCAAACCCGAGACTAAGTGCTTCTGTAATAAGGGGAACAACCACTGGAGCAGCATTACCCTAGATACTTGGTAGATGAGAAGGCTGGCAAGGTCGATAGAAGTATATTGGATATACATTATGTTAATGTGTACTTTACTAGTACTCCTAGTAGCACCAGGGTATTGGATACCGGTTCGGTTGCTAAGTGTTAGTAACTCGAAATAAAAGCTACGGAATAAACGGAGACTAGCTAAAGGTGAGCTGACGATATATGTTGGAAGTGTTTCCAAGGTTGATATGATCAAGCATCGCACGCTCCCTCTACCACCGAGATTGGTGTTTGCGTTGAGCATAGACATGATTGGATTATGTCTATCGCAATACGGTTATTCATTTAAGGAGAATAATGGTTACTCTATTTTTGAATAATACCTTCAATGGTCTTGCACCTAAAGGAATGGTTTATTGAATCTCGGTCGTAGTGATACTCATTTTCATGCCAAAAGATATAAGATAGTAATGATAGTACCACTTACTTGTGGCACTGCCATGTAAGTCATAATGGTATAAAACGCATGAAGAAGCTCCATGTTGATGGATCTTTGGACTCACTCGCTTTTGAAAAGTTTGAGACATGCGAACCATGTCTATTGGTGTATATGCATGAAGAAACTCCATGCAAATGGATCGTTCGGACTCACTTGATTTTGAATCACTTGAGATATGCAAATCATACCACATGGGCAAGATGACTGAAAAGCCTCATTTTCAGTAAGATGGAACAAGATAGCAACTTGTTGGAAGTAACACATTTTGATGTGTGCAGTCGAATGAGTGCTGAGGCATGCAGTGAATATCATTATGTTCTTACTTCACAGATGATTCGAGTAAATGTTGAGTATATTTACTTGATGAAACACAAGTCTGAATTATTGAATGGTTCAAGTAATTTCAGAGTGAAGTAGCAGATCATTGTGACAAGAGGATAAAATGTCTATGATATGATCATAGAGATGAATATCTGAGTTACGAGTTTTGGCACACAATTAAGACATTGTGGAAATTGTTTCGCAATTAATACCGCCTGGAACACCATAATGTGATGGTGTGTCCGAACATCATAGTTGCACCCTATTGGATATGGTGCGTACCATGATGTCTCTTATCGAATTACCACTATCGTTCATGGGTTAGGCATTAGAGACAACCACATTCACTTTAAATAGGGCACCACATAATTCCGATGAGATGACACCGTATGAATTATGGTTTAGAGAAACCTAAGTTGTCGTTTCTTAAAAGTTTGGGGCTGCGACATTTATATGAAAAAGTTTCAGGTTGATAAGCTCGAACCCAAAGCGGATAAAATGCATCTTCATAGGAAACCCAAAATAGTTGGGTATACCTCCTAATTCAGATCCGAAAGCAATATGGATTGTTTCTAGAATCGGGTCCTTTCTCGAGGAAAAGTTTCTCTCGAAAGAATTGAGTGGGAGGATGGTGGAGACTTGATGAGGTTATTGAACCGTCTCTTCAACTAGTGTGTGACAGGGCACAGGGAGTTGTTCCTGTGGCACCTACACCAATTGAAGTGGAAGCTTATGATATTGATCATGAAACTTCGGATCAAGTCACTCCCAAACCTTGTAGGATGACAAGGATGCGTACTACTTCAGAGTGGTACGTAATCCTGTCTTGAAGGTCATGTTGCTAGACAACAATGAATCTACGAGCTATGGAGAAGCGATGGTGGGCCCGGATTCCGATAAATGGCTTGAGGCCATAAAATCCGAGAAAGGATCCATGTATGAAAACAAAGTGTAGACTTTGGCAGAACGGCTCGATGGTCGTAAGGCTAATGAGTATAGATGGATTTCAAAAGGAAGACGGACAATGATGGTAAATGTCACCATTAAGAAAGCTCGACTTGTCGTTAAGATGTTTTCCGACAAGTTCAAGGAGTTGACTACGATGAGATTTTCTCACTCGTTGCGATGCTAAGAGTCTGTTGGAATTATATTAGCGATTACTGCATTATTTATGAAATCTTGCAGATAGGATGTCAAAACATTGTTTCCTCGACGATTTTAATGAGGAAATGTTGTATGTGATACAACCGGAAGGTTTTGTCAATCCCGAAAGATGCTAATAAGTATGCAAAGCTCCAGCAATCCTTCTAAGGACTGGAGTGAGCATCTCGGAGTTGGAATGTATGCTTTGATGATGATCAAAAATTTTTGGGTTTGTACAAAGTTTGTGAGAAACTTGTATTTCCAAAGAAGTGAGTGGGAGCACTATAGAATTTCTGATGAGTATATGTTGTTGACATATTGTTGATCAGAAATGACGTAGAATTTCTGGAAAGCATATAGGGTTATTTTGAAAGTGTTTTTCAATGGAAAGCCTGGATTAAGCTACTTGAACATTGAGCATCAAGATCTATAAGGATAGATCAAAATGCTTAATAATACTTTCAAATGAGCACATACCTTGACATGATCTTGAAGGTGTTCAAGATGGACCAGTCAAAGAAGGAGTTCTTGCCTGAGTTGTAAGGTACGAAGTTAAGACTTAAAGCTCGACCACGGCAGAATAGAGAGAAAGGACGAAGGTCGTCCCCTATGCTTAAGACGTAGGCTCTTCAGTATGCTATGCTGTGTACTGCACCTGAAGTGTGCCTTGCCATGAGTCAGTCAAGGGGTACAAGAGTGATCCAAGAATGGCTCACAGGACAGCGGTCAAAGTTATCCTTAGTAACTAGTGGACTAAGGAATTTTCTCGATTATGGAGGTGGTAAAAGAGTTCCTCGTAAGGGTTACGACGATGCAAGCTTGACACCTATCCGGATAGCTCTGAGTAGAGAGACCGGATACATATGATGGAGCAATAATTTAGAATAGCTCCAAGTAGAACAGTTGTTTGGAATAGCTCCAAATAGAGCGTGGTAGCTGCATCTAGGAGATGACATAGAGATTTGTAAAGCACACACGGATCTGAAAGGTTCATACCCGTTGACTAAAACCTCTCTCACAAGCAACATGATCAAACATAAAACTCATTGAGTGTTAATCACATAGTGATGTGAACTAGACTACTGACTCTAGTAAACTCTTGGGTATTAGTCACATGGCGATGTGACCTGTGAGTGTTAATCACATGGCGATGTGAACTAGATTATTGACTCTAGTGCAAGTGGGAGACTGTTGGAAATATGCCCTAGAGGCAATAATAAAAGTATTATTATTATATTTCCTTGTTCATGATAATTGTCTTTTATTCATGCTATAACTGTATTATCCGGAAATCGTAATACACGTGTGAATACATAGACCACAATATGTCCCTAGTGAGCCTCTAGTTGACTAGCTCGTTGTGATCAACAGATAGTCATGGTTTCCTGGCTATGGACATTGGATGTCGTTGATAACGGGATCACATCATTACGAGAATGATGTGATGGACAAGACCCAATCCTAAGCATAGCACAAAGATCGTGTAGTTCGTTTGCTAGAGCTTTGCCAATGTCAAGTATCTCTTCCTTTGACCATGAGATCGTGTAACTCCTGGATACCGTAGGAGTGCTTTGGGTGTATCAAACGTCACAACGTAACTGGGTGACTATAAAGGTGCACTACAGGTATCTCCGAAAGTATCTATTGTTTTATACGGATCGAGACTGGGATTTGTCACTCCGTGTAAACGGAGAGGTATCTCTGGGCCCACTCGGTAGGACATCATCATATGCGCAATGTGACCAAGGAGTTGATCACGGGATGATGTGTTACAGAACGAGTAAAGTGACTTGCCGGTAACGAGATTGAACAAGGTATCGGTATACCGACGATCGAATCTCGGGCAAGTAAAATACCGCTAGACAAAGGGAATTGTATACGGGATCGATTGAGTCCTGGACATCGTGGTTCATCCGATGAGATCATCATGGAACATGTGGGAGCCAACATGGGTATCCAGATCCCGCTGTTGGTTATTGACTGGAGAACGTCTCGGTCATGTCTGCATGTCTCCCGAACCCGTAGGGTCTACACACTTAAGGTTCGATGACGTTAGGGTTATAAAGGAAGTTTGTATGTGGTTACCAAATGTTGTTCGGAGTCCCGGATGAGATCCCGGACGTCACGAGGAGTTCCGGAATGGTCCGGAGGTAAAGATTTATATATAGGAAGTCCTGTTTCGGCCATCGGGACAAGTTTCGGGGTCATCGGTATTGTACCGGGACCACCAGAAGGGTCCCGGGGGCCCACCGGGTGGGGCCACCTGCCCCCGGGGGCCACATGGGCTGTAGGGGGTGCACCTTGGCCTACATGGGCCAAGGGCACCAGCCCCAAGAGGCCCATGCGCCTAGGGAACCCTAGAGGGAAGAGTCCTCAAGGGGGAAGGCACCTCCGAGGTGCCTTGGGGAGGATGGACTCCTCCCCCCCTCTTGGCCGCCGCACCAGATGCCATCTGGAGGCTGGCCGCCGCCCCTTGGGGTGGGAACCCCTAAAGGGGGCGCAGCCCTCCCCTTCCCCTATATATATGAGGCCTAGGGGCTGCCCATAACACGCGATTTGATCTCTCGTTGGTGCAGCCCTGCCCCTCTCCCTCCTCCTCTTCTCCCATGGTGCTTGGCGAAGCCCTGCGGGATTGCCACGCTCCTCCACCACCACCACGCCGTTGTGCTGCTGTTGGATGGAGTCTTCCTCAACCTCTCCCTCTCTCCTTGCTGGATCAAGGCGTGCGAGACGTCACCGGGCTGTACGTGTGTTGAACGCGGAGGTGCCGTCCGTTCGGCACTTGATCATCGGTGATTTGAATCACGACGAGTACGACTCCGTCAACCCCGTTCACTTGAACGCTTCCGCTTAGCGATCTACAAGGGTATGTAGATGCACTCTCTTTCTACTCGTTGCTGGTCTCTCCATAGATAGATCTTGGTGACACGTAGGAAAATTTTGAATTTCTGCTACGTTCCCCAACACCCTGGAGCTGTTCAACTTGGCGACCAAGTGCGCAAGAGCTGAGGAAGGACGCCTCTCCCTTCTTGAGCTCCCAGCTGGTGACCCAAAAGAGAAGAAAACCAAGGCCAAGGATGTTAAGCGCAAAGGAGCAGCCGTGCTTGCAGCAGAACCAGACACGAAGCATGGCAGGGAGCAGCCGGAGTCGTCCAAGGGCAGCCGACCATTCTGTGCCTACCACAACCTCCACACCCACAACACCAACGAGTGTCAGGAGCTCAGGGCCGTTCGAGAAGGACGCTTCGATCGACGCCCCGAGTGCAATGACCGGGGCTATGGCCGAGGAGGAGGACGAGGTGGAGGATGATGGGACGACCGAGGCCCTCGCCAGGAGTGGCGTGACCGACCTTGCGAGGATCGCTGGCAGGACCAGCCTCGCGAGGGAGCCTGGAGGGATCAGCCTCGCAAGGATCGCCCGTAGGGCAACGCAAGCCTTCCTCCTCTACCGCCGCCGCCAAGAAGGATCGATGACCACCACTAGGACGAGGGGGCTGGGGGCTTCCAGGAGCCACGTGCTATCGCTTGCATCTTGGGAGGTGCCCAGGCCCCAGCTTCTCAGCGCATCTTCAAGCAGTTTGCTCGCGAGGTGAATGCAGTCCTCCCCAAGCTCGAGGCCACACGCCCGCTCAGGTGGTCCAAGTGCGCTATCACTTACAGCTCAGCAGACCAACTCAAGTGTGCGGCTACCGCTGGCGTCCTCCCGATGCTTTGTTCCCCAGTCATCCGCAATGTGCAAGTTACCCGAACCCTCATCGATGGCAGCGCAGGGCTCAACGTCCTGTCCGTCGAGATATTCAACAACCTTTAAGTGCCATATGATGAACTTCAGCCTACCAAGCCTTTCTCAGGAGTTACTGACGGTTCCACTACCCCGATAGGGCAGGTCCGCCTCCCTGTCACTTTCGGGCAGCGCAACAACTACCACACACAGCTCATCGACTTCGACATTGCCCACATCCGCCTGCCCTACAATGCCATCCTTGGGTATCCAGCCCTGGCCAAATTCATGGCAGTGACCCACCACGGCTACAACGTCCTCAAGATGCCAGTAAGTGGTGGAATCCTCACAATTCCCTGCGAAGAGAAGGATGCGGTGTGCTCCCTCGAGCGCGCCTTCCCAGCTGCATCAATTGAGGACCCAGACAGCAAGGGCGAGAACCCTCCTGAGGCAGTCCCCAAGAAGAAGAAGACATCGCCTAGCTCAAGGCCTCAGGAGGTTGGCATCTCAGGAGGTGTCGTATCAGGACCCGCGCTCATGCAAGGGGCGCCTCCTTCCATCGCATAGGAAGGCGTGCCCGGCGCCCTCCTTGGGCAGGGCTCGGGGGCTCTCTTCTGGAGGGCCTCAAACTTTGCCAAAATCACGAGGGAGGCGCTCGGGCACCACTTGGAGGCGTGCTTCGCAGCATGTTTCCCTCAGGAAGGCATGGGGCAAGGAAAGCCCAACCCTCAGAAGTTCATCACCAAGGCCACTCAAGAGCTTCAGGAAGCAAGAGTCATACACGGCGATCGCCGTTTGCCGGGCGTAGCTCCTCATTCAGGCGAGGATGGTGGGCTACGCGTCTGCATCAATGTCCCAGGGCTCAACCGAGCCGCATCTCAGGAGCGCCTATGGCCTTCGCGCGTGGGACGTTGCGAGGGTCCGCCGCAGAGCTATGTTCGCATGCCTTTCGGCCTGCCGAACACGGCTGTCATCCACCAGCGCCATCTGCAGAGCAATATGGTGGCTCAGGAGGCCAGGCATCACGCGGTACTGGCAGAGATGGAGATGGTCCTCGAGGAACCGCCTGGACCCCCAAAGCCTCCCGAGGCTCAGGGCTCTGGTGGCTCATGATGATTGGCTTCTTCACCGTGCATCTTCAGCTACTCCAACACCCCCTCTACAACGGTACCAGGTGACATCTTCCGAGTTCATTTCAGCTGGGGAGCGCCCTCAGGGTTGCATCATTCCCAAGCCACATGGGTCCGCCCCTGCGGCATGTATCCATTTTTCTTAAGTCTTTAGTTTACCTTGCTGGGGGCGCCCCTCGGGCTGCACCATCCCCAAGCCGCTCGGGCCTGACCCAGTGGCAGGTATCCCTCTTGCATTTATCTAAGCTGATTTGCCTTTCGTGCTTAACCTGCCTGTGATTATCGCCTGATCGATTGACACCTACCACTGGAGTCGCTCATGCTGGCACGGCGCTTGCGCATGGGTCCGTCCCTGCAACGTTGACAAATCTGAGTGGTCGATATTTGGCCCACGGCAGCCCTGCAAGCGTCACCTCACCAGGACCTCAGTGCCCTCCCACTCTCTCGGAGCAATCCATGGCCGATCGGCAATCATAATGGCAACCCGTGCTTTTCTCGTGTTGGTTTACTGGAACCTCCTGAGGTTTATAGCGGCTGGCACCACGAGCCCTCTCTCTCTTTTCCACGCGATCCGCTCACGCATAAAAAGGGGGGCTCCTGAGCATCGCGACTCAGGAGCTCTTACTGGCTCTCCAGCCCTCACCCCCTGCCCTTGTCCACGGCATCACGACCTGGCATACCAGCGGTGGTTGAGCTCACTCGAGGGCCGGTACCCGAGGATGTAGAGCACAAAGGAGAGTATGGGGAAGAGAGGGGAAGCTCACGAGGGCCTAACCCAGCTACATCACAGCGGCCAATGCACAAATCCGACACAACGCAAAGGAATGACTCCATGTTTTCGAGATAAGTTTCACGCCTGGAATAGCTAATCGATGCGGCACAGAATCTCCACTTAATGTGGCTCTGTGACGGCAACGTTGCCTACCTTTCTCACCTTTCGGTGGTTGCTTGCACGCTAAAGGGGACCTCCTGAGCATCACGCCTCAGAGGCTCTTACTGGACCTCGGGCCGCTCACCTCCTGGCCTTGACCACGGCATCGTGACCTGGCATACCAGCGACGGCTGCAGCCTCCCTGGGGACCGGGACCTGTCAGCATAGAGCGCTAAAACCTTCACGAGGCTAGAAAGGAGGAACCAAGCCATGATAGGACAAGCATTCGCACTGCGTCATAATAAGGATAATATCAGCAAAATACATCGCGGACCCCTTACATGCCCCCGTGGGGTGTTTTCTCGATTCCTCGCAGGGAACAAAAGACGAGACTCCTAGGGAGTTCTAACTACACGCGCATCCATGGCCGACGCCATCATCAATAGTGGGCCACGCGAGGCCAGCGCCAACCCCATCCAGATCAGCTGCAGTGACGGCCTGATGCAGCCACCTTGCTCCGAGCACAGCATGAGCTCGGGGGCACGTAGCTGTCGTTGCTCGTCTCCGGAGTCACAAAGAGCTCCGGAGAATCACTGGACTCCCAAGCATCGCCGCTGCTGCCGAAGGAGCCATTGGGGAAGCGAGCGGCAGGCCTGGCCCCTGCCACATCGACGTCCCGACTGCCTCCTTTGGGGCAGCACTCTAGGCAGCGGCCTTCTGCGTCGAAGACCTTGAAGAGCATCAAGGAGGCGCCATCGTATTCAAAATGAATCATGAGGGGACCCCAAGTTCGGCAGACCCGGGTGACCTCGCCCCAGCCTCGGGTCATGAAGACCTTGCCCGGAGCAACGACTTCAACCTCTGCTCCGGTCATCGGGGCACCGCAGTCGGCGTGCTACAGCCAAAGCTTGAGAGGCCCCCTCGGCGGCATCTCGAAGGCGAATAATGAAGGGAAGCGGATCCAAGTGCTCAGAGGCATCGCAGCGTGCAGCACGAGCTTGCGAGAGGAATCCGTGGCATGGACTCCATGAGCAACACCGCGCGCCGCGCTGACCACCTGATTGGTGGCTGAAATGTATGGTAGCATGGGCTCGCCAATGCCGGGCGCGGCCAGGATGGGATTGCCGGCGAGGAGTGTCTTAATCTCCTCGAGTGCCATGGTTGCTTCATCTGTCCATTGGAAGTTCTTGGTCTTTTTAAGCAGTTTGTAGAGTGGTAATGCCTTTTCTCCGAGGCACGATATGAAGCGGCTCAAAGCGGCCACGCATCCTGCTAGCTTATGGACATGCTTAAGCTTCGTTGGTATTGTAAGTTGAAATAGCGCTCTAATTTTTTCCGGATTGGCTTCGATTCCTCTATGGGAAACTATGAATGTGAGTAGCTTTCTGGCAGGGACTCCGAAGACACATTTCTCCGGGTTGAGCCGTATATCATAAGCCCGCAGGTTGTTGAAGGTTTGACGTAGGTCATCTATCAGTTGGTCAATGTTTTTGGTTTTGACAACCACATCATCCACGTATGCTTCGACTGTTTGCCTATTTGTTTTTTGAGGCATATTCAAATCATGCGTTGGTATGTGGCTCCTACGTTTTTTAGTCCAAACGGCATGGTGTTGAAGCAAAAGGGGCTGTAGGGGGTGATGAATGCGGTTGCTGGCTGGTTGGACTCCTTCATCTTGATCTGATGGTATCCGGAGCATGCGTCGAGGAAGCATAACGAGTCATGTTCGGCGGTGGCATCGATGATCTGGTCTATCCTTGGCAGAGGGAATGGATCCTTGGGGCAAGCCTTGTTGAGGTCTTTCAAGTCGACGCAGCAGATTTGCTAACCACTCGGGGTGCTTGATCTCGTGGATGAATCCAGCCTCTAGCAGTTTTGCAAGCTCTTCGCCCATGGCTTGCCGTTTGGGTTCGGAAAATCGACGCAGGGTTTGTTTCACTGGCTTGAAGCCTTTCAAATGTTGAGGTTGTGCTCTGCTACTCATCGTAGTATTCCTGGCATATCTGATGGGTGCCAAGAAAATATTTCCCAATTTTCATGCAGGAATGTTCTTAGTGCCTCATCGACTGCGGGGTCCAGCTGTGCTCCTATGGATGTCGTTTTATTGGGATCTGTTGGGTGCACTTGAAATTTGACCATGTCGTCCGTTGGGTTGAATGATGTGGGAGAACCAAATCATCTCTGTCGACTATAGTACGTAGTGCTGTCAACTCTTCTGCCGCAAGGGCTTCAGATAGTTCCTCTAGGGAGAGTGACGTTGTTTTGTTTTCGGCTTGCAAGGCTTTGCTCTGGCCGATTTGGAGAGAGATCACCCTATTGGGCCCTGGCATCTTGAGTTTCATGTAACCGTAATGTGCTATGGCCTGAAATCTTAAGAATGCCTCACGTCCTAGAAGGGCGTGGTATCTGCTACGGAAAGGCACAATGTGAAATAGAGGGTTCGGATCTATAGTTGTGGCGTGTACCAAACACGATGTCCAGGGTTACGCGTCCCGAGCAATGTGCCTCCCTTACGGGTATTATGCCTCGGAATGTGGTGTGGCTGCGTTCGATGTGAGACCTGTTGAACTGCATCTTGTCTAGAGTATCCTCATAAATGAGGTTGAGGATGCTACCTCCGTCCATCGGCATTTTAGTCAACTGGAAGTCGTCTACAATGGGGTCGAGAACCAGTGCGGCCGGTGTGTGGTTATTGCGGGGGCTTGGCTCATCCTTCTTGTTGAAGGTGATAGGCATGGCTGCCCATGGTTGTGTGGCCGTTACTTGATATATTTGATTGAGCTCTCGAAGAGCTATTTTCCTTTTATTGTTTGAGCCGAATGTCTCGTATATCGTGAGGACATTGTGGTACTATGGCAAAGCTGAAGACTGTTCATCGGGGGGTGTAAGGCCCAAGATTGGCTCGCCATGTTTGGCCACTTGTCTTACCACCCAATAGGCTCGTAGTCTGTGGGTTGGGTTTGTGTCTAGCAAGACCAAATGTATCGGGCATGGTTGATCCAGCAATTCATCTAACACCGATCTGGGCCTAGTTTTCCTTTCCTTAGGCGCGCGCTCCGGTGACCAGTTTGTGTAAGACCGTTTAAGGCGGGTCCTTCCATGATGCGCGGTGGGCTGAGGCCTCATGTTGAGCTGTTGTGCCCTCCATGTGTTCTTCATGGCACAGTATTTGCACAACATGTCTGGCAGTTCAGTAAATCTTGGAATTCGGTGACGCGCGAGGGCATTTGATAGGCCCTCGTCCCTATAGTTAAACTGGAATGCTTTAATTATTTCTTTGTCACAGTAAGGTGCCATCCCGTTCTTTACCAGGAGAAATCTAGCCGAATAGTGGTGGACTGTCTCATTTGGCAGCTGCTTAACGTACATGAGGTCCCATATATCTGGGTTTCTCGATTCCGGATTATATTCCATGTGGTAGGCGGGTGGGAAAATTTTGAGAATTCCCTCCTGCCGCAGATCCGGACAATCCCTGATGAGCGGTGGAGTCATGTCTAGTCCTAACCGCGTAGGGTTCGAATCCGAACTAGTGTACGGTCGGATAGGCTCGAGGCCGGGACTTGAGCTGGGGGTTGTGTCCGGATGCACATCTGGGCTGGTGTCTGACTCTGAACTAGGGATTCGAGTGTACAACATCTTTAGCTTGCAAGGCTATGGCCCCTCCAGGGCCTCTTCAACTATGGCGACGAGGTGTGTGACCAGAGGGGTGCCGATCTTTCGGTCATCGGGTTTAAGCCAGATCCAATGGTAGGCTATAGGACTAGTAACAGAGATTCTCATCACACGAAAAAGGCTCACCAGGTGGTCTGTCGGCTGGCCGCATGGGGGTGCTGGGCACTCTGGTGGTTCGGCGGGAGATCCTCGTAGCCGACCATCGGAGTTGGGCTTCAGGGCTGGATTCTAAGGGAGACCGGATTTTTGTGAATCTGGTGGTCCTGGGGTCGACGCCCCTGAACCAATGAACCCTTCGACAGGGTTGAAGCCTTTGATCTGGTCGAGGCGACTAGTGGGATCGGCGTGTGATATTGTGCCACCGAAGACTACGAGGTGACCAAGGGCGGGGAAGCCATCAGTCCGGGTGTGGCCTCCAGCGACCGGTTGAGCCATCGATTCTTCTGGCGATCCCACAGCGGAACTCTCAATGAAAGAACTAATTTCAGTGTCAAAACCGGTAGACCTCGGGGTAGGGGGCCCCGAGCTGTGATTCTAGGATCAATGGGTAACAAGGGACGACGAACACATTGTTAACCCAGGTTCGGGCCCTCTCAGAGAGGTAAAACCCTACGTTCAGCTTGATTTTATAACGTGGTTTACATAGTAGATCTACCTCGAGATCAGCATGAGCTAAACCCTAGGCTATGGGGGATGATGATAGCTCTCCCCTAATGACTACAACCCTCGGTTTATATAGACACCGACAGGGCTTGGGTTACCAAAGATAGACTACAATAAGTAATAGAGAAAATCTTCCACCTCCTTGACTTGGAGGGCACACCACGGCTTCATAGATATCCTGTCATAGTACAGCTCCACTAGTCCGGCCCATGTACAATGGCTCGTCGCCTCGAGGACCCCTTAGTCTATGACTCCCTCAAATATCCTATCAATGGTGCTGGATTCTGTCAAGATCTTATATATCCATATGAATAGTTTTGATCTGAAAAAGATTATTGGCTTGCTACAATGCTTCCCATGTCTGGAGAAGTTGTATATGACGATGATAATTTCATGCATATTGGAAGCCCGCATATAGTGTACTAGAATTAACCGTTCAGCTGTTGCTCTTTCCACACTCTTTTTTTAAACCTTAACTATTTTCAATCTTCATGTCTATTTAGGCAACAGGACGGGGTAAGAAAGTTATAACCAATCGGTGGATTCATAAGCACCGGGATTTTCTTAGTTCTCATGACATTTGATTGAAGACAATAACGCTGGAATGATATATAGCCAACTGATGAGGACATAAATACCATTGTTACACCCACAGCCCCTGCTGCTATACATACTAGACCAATTACTAGAGCTCTCGCACGCCAATTAAATTGCCAGGTACTTCCGTTTCTTGGTAATGATTCTAATGTTCATGAGAATATGATGCTGGCTAAATTGGATACATTTGTTTACTTACAAATGAAGGGCCTAGCTTGAAGAACGATGAACATTGGAGCAAGAACAAGCATGGAGATGATGGCATGCGCAAGGGGAACAAGAACGGAGTTACAAGTGATGATTTCAGGACGTTGAAGCCACCATAATGAGTGCATGAAGCCTTGGACGAAATATACAAGATGCTACTTCATAATTTTCGTCCAGAGGCTATTCTAGGTGCTGCGTCACCTTATTATTGGGCCAGGCCCATGTATTTTCGAAATACTTGAGTATAGGTTGTTTTTAGAGTCCGTATATGTGGGGAAACAAGAGATAGGGTTGGTTTCGGACCCCTTTCCCAAGGGCCACGAAATTCCCCCCTCTTCCTCCATATATACAACCCTTAGGGCGTCGTTTAGACTTTGGGTTTTGTTTAGATTAAAAGTTCGTCATAGCTGCAACTTTGCGTACTTCATTTGTGTTCAACGACCAGACAAAGGCGTCACAGAACCCCACCTTGATCAATAAAGCTTTCCTCTTATATTTGCAATATCCAAATTGCAATCTTAGTTTCTTGCTTGTTCTTCGTTTGCCTGCAGGAAACAGACCTTCATGGTCAGGTTGATCGTGCTCCGACGTGGTCAATAACCTCTCGGAGTTGGTTTAGCGATTGCTAAGGCGCGACATCCTCGCACGTTCGTAGTCGGATCATCAAAGTTGACTTCCACCAAAGCGATATCCATCATCTCATCGAAAGACGGGACACCTTTGCCTCTATCAAGTGGTATCAGATTTCCAGGTTGCTCGATGAGATTTTACAGTTTTTCGTAGTTTAGATCAAGTATGTTCTTCGTACCTATAGTTAGGGTTAGTTCATCCTATCCGAACCAGTCTGAGCCTTTGCATAGTCTTTTTGGTATTTTGCTTTGTTGAATTTGCGGTTGCATCATCGCGTCAAGTTGCTGGTCTTAGCATCTAGTCTTTTAGAGTTTCGAGTTCTGGTCATAAGTTGTCACGCCGCCGCCGCACCATCATCATCGCCCCCGCCACCTACCACCACCGCTCCGAATCCGTATCCATATACCACCACCAATCCGTATCCATATACCACCACCGATCCATATCCATATACTACCACCGCTGCCATATACCACCACCACTGCCATATAGCACCACCATATATCCACCACCAATCCGAGTTCCTTGCATATTCTGTTTGTTTTCAAGATCCATCTAATTTCCGATTCTTGTTTCCTTACCTGAGTAGGTTTCGAACAAAAAGAGTCTGGAGACCCCTGGGTAGTTTTTAGGCCAAAATTTTGGCGACCGAAAATATTTTTTCCCTATCCTATTTTTAGGTCCCAGGGAGTGTTTTGAGACACTCGCCATCAGTGATTTTTTGCTGCACTTTTTCATCAACGCTGCCCTGATTTCCGAAAAAAAATTGTCAAAAAATTTTTGTGCCCATCCTGTCAGTTTGACCTGGGAAGAGTTTTGAGACAGTCACCATTATAGTGATTTTTCGCAAAAAAAAGAGGAGCGCAAAAAAAAACAGAGCGCAAAAAAAAGAGCAAAAAAAATTCCAAAGTGTGCTTCTCCCTTGTTTACGTGCAACGCCGTGATTTTGTTAGTGTTCTAGGCTCGCGTCTCTAGCACGGTCTAGCCTAGGACCAGCACAGTACCGTCGTTGAGCATTTATTCAACTTTGCATCTCTGAATTGATTATTGCTGATCCTTTTTGCTACCATATTATAAGCCTTCCCAGCTCCACATACATCTACGTCGTGTGTTTGACTCTCCCTGGTAATCGCTCTATCCAAGCTTTGAGAGTTTTGACTACAACGGTTGCCGATCACCGCCTGCTGCTGGGTAAGAACTGGTAGGAATTTGTGTTTTCCTTGGAGGATTTGTGACACCCACCACCACCACTTGTTAGTAGTCTGTAGGATCATATTCTTGTGTGTTTCTATTGCTGCTAACCATGCCAGGATCACAAGCCGACGAGATTGACTGGGAGAACTTAACGAACAAGGAGCTTGATGATAAGTTTCAGCAAATGGTGACTAAACAAGTGCAAGATGTGCTGAACAATTTTGAAGAGGCCATGGAGAAGATCACTGGCCTTGAGAAGACGTTCGAAACAAAGCTCGATAACAAATTTAATGAACTGCTTGCGCGTCTTCCACCGGCTGCACCTGCCGCACCTCTGCAACAACAACAACTACTACCTCCACGTCGTGAAACAGCCGTCCGCCGAGCGAGCCGTGTCCTTCTTCAGCCTGGCCAAACTGTTGGTGCTGCTGTTGATACTTCTGTGGCTCCTTCTGCTGATGCGGAGGATGATTATGCGGGAAATTATGAGGATGAGGTTGATCAAAATCAGAACTACGTGCAACCACCGGCAGCACAACCACCAGGTCATCCACATGCAAATAATCACAATGGTAGGGCTCTCCCTCACGTACGAGATCATGACCATCTTCCTAAACTGAAACTAAATATTCCACCATTTGAGGGTAGATATGTTCCTGATATATATCTTACTTGGGAGTTAGAAACTGAACAACGGTTTACATGTTTACAATATCCTGAGGAGAGACGTGTTCCTGCTGCTGTTTGTGCTTTCACTAGCTTTGCATGTGTTTGGTGGTCTGAACATTGTAGATTATATCTTATTCCAGCTACTTGGGCTGCTTTGAAAACTGCTATGCGTACTCATTGGGTTCCACCATATTATCAATGTGAATTGCTTCAAAAATTGCAACATTTGAGACAAGGAAAAAATTCTGTAGAAGAATATTATCAGGAATCACAAACTGGCATGATTAGATGCGGTATTGTTGAGGAGAATGAACCTATGCTTGCACGTTTTATGGGTGGATTAAATAGAGAGATTCTGACCATTCTAGAGTATAAGGAGTATACTAATATCACTCGTTTATTCCATCTTGCTTGTAAAGCTGAACGTGAAGTGCAGGATCGACAAGCATTGGTGCGAACTAACTTTTTTGCAGGTCGACCTTCATCATGGACACCGCGTGCATCTTCTACTTCAACTGTACCAGCACCTCCATTAGGTGCCACCTCCAGCCGTGATACAAGAAAGCAGGCACAACCACCACTATCTGCCAAGAGCGCACCTGCCGGGCCTACACAAAGCTCTTCTTCTTCCATGGCATCAACTGGGCACACAAGTGATATTATTTGTCGTCGTTGTAAGGGAAGAGGTCATTATGCGAGAGAATGCAAATCTCAGCGTGTGATGATTGCTACTGAGGATGGTGGGTATGAGTCCGCTAGTGACTATGATGAGGAGACATTGGCTCTTATTACACGTGAAGAACACGGTGGAGGTGATTCTGATCATGAGACGCAATACATGGCTCCTGAAGACGCTGACAGGTATGAATGTTTAGTTGCTCAACGTGTTTTGAGTGTGCAGGTCACACAAGCTGAGCAAAATCAGAGGCATAATTTGTTCCATACAAAGGGAGTTGTGAAGGAACGTTCTTTGCGCATCATCATAGACGGAGGGAGCTGCAACAACTTGGCTAGCATGGAGATGGTGGAGAAGCTCTCTCTCACCACAAGACCACACCCACATCCTTACTACATCCAATGGTTCAACAATAGCGGCAAGGTTAAGGTAACACGTATTGTTCGTGTGCATTTTAGTATCTCTACATATGCTGATTATGTTGATTGTGATGTGGTATCTATGCAAGCATGTTCCTTATTACTTGGTAGACCATGGCAATTTGATAAAAATTATGTACACCATGGTAGAAATAATCAGTATACTATTGTTCATAAGGATAAAAATATTGCTTTGCTTCCTATGACTCCTGATTCCATTTTGAAAGATGATTTTAATAGAGCTAATAAAGCAAAATAGGAGCAGAATAAGAGTGAAAATCAGATTGTGGCAAAAGAATTTGAGCAACAAATGAAGCCTAATAATAAACCATCTAGTGTTGCTTCTGAAATTAAATTGAAAAGTGCATGTTTATTTGCCACCAAATCTGATATTGATGAGCTAGATTTCAACAAATCTGTTTGCTATGCTTTCGTGTGCAAAGAGGCATTATTTTCATTCGAGAACGTGCCTTCCTCTTTGCCTCCTGCTGTCACTAACATTTTGCAGGAGTTCGCTGACGTCTTTCCACAAGACGTGCCACCGGGATTACCGCCTATTCGAGGGATTGAACATCAAATTGACTTACTTCCCGGTGCTTCACTGCCAAACCGTGTGCCATACCGTACCAATCCAGAGGAGACGAAGGAGATTATGCGTCAAGTACAAGAGCTTCTCAACAAAGGTTATATACGTGAATCCCTTAGTCCTTGTGTTGTTCCTATTATTCTAGTGCCGAAAAAGGATGGTACATCGCGTATGTGTGTTGATTGTAGAGGCATTTATAATATTACTATTCGTTATCATCATCCTATTCCTAGGCTAGATGATATGCTTGATGAATTGAGTGGCTCTACAATATTCTCCAAAGTTGATTTGTGTAGTGGATACCATCAAATTCGTATGAAATTGGGGGATGAATGGAAAACAACATTTAAAACTAAGTTTGGATTATATGAGTGGTTAGTCATGCCTTTTGGGTTAACTAATGCACCTAGTACTTTCATGAGATTAATGAACGAAGTTTTACGTGTTTTCATTGGACGATTTGTGGTAGT
Source organism: Triticum dicoccoides (assembly GCF_002162155.2). Lineage (NCBI taxonomy): Eukaryota > Viridiplantae > Streptophyta > Magnoliopsida > Poales > Poaceae > Triticum > Triticum dicoccoides. Next base: position 351,294,928 of record NC_041385.1, on the reverse strand, counting down.
TTACTTTGATGACATATTGATTTATAGCATATCTTTGGAGGAACATTTGGAACATTTACATGTTGTTTTTATTGCTCTACGTGATGCACGTTTGTTTGGTAACCATGGGAAGTGCACCTTTTGCATCGACCGAGTGTCTTTTCTTGGCTATGTTGTTACTCCACAAGGAATTGAAGTTGATAAAGCCAAGATTGAAGCTATTGAGAGTTGGCCGCAGCCCAAAACAGTCACACAAGTGAGGAGTTTTCTTGGCCTTGCTGGATTCTATAGGCGTTTTGTGAGAGCTTTCGGCACCATTGCTGCACCTCTCAATGAGCTTACAAAGAAGGATGTGCCTTTTGTTTGGGGTACCGCACAGGAAGAAGCCTTCACGATGTTGAAAGATAAGTTGACACATGCTCCTTTACTCCAACTTCCTGATTTTAATAAGATATTTGAGCTTGAATGTGATGCTAGTGGAATTGGATTAGGAGGTGTGTTATTACAAGATGGCAAACCTGTTGCATACTTTTTTGAAAAATCGAGTGGGCCTAGTCTAAATTATTCTACTTATGATAAAGAATTATATGCTCTTGTTCAGACTTTAGAAACATGGCAACATTATTTATGGCCCAAAGAATTTGTTATACATTCTGATCATGAATCTTTGAAACATATTAAAAGTCAAGCTAAACTAAATCGTAGACATGCTAAATGGGTTGAATTCATTGAGACTTTCCCTTATGTCATTAAACAGAAGAAGGGTAAAGAAAATGTTATTGGTGATGCATTGTCTCGTCGCTATACTATGCTTTCACAACTTGACTTCAAAATATTTGGTTTGGAGACCATCAAAGATCAATATGTGCATGATGCTGATATTAAAGATGTATTGCAGAATTGTAAAGAAGGAAGAACATGGAACAAGTTCGTCGTTAATGATGGATTTGTGTTCCGTGCTAACAAGCTATGCATTCCAGCTAGCTCCATTCGTCTTTTGTTGTTGCCGGAGGCCCATGGAGGAGGACTAATGGGACACTTTGGCGTGAAGAAGACGGAGGACATACTTGCTACACATTTCTTTTGGCCAAAGATGAGACGGGATGTTGAGCGCTTTGTTGCTCGGTGCACTACATGTCAAAAAGCTAAGTCACGACTCAATCCTCATGGTTTATATATCCCTTTGCCTATACTTAGTGTTCCTTGGGAGGATATATCTATGGACTTCGTTTTAGGTTTACCTCGGACAAAGAAGGGGAGCGATAGCATATTTGTTGTCGTGGATAGATTCTCGAAAATGGCACACTTTGTACCATGTCATAAAAGCGATGATGCTGTTAATGTGGCTGATTTGTTCCTCCGTGAAATTATTCGCTTGCATGGTGTGCCAAATACTACTGTTTCAGATCATGATACTAAATTTCTTAGCCACTTTTGGAGATGTTTATGGGCTAAGTTGGGGACTAAACTGCTTGTTAGTACTACTTGTCACCCCCAATCTGATGGACAAACTGAAGTAGTCAATAGAACATTGTCTACTATGCTTAGGGCTGTTTTGAACAATAATAAGAAAATGTGGGAAGAATGCTTGCCTCATATTGAATTTTCTTATAATCGTTCATTGCATTCTACTACTAAGATGTGCCCTTTTGAAATTGTGTATGGTTTCCTACCTCGTGCACCTATTGACTTGTTGCCTCTTCCATCTTCGGAGAAGGTTAATTTTGATGCGAAACAATGAGCTTAATTGATTTTAAAAATGCATGAGTTAACTAAGGAAAACATTGAGCGTATGAATTCCAAATATAAACTTGCTGGAGATAAAGGTAGAAAACATGTTGTGTTTGCACCTGGAGATCTTGTTTGGTTACATTTGCGTAAGGATAGATTTCCTGATTTGCACAAATCAAAGCTAATGCCACGTGCTAATGGTCCTTTTAAGGTGTTAGAGAAAATAAATGATAATGCATATAAACATGAGCTGCCTGTAGATTTTGGGGTTAGTCCCACTTTTAACATTGCAGATTTGAAGCCTTATTTGGGTGAGAAAGATGAGCTTCCGTCGAGGAGGACTTCATTTCAAGAAGGGGAGGATGATGAGGACATCAATACCATTGTTACACCCACAGCCCCTGCTGCTATACATACTGGACCAATTACTAGAGCTCGCGCACGCCAATTAAATTACCAGGTACTTTCGTTTCTTGGTAATGATTCTAATGTTCATGAGAATATGATGTTGCCTAAATTGGATACATTTGTTTTGATTACACATGAAGGGCCTAGCTTGGAGAACGATGAACATTGGAGCAAGAACAAGCATGAAGATGATGGCATGCGCAAGGGGAACAAGAACGGAGTTACAAGTGATGATTTCCGGACGTTGAAGCCACCATAATGAGTGCATGAAGCCTTGGACGAAATATACAAGATGCTACTTCATAATTTTCGTCCAGAGGCTATTCTAGGTGATGGGTCACCTTATTATTGGGCCAGGCCCATGTATTTTCGAAATACTTGAGTATAGGCTGTTTTTAGAGTCCGTATATGTGGGGAAACAAGAGATAGGGTTGGTTTCGGACCCCTTTCCCAAGGGCCACGAAATTCCCCCCTCTTCCTCCATATATACAGCCCTTAGGGCGTCGTTTAGACTTTGGGTTTTCTTTAGATTAAAAGTTCGCCATAGCTGCAACTTCGCGTACTTCATTTGTGTTCAACAACCAGACAAAGGCGTCACAGAACCCCACCTTGATCAATAAAGCTTTCCTCTTATATTCGCAATATCCAGATTGCAATCTTAGTTTCTTGCTTGTTCTTCATTTGCCTGCAGGAAACAGACCTTCGTGGTCAGGTCGATCATGCTCCAGCGTGGTCAATAACCTCTCGGAGTTGGTTTAGCGATTGCTAAGGCGCGACGTCCTCGCACGTTCGTAGTCAGATCGTCAAAGTTGACTTCCACCAAAGCGATATCCATCATCTCATCGAAGACGGGTCACCTTTGCCTCTATCATCAACCATGGAAACACTAGATTTGTCACATTCTTTCTGCTGAATGTGAGGTTACTATTGTCCATCAGGCTCAAGTTTATCAGCAGCATGGTTTTGACGGATGGGTATGTCGAAGAGCAAAAAAAGGAGTTTCAGGTGGACAAAAGGGCTTCTGAACGTGCCAGGCTTCTGTTTACAACATCTTGTGGTCATAATCCAGTAAATTTTACGACACAGGATGTCCATTCTATGGACCTGACCGATCCATTTAACTGTGACTGGTGAAAACAGTACTGGAGTTAGATGTTGTTGCCCTTTTCACTCTGGGTTTTGTCTAAACCGGATGAATAATTAACCCTCGTTCTTTTGTACAGTTTGTAATCTGGTTTTCAACTCGGTTGTGACTGTCATATTTTCTTTTTGAAACAATGCAAATGGATTTCCATTTGTTTAATTAAGAGAGAAATATTGTAACAAATCCCAACCAAGGGAAATGACATCACTCTCGTCGGCTGATTTAGTTCACTGTGCATTACAGAAGCCAAGTGATTAGCTCCCACTAGCACCCACAAACTTATGTTGAACTAGCACACCAAATGGTTGTAAATTTTCATAAGAAGGGCTACATGGTCGTGACAGATTTGGATTCTGACATTTGGGACCCATGGCGAAAAAGACTATCCAAGGTGGTGTTGACTTACTAGTCAACAAATGAATCTGCCTACCAGTCGTTGGATTGACATCCAACATCTGTCGTGTATCTTCTATCTCTTGTCTTCTTCCTCCTGCCGCCCAAACCAAACCACCTGTCGGTTCCGCCTGCTCCCGCCTCCCACAGCTGGTTGCGCCTCCACCGCCCTACCATACCCTCAAAGGTTAGCCATTCCATCCCTCTATTCGCCCACATGTCCTGTTATTCTCTGGAAACATCATCCCCAACATGCACCCGCACCCGAACCAGTCAACCCTCGTTGTTGGTGTCAAAACCGGCGGATCTCAGGTAGGGGGTCCCGAACTGTGCATCTAGGCGGATGGTAACAGGAGACAAGGGACATGATGTTTTACCCAGGTTCGGGCCCTCTTGATGGAGGTAAAACCCTACATCCTGCTTGATTGATATTGATGATGTGGGTATTACAAGAGTAGATCTACCACGAGATCAAGGAGGCTAAACCCTAGAAGCTAGCCTATGGTATGATTGTTGTTCGTCCTACAGACTAAAGCCATCCGGTTTATATAGACACAGAGAGGGCTAGGGTTACACAGAGTCGGTTACAATGGTAGGAAATCTACATATCCGTATCGCCAAGCTTGCCTTCCACGCCAAGGAAAGTCCCATCCGGACACGGGACGAAGTCTTCAATCTTGTATCTTCATAGTCTTGGAGTCTGGCCGATGATGATAGTTTGGCTATCCAGACACCCCCTAGTCCAGGACTCCCTCAGTAGCCCCTGAACCAGGCTTCAATGACGACGAGTCCGGCGCGCATGTTGTCTTCGGCATTGCAAGGAGGGTTCCTTCTCCGAATAATTTATAGAAGATTGTGAACTCCAGGATAGTGTCCGGCTCTGCAAAATAAATTCCACATACCACCGTAGAGAGAATAATATTTACACAAGTTCAATCTGCTGACGTATTTCGTGGCGTGACGTCACACCACTACCAAGCCTTTACTCGAATTGTTTTTATTGTACCACCTCAGCGTGTTTAGCGAAGCGGTTTCCTTGGCACGTCTTGTCGAAGCAGAGATCGTGTTCCCCTTATTCCGGGATTCCTATCAATACGAACGTGGGTAACCCAACTGCGCCCGTTTCCACGCCTCCTCCATCGAAGGCGAGTTCCAATTGGTCACGGGGACGACTCTTGGTATTCTCCCTCTTTATAATGAGACCAAGGCTCGTTCTTTTTCTTCAATCCTCAATCGAATCCGCCCCTCACCCCGAGTTCCAACACCCAGGGCTCCAGATTCGGGTACTTTCGACCTTCGACAATGTCCGGCTTCGACCTACGAGGCCGGTGGATGCCCTCCTCCGTCACGGAAGAGGACGTGCTAAAGCTGAGAGACGCCAGGTACTTAACCTACGAGATTTCGCATAGGTTGCCTGCCCGAGGGCAAGTTATTCCTAGTCCCGAGCCCGGCGAGAGCGTCGTGTTCGTGTCTCACCTCCGTGGGGGTTTAGGCTTCCCGATGGATCCCTTCGTGAGGGGGCTCATGTTTTACTATGGGCTGGAATTCCATGACTTGGCTCCGGAGTCCATCCTCCACATCTCATCATTCATTGTCGTCTGCGAAGCCTTCCTCCGCACTACCCCTCACTTCGGCTTGTGGCTCAAAACCTTCAACGTGGAGCCGAAGATGATTGAGGGGCGTCAGGCGGAGTGCGGAGGGGCGTTTATAAGCAAGAGGGCCGATGCTCCATGGCCCGAGGGCTCTTTTCAGGAGGAGCTCAGCTTGTGGCAACAGGAGTGGTTCTATATCACCGCTCCCAGGGGCAGCAGGCAGAGGCCGCCGCCCGTCTTTCTCCCGGGCCCTCCACAACGGCTGACATCATGGGTCAACAAGGGGCTTGAACGGGGGCCGTCCAAAGACGTACCCCTGTTGCAGGACCGAACTCGAGGCCTACAAGAAAGGGAGATCAATCTGGTTGTAGTGGCACAGGTTATGCTGATTCGGCACCTTCTGCCCTACAAATGTCGCCCCCTCCGTCTGTGGGAATTTAATCCGGAGGGGCCACGGGCTCTCCAACACTTCATGGGTTTGACACCTGTGGAGATGTACAAACTGTTCTTCGGACCGCAAGAGATGCGTCCGGACTTGACCGAGGATGCTGGCCTAAGCTGCAATCGCCCGGATACTCAAGTAAGTAGCCCTGTGTCCGGACATATTGTCCATTTATTTATCATGGGTTTTGCCTTTTAACCAGCTATCCCTTGGACAGGAGTGGATAGCGCAAGCAAAACTGATACGGTGTTCGGCCCTCCTCCCTAAGATCACGCCGGATCCCGTGTTAATCATAATGTTGGAGGTTGCACCTTCGGAGGAGGGCGAAGGGGGCACAGGGAAACTACCACCTCTGCCAAGGAGGCTTTCAATAAGGGGGGAATCGAGAATCCCTCCTTCCACGGGGAGAAGAGGACCGCTTCCGAAGACCCGGAGGCCAAGGCCTCAAAGCGGGGAAAGAAATCCGCACCGGAAGGTCCTGTGCAGGGGAGAGCCCCGACCGCACAGTCTCCCCGGAGGAATCAGCCCTCCAGCGAGCCGTAAGTAAAAAAGGGGGAATTTTGTAATAGGGGACACCCCTACTTTATTTCTAAGGGTAACCTAAGTTTTCACCTTGTAGTTCGGATCTCAGCCCATCTCAGCAGAGCTCATCTTCGGAAGGCCTTCGTCTGGAGATGATGGAGAGCGAAACGCCTCCATCTGCCGCCCCGTCGGGCGGGGCGGACGACCCTGAGGTGTCGTCACGGAGGGTCTCCCCGAGTCCGGCGGGGCCGGGGAGTTCGGCACCCACTGGAGTACGGCCGGTGGAGCTGCAGGATTTGCTCAAGAGGGCGTCTATCTCAGAAGATCACCGCACATTAATGAGTATGGTGATTGAAAGGATCTCGTCCGCTGAGAGCGGGTTGTATGAGGCCGTCGGAAGTTTGCTGACGGGGTTTGAGGTACGCAAAAAATGACATACCTTTTGACAGTTTTGCACATGGAGTGCACCCTGTATAGATAGTAGCCCCTGAGACTTGGTATGCTGTCGAAAGGGACAGCGTGCCGAGGATCATAATCTTAGTTATAGGATGTCGCTTTTCCTATGCAGGTGGCGGAACGTTCGGTGACCAGCCGGACTAATGGAGTTGCTGAGCTGAAGCGGCAACTCGACGTTGGGATGCGGACATCGCGCTAGTCAATAAACGACTTAACGAGTCACATGGTAGGTGGTTGCTCCGCGGTCACCTAGTAAGGGAGCTGATGCTCGTTCCTTACAATTTGTATGCTTGATGCAGATGGTGCTGCTGCTGTGGAAGACCTTGGAGCAGAGCTTGCTCGAGCCAAGGAGCAAGCCAGGAAAAGTGATGCGGCTGCCTCGAAGGCAGTGAAAGAGCTAAAAGCCGAAAAGGCTGCTCACTACCGAAGCAGGGAGGAGATAGCCGGAATGGCCATGAAATTAAAAGATGCTACCGACTGCTATGAGGTTCTTGAAAGAGAATGCCGAGCGAGGCAAGAGGACCTGAAGAAGGCCGCCGCCGAAGTCAAGGATGCCCGTAGTGCGATGCAGGCTATGAAGGAGGAACTGCGTCAGGCCGGAGATATTGCGGCTGGAAAGCCCTTTCTGCTGCGTAGGAAGTTCACGGATCCGAAGTATGCTCAGTTGGGTCAATTGTGTGGTGCGGAGGATCCTTATCTGGATTTGGCGGCGAGTGCGGCGGACGCGGTCGTGCACTTCCGAAGCCAGAAGGATCACGAAATGGAAGAGCTTTTCTGGTCTCAATTCCATAGTCCGGAGCGTCCACTTCCGTTGACTGATTGGCTGGCTGAGTGGGATGAGCTGAATAGATTGTCCGGACTTGCCATGACGGATGTGGTCGCTCATCTGTGGCCGGGAAGGCCCAAGCCTGAGCTATTTTGGCTTGTTGCAGAGATTCCTTGGGGTGGTGCCGCATGTCAAGGCGATGAAGCGGTCGGCATGCATAGAAGGTGCACGGATGGCTCTTGCCCGTGTTAAGACATACTGGGTGGAGATGGATGCCACCACTGTTGCATCCCGGGGTTCGGACAAAGGCCGATTACCCGCCGAGCACTATTTTTAGGAAGTCCTACAAGGCGCTCGTTTAATAGAGTCACAGTGCTCGAAAGATGTTATGTTCAAATGACGTGTATAATTTGTGAGATCAAGTTTATAATGCAATAGCTTTTTATACTTGTGCGTTCAAGTATTGAACTATCTCCTATGCGGCCGTGTATGTATAACCTGAAAGATGGCAGTCTTTGGCTTCAGCCCCCACGCACGTGGTGCGGGGGTGTTTGCAAAAAGAAAAGCGCTTTTTCACACTTTATCCAACGTCTTGGTCCTTTGAAGGAGGTGATAGCGTAGCAAACTAGGAAACCGGACTATAATGCTTTATCACTTTCACTTAGCCATAGGAGCTCGAAGGTGGGGCTACTATATAGCCCTTAGAGGCACCGCGCTTCTCCAAACTCGGGGCGCGTGTGTGCCTGACCAGGAAGCGGTCCTTCGTCAAAGCAGAGGAATTCTAAACAATCCAGAAGTCGATCGAGTGGTTGACCAGTCTCTCGCTATATCATGATAGTCAGTTTTTGGCTTTCTCTACTGAGGCGCTGGCCCGGCCGAACCGGGGCACAATCGCAGTAGTTCTCCTGGTGCCGCGTTAGCCGATGGAGCGGAACGTAAGGCAGCAAAACACAGGAGACGGGCAAACCCAACATTTGACCAAAGACATGATTCGGAGCTGATGCATATAAGGCCTAACTCGAGACGCCGAACACTCCCTGAGGTGTTCGGTCTTTATGATACCGGGCAGAAAAATGCCCTAAGCCACTAGTGTCCAGGTACGGGCAGGAACTTCTGACGCGGACGATGCCAAAATGCTAGCCTCCTCCTCGGTTATGGTAAGAAATCGGGGGATGTGTATCAACAAGAGACGGTAAGAAAGGTTTACGCATGGTCTTAATCTGAAAAGAATCCTTGTAACGGGTCCCTGCTGCACGTCTGCGCCTGTGTCTCCGTTGTGCTGTATCCTGGACGGGTGTAGCACGTGCTTCATCTGTAAAGGAGAAGAACTTAATTTGGAAAAATATCGTGCAAAAAGGTGTAGTTAAAATAAAGTATGATGAATTTGAGCTTTATTGGCTTTCATTGTTTATACGTGCAGCCCCTTGTGAAGGGGGATGCGGCGGTGAAGCCCCTTGTTTATTTATGCCGGACTCGCCTAACCGTGTCCAAGGTCTGAATGACCTGTTTTCAGGGCTTTGACCAGTAAGGTCGGCTTAGTGTGTGGCTGTCAACGCAGTCTCACGTTTTCCGTGGTCGAGGAACACTCAGATTTACCCTTTGCTGAGATTATGCCGTATGGACCAGGCATTTTAAGCGTAGGAGACGCGTAATGCGGTATTGCGTTAAAGCGGGTGAATGCTTCGCGTCCTAGTAGTGCTTGATAGCTACTTTTGAATGGGGCGATATGGAAAATGAGCTTTTCGCGATGGAGGTTGTCGGAGAACCGAACACGACCTCTAGTAGTACAGAGCCTGTACATTTGGCATAAAGGCCAGGCATCACTCCTTTGAAGGAAGTGTTGCTATGGTGAATTTCGGTAGGGTCTATCCCCATTCTGTGGACGGTGTCCTGGTACAGCAGGTGCCGCACTATGTTTCCGTGTTATCACATGAAGTGAGTTCACTGTTTTGACTTCTAGTGGGAAAGTCTTCTGTTTTCCGGCGTGCTGCTTGTGGGGTTCGTCGTCTTCGCTTGGTGTGTCGGACCCCTTGCGTTCGGCGTTAAGTCGGCCGGACTGCTTGAAGACCCAAGAATCTCTATGGGTATGGTTTGCAGGCTTCCCGGGGGTACTATGTATTTGACATATCCTATCCAAAATTTTGTTTAGGTTGGATAGCTCGTCACTGTTGTCCTTGAGGGGCAGTGTTTTATTATTCGGCCGAGAGCTTTTGAATCCGGCGTTGACCGCCATGCTATTTGGGCCATTTTCCTTATTCCGAAGTTGATCTTTTCTGCGTCGTGATTTCCCATTTCCATCCCTGACTTCGGATGTACTCGGGTCGCTGGTGCTGCATCTAGCCAGCCAGCTGTCTTCCCCGACGCAAAAGCGGGTCATGAGGCTTGTTAGTGCGGCCATTGTTCTTGGTTTTTCCTGACCGAGGTGTCTGGCGAGCCATTCGTCTCGGACGTTGTGCTTAAAGGCTGCTAAGGCTTCGGCGTCCGTACAGTCGACTATTTGGTTCTTTTTGGTGAGGCACCTGTTCCAAAATTTTCGTGCTGACTCTCCGGGCTGTTGAGTTATGTGACTTAAACTGTCTGCATCCAGAGGGCGGACATAAGTCCCCTGAAAATTTGCTTGAAACGCATCCTCGAGCTCTTCCCAACTTCCAATGGTATTTTCTGGGAGGCTTTTGAGCCAATGCCGAGCTGGCCCTTTGAGCTTGAGGGGTAGATATGTTATGGCATGGAGATCATCTCCTCTGGCCATATGTATGTGTAGGATATAATCCTCAATCTAGACTCCAGGGTCTATTGTTCCGTCATATGCCTCTATGTTGACGGGTTTGAATCCTGCTGGAAATTCATGGTCCAGTACCTCATCAGTGAAACATAGTGGGTGTGCGATGCCCCTGTATTTAGGTGTGACGTTGTCTTCAAACACTCGGAGGGTTGTATTGCTCCCTGGAGCCTTCTTTTTTGGCCCGTAGGTGGACCTGACCGGGCCATCTTTTTTGCGAGGATCTTTATGTGGATCGTGTGACGGCTTGTGTGTGGCGCCCCTTGCCGCTCTTAGCCTGTCATCTGGCCGTCTATCCGGCCAGGCGGCGTCTTTATTTTTTGACTGTGGGGGCTCTACGGCCTCCTCGTCAAATTCGGGCAACAACTTGCGCTTCGGGTAGCTCTTCGCCTGGTGACTATTGCCGTATTTGTCTGCGGTATTGAGTACTTTGCTCCATCTCATTCTGAGTGCGTCCTCCGCTGTTTTGAGCGTCCGCTTTTGCTTCTTCAGACTTCTTGCAGTGGCGACGAGCCTTTTATGAAGGTTCTTATGCTCCGGTGGTTTGTCGGGCGTGAGATCGTCTGGACTGTTGTTTTCGCCGGGGATGGGTTGCTTGTCCAATCCATCCTGTTCGGATGGTGGCTTGGTGGCATGTTCGTTGTCCACCGCTTCACCCTGCTCTAAGGCTGGGTCAGTATGGGTGCCGTTGTTATCGAGGTGGGACTTCGGGCGGCGCTTGCGTCGCCATTTTGGTTGTTTGTTGGGGGAGTTGTCCTTCGCCACGTCCTCTTGTTCCTCGTTGTCGCTTCCTGTTGGTGTATCCACCATGTATATGTCATATGATGAGGTGGCTTTCCGGTGCCCAGTAGGCGCTGGTTCTTGGTCGTCTCCGGCACCGTCGTCCATACCGTCGATGTCTTCGGAGTCGATGTCTAGCATGTCGGTTAGATCGTCGACAATGGCTACTAAGTGGGTGGTGGGTGCGCTTTGAATTTCTTCGTCGTCCACATCCCAACCGTCCTGACCGCAGTCCGGCCAGGGCTCTCCTGATAACGCGAGATACTTTAGCGAACTCAAGATGTCGCTGAAAGGTGAGTGTTGAAAGATGTCCGCAGCGGTGAACTCCATGAGCGGCACCCAATCGGATTCGATTGGAGGGGGCGCGGGAGGTTCGGAGTTCGGCGAGGAGTCCGGCACCTCGGAGTCACGAGCTTCATGAGGGACAAGGTCAGTGTTCGGCTCTATCACCGTAGAGGTTGCAGCCCCCGAGGCGGTGTCTAGCCACCCATCCTCGATCTGTGCAGCCGGCTCCGAATTGAAGATCGGAGCGGACTCGTGTGCGGCCTCCAGGTTACTGTCCGGCTGCAGAGCTAAGTCATGCCCGTCGTGACAGTGCGGCGCGCTCGGCTGTGGCTCAAATCCATCGAAGATCAAGTCCCCGCGGATGTCAGCCGTGAAGTTCAAACTTCGAAATCTGACCTGACGACCAGGGGCGTAGCTTTCGATCTGCTCTAGATGGCCAAGCGAATTGGCCCGCAGTGCAAAGCCGCCGAATACGAAGATCTGTCCGGGGAGGAAGGTCTCACCCTGGACTGCGTCGTTGTTGATGATCGAAGAAGCCATCGATCCTATCAATGACGACACACAGGAACTCTCAATGAAAGCACCAATGTCGGTGTCACGGCGGATCTCGGGTAGGGGGTCCCGAACTGTGCGTCTAGGTGGATGGTAACAGGAGACAAGGGACACGATGTTTTACCCAAGTTCGGGCCCTCTTGATGGAGGTAAAACCCTACGTCCTGCTTGATTGATATTGATGATGTGGGTATTACAAGAGTAGATCTACCATGAGATCAAGGAGGCTAAACCCTAGAAGCTAGCCTATGGTATGATTGTTGTTCGTCCTACGGACTAAAGCCATCCGGTTTATATAGACACCGGAGAGGGCTAGGGTTACACAGAGTCGGTTACAATGGTAGGAAATCTACATATCCGTATCGCCAAGCTTGCCTTCCACGCCAAGGAAAGTCCCATCCGGACACGGGACGAAGTCTTCAATCTTGTATCTTCATAGTCTTGGAGTCCGGCCGATGATGATAGTTCGGCTATCCGGACACCCCCTAGTCTAAGACTCCCTCACTCGTACTCCCCTCCACTTGCAACTAGACTGGCGCATCTTCCACGGCTCCTATTCATTCTGTCCGAGGCCTCGCCGTAGTTCTCCGCCTTGGTTCGCTCGCCATGCGCGGTGCACCGCCGTCTGGCGTTGTCAACATGGTCAACAACCAAGAGGAATAAGGAGATGATTGTCCGTTGGGACGATGACAATAGGGACCCACTAGGGTTATGGCAGTATGCAAGCAAGTGCCTCGTTAGTACAAGCCCAGAAAATGGTTCCTCCTAATGGTTAGACATCTGGGGCCCACACCATTGTGAATGTAGTCAATAAACGAGAGAATTACACAACGAGCAGCTCACACCAATGACCGAGCAGGTCACACAGTTGTTATTTAGTTTCTTTTTGAGGAGCAAGCAATATTTATTCACTAGTTTTAAAGATGGATCAGGGTAACAACAGGGCTGTGCTGGTGCTGTGGCCCTTCTACCCAGGGTTTTATTTTATGTCTACCACATCATGAGCTCAGTTATGTTTTTTTTTCTTTCTGAAAATGGCTGGCCCAGTTCTACCTTTTTTAAAGAAATACCCAATAGAGGCCTACTTGCTTTACCAGCCTTGCTGGGCTGCAAATCTTTCAAGGCGAGAGCGATGTATTCGCTTGCCCAGAAAATGGAGTAGTAAGAAATCGGATGCAAATTTTAAAAACAGAGCAAACCGGCAATTAGTTTCAAATATCTTTTTTTATTTTGAGATTTTGAATTTAATTGTTTTTGTGGGGAAAATTATGTTGGATTTTAAATTGATATCAATTTATTATTTTTAAATTAGTTTGAATGTGATTCAAAATTTTGAGATTGAAAACAATTCGGACCGCACCGAAATATGAAAATTTCATTGAATTTTTAACCTGGCCAGAATATGGGTTGTAATGGTAACAAAAGGAATATGGGCTTAAAAAATCCTTAAGAATTAGCCAATGGGTTGTACATTTATTAGCAATAATGGCAGATGGGTTGTATGCTGTTTCCCCATATTTGAAGCTGACTTGTGGGCCTACTTGGTTGACGCGTACGCTTTCCTAAAAAAAGGTTGACACGCATGCAAGGCCATGTCAACTTAGTTAACGCACAAGATCAGTGACTATTTGATTTCCATCCAATAGTCGTGGTGCTTCTTCAATCTCTAGTCTTCCTGCTCCAGCCGCTCAAACTAGCGCCGGCGGGACTACCTGCTTCCTCCTCCCGTGGTCGGCTGAGCTGTCGCACTGGCCTCAGCGCCCCGCCCTACTCCCATCACTAGCATGGCCATCCTTCTACTCACCCAGACCTCCTGTTATTCTTCGGCGACGGCAGCCTCGCACTACAGCCGAACCAGTAAACCCTCGTACTCCCCTCCGCATGAGAAACAACTGCCGAGACTTCCCCGGCTCCGGGTGATTCCCTTCCTAGGCCTCTCCATCGTCCACCGCCTTCGTTCTCTCGGCGCGGCATGGTCAACGTGGTCAAAGAACGACTTCCATCGAAAGAGGACTGTATGTGGAGAGGCTGACAGTTGGGTCCACGGCCGCAACAAGGAAGTGCCTCCTTATTACGTGCAAAATAATGATTCCTCCACCTGACAGCTCAGACCCACCAGAAGGGCCTCTTTATTTTGCGGAAAAACACGTTTCCCCACTAAAAGATGGGACCCACCAGCTATATGTTTGGATGCAACGAAGTGCCTCCATATTAGGTGCGACAAAAATGATTATTCCCCCTGACAGCTGGGATCCACCAGCTATATCTTCGCACGCAAGGAACTGGGTCCTTATCCTCCCTCAGAACTGGACCCACCCGATCTAACCGTATGTAGCCTTGTTTGTCTGGTTGCAAACACGAACGTACATACAGGTCGATCGGTCTCTCTGCAATGATGAACCGTGGCCGAGCAAGCAGCTGGACATATAGTAGTAGAGCCCCCAACGTAGCAGTTCAGGCAGTCCAGTCTAAACCGTGTACACGTATGTATAGCCAGATGCGAAAAAATACAGCCACGTACGTACATATAGGCACGGTCTGAACGCCTACTCGCACATACGTACCACCGGGGCTCGTGTACATGGAAAGGCAATGAACGACAGCAACGGCGTCCTATTCATCAAAAGCTAACTGGCTGGGTCGGAATGGAGAAACTGTGTTGTGTTCATCGGGAGGCAACGGAATGCGTCGTGTTCATCGGGAGCCACCCGGCTTGGACGAAACAGCCGAAACGGGGTCTGGCATACCGCAAAACAGAGGAAACGGGCTTGTGTTCGAGCTCCTATGGTCAAAAAAGGGTGTTGTTGATCGGGAGGGGTGTGGCATATTGCAAAACTGAGGAAACAGATTTTTGTTGGAGCGCCTACGGTCGAAACAAGGTCATGTTCATCAAGAGGGGTGTGGCGTACCGCAAAACGGAACTCCATGGGCTACTATTCGTCCACCATTTACTGCCTCGCTCCAGCCTCCACGGGCTACTATTCATCCACTGTCAACTTCCTCCGGCCTCCATCTGCTACTGTTCATGCACCGTCAACTTCCTCCAGCCTCCACTAGCTACTGTTCATCCACGGGCTCCTGTTCATCCAGCCTCCACTGGCTACTGTTCAACTATCCCTCCACGGGGTCCTATTCATCCAGCCTCCACCTACTAATGTTCAATCAGCCCTCCACGGGGGCCTGTTCATTCCACCTCCCCCAGCTACTATTCACTGAGCCTCCACGGGGTCCAATTCATCCACCCCCAACCAGCTCGAGTGTGTGTGGCAGCCTCCTCAATCGGGGTCTTGTTCATCTAGTGGCAATGACCTCTACTACCACGGGGGTCCTGTTCATCCAACCCCACCGGGAACTGTTCATTCAACCCCCAACATTGGTCATTGTTCATCAAGAGGCAGCAGGTTCAATCGGCTTCAGTTAGCAACAGTAGCAAAGGAATAGCTCGGGTTCAGTTAACAGGAAAGGGATCGATCACTCGGGTTCAGTAACGTAGCTAGTGAAATCTCTTGGGTTCAGTAAGCGAATGATAACCCGCAAGTATACGGGATAGTTGTAGCCTCTTTCGATAAGTAAGAGTGTCGAACCCAACGAGGAGCTAAAGGTAGAACAAATACTCTCTCAAGTCCTATCGGCCACTGATACGACTCTACGCACGCTTGACGTTCGCTTTACCTAGAACAAGTATGAAACTAGAAGTACTTTGTAGATGTTTTCGGGTAAGCTTGCAAGAAATTAAACAACACGTAAATATAAACTAGGGGCTATTTAGATA
Organism: Triticum dicoccoides; assembly: GCF_002162155.2. Lineage (NCBI taxonomy): Eukaryota > Viridiplantae > Streptophyta > Magnoliopsida > Poales > Poaceae > Triticum > Triticum dicoccoides. Next base: position 351,279,327 of record NC_041385.1, on the reverse strand, counting down.
AATAAGCAACAAAGTAAAAATAGCGAGTGTGGAAAAGTGGTGGTAGGAGTTGTGGAATTGTCCCTAAGCAACTGACTATGTTACTAGGCCGGTAATCACTATTGCAATTCTATTTGAGGGAGAGGCATAAGCTAACATATCATCCCTTACTTGGAATTCTATGCACTTATGATTGGAACTCTAGCAAGCATCCGCAACTACTAAAGATTCATTAAGGTGAAACCCAACCATAGCATTAAAGCATCAAGTCCCCTTTTTTCCCAAACGCAAACAACCTACTTACTCGGGTCTGTGCTTCTGTCACTCACGCCACCCACCATAAGCAAATCATAAACATATTGCAAACCCTACAGCGGAAATCCCTCACGCTTGCGCAACACAGAGGGCACAATAGGACAGCACCAATAATAAAACATGCAACTCAAACCAATCATAGCAATTCATCAATCACTGATAGGACAACGGAAATCTACTCAGACATCATAGGATGGCAACACATCATTGGGTAATAATATGAAGCATAAAGCACCATGTTCAAGTAGAGGGTACATCGGGTTGCGGGAGAGTGGACCGCTGGATATAGAAGGGGGAAGGTGATGGGGATGTTGGTGAAGATGGCGGTGGTGTTGGTGAAGATCGCGATGATGATGATGGCCCTCGGCGGTGTTCCGGCACCACCGGAAGCAAGGGGGAGAGGGCCCCCCTTCTTCTTCTTCTTCTTCCTTGACCTTCTCCCTAGATGGGACAAGGGTTTCCCCTCTGGTCCTTGGCTCCCATGGCGTGGGAGGGGCAAGAGCCCCTCCGAGATTGGATCTATCTCTATGTTTCTGCGTTCTGTTATGGCTCTGTTTCACTGTTTCGTGTATATATGGAGATCCGTAACCCCGATTGGCCTGAAACCTTCGCCGTGATTTTTTATCGAATATTAGCTTTCTTGCGGCAAAAGAAGAGTGTCAACCGCCTTACGGTGGGCTCACGAGGGTAGGGGCGCGCCCAGGGGGGTCAGGCGCGCCCCCCTACCTCGTGACCACCTCGGGCACCGTCTCGTGTGGATTTTTCTTCCGGAATTTTCCATATTTTCCAAAAATAAGCTCCATCCGTTTTTATCCCGTTTGGACTCCGTTTGATATGGATATTCTGCGAAACATAAAACATGCAACAGACAGGAACTGGCACTGGGCACTAGATCAATATGTTAGTCCCAAAAATAATATAAAAAGTTGCCAAAAAGTATATGATAGTGAATAATATTGGCATGGAACAATCAAAAATTATAGATACGACAGAGACGTATCAGCATCCCCAAGCTTAATTCTTGCTCATCCTCGAGTAGGTAAATGATAAAAAAGAATAATTTTTGATGTGGAATGCTACGTAGCATAATCTTGATTATATGTCTAATCATGGCATGAATATTAAGACACGAGTGACTCAAAGCAATAGTTTATCATTTGACATAAAAACAATAATACTTCGAGCGTACCGATAAAGCAATCATGTCTTTTCAAAACAACATGGTTAAAGAAAGTTATCCCTACAAAATCATATAGTCTGGTTGTTGCTCTATCTTCATCACACAAAGTATTTAATCATGCACAACCCCGATGACAAGCCAAGCAATTGTTTCATACTTTAATAATCTCAAACTTTTTCAACTTTCACGCAATACATGAGCGTGAGCCATGGATATAGCACTATAGGTGGAATAGAATATGATGGTGGAGGTTATGTGGAGAAGACAAAAAAGGGAGAAAGTCTCACATCAACTAGGCGTATCAATGGGCTATGGAGATGCCCATCAATAGATATCAATGTGGGTGAGTAGGGATTGCCATGCAATGGATGCACTAGAGCTATAAGTGTATGAAAGCTCAAACTGAAAACTAAGTGGGTGTGCATCCAACTTGCTTACTCATGAAGACCTCGGGCATTTGAGGAAGCCCATCATCAGAATATACAAGCCAAGTTCTATAATGAAAATTCCCACTAGTATATGAAAGTGAAAGCATAGGAGACTCTCTCTATGAAGAACATGGTGCTACTCTGAAGCACAAGTGTGGTAAAAGGATAGTAACATTGCCCCTTCTCTCTTTTTCTCTCATTTTGTTTTCTTTTATTTTTCATTTTTTTCATTTTTTTCTTTTTTTTGGTGGGCTTCTTTGGCCTCTTTTTTTTATTTGGGCTTCTTTGGCCTCTTTTATTTTTCATAAATTCCGGAGTCTCATTCCGACTTGTCGGGGAATCATAGTCTCCTTCATCCTTTCCTCACTGGGGCAATGCTCTAATAATGATGATCATCACACTTTTATTTACTTATAACTCAATATCTAGAACAAAGATATGACTCTATATGAATGCCTCCGGCGGTGTTACAGGATGTGCAATGATCTAGCGTAGCAATGACATCAAAAAACGGACAAGCCATGAAAACATCAAGCTAGCTATCCTACGATCATGCAAGGCAATATGACAATGAATGCTCAAGTCATGTATATGATATGATGGAAGTTGCATGGCAATATATCTCGGAATGGCTATGGAAATGCCATGATAGGTAGGTATGGTGGCTGTTTTGAGGAAGGCATATGGTGGGTGTATGGTACCGGCGAAAGTTGGGCGGCACAACAGAGGCTAGCAATGGTGGAAGGGTGAGAGTGCGTATAATCCATGGACTCAACATTAGTCATAAAGAACTCATATACTTATTGCAAAAATCTACAAGCCATTGAAAACAAAGTACTACGCGCATGCTCCTATGGGGGTAGATTGGTAGGAAAAGACCATCTGATGCAGAGCATCCTACGGACATCACCATGTTAAGAGCCCATTTGGCAAGTGATACGTGCGACATCTACTTCACACAGACAAAGGTGAATCATCTCCTTTACACGTGCTCACTTGACCCCTTCGAGGATGGTATACTACTTGACACTTCTCCCGTGTGCATGCATAGGTATTGTCAGAACTTCACAGATGACGAGGAGGAGTGCAAGCGCCAAGGAACGACTACACCGTCCGCGAGGGAAGCGTGGAAGAGAAGACGGAAGAAAGGAGAAGAAGACGGAGCGGCTGCAGGAGCCAGGCCGGACATCCGGACCGCCATCCGGATCATCCGGGCTCAACCGGATCATCCGGGTCCCCCTCCGGATCATCCGGATAATTGCGTCCGAAGACACCCGAAGGCCTAGTGTGAAGCCGGATCATCCGGGGCCCCTCCCGGATCATCCGGACGATCGCCGGATCATCCGTACCCCCATCCAGATCATCCGAGCTATGCCTGCGTGCATACCTATTGGCCGAGGCCCATGTACCCATTCCGCCTCTATTGTGTCTTCTCATTTGGTGCTAGGTCCCATTTATGACGATGCGCCGATCCTCGATGACTTCGTCCTCCCTTTGGACAAGACGATGGCCATGGTGGAATATGATGCACCCCCACATGGTTCCATCAAGATGAAGATGACCACCATTTGGTCTTTCCCACCTCACCTACACCACATGAGTGGAATGACAAAGGTAACATAGGTGACGGTGATGCTCTAGTCCCACTAGTGGACATTCTTGACATTGATTGATTGCATGATGTTGATCCACCTAGTACTATGCTTCATACTAGTATTATTTCCCCATGTGATGATTTTCCCATTTATGATGAATATGGTGATTCTCATGTGGAGTCTATTAGTTGTGATGCCATGTTACATAGGATTTCTTGTGACAATTTTTTAGGTCACATCATGTTTGATAATCCACTTGACTTGTCATATGCTATGCATGAGATCCACCATATGTCTTATTTGCAATCTCTTCATAGTGACTATGCATATGCCATTAAAATAAACCCAATTTGCACTTATGGCATATATGACAAGCCCATGGTTATTGGAATTTGTTTGTCTTGTGATGATATTGATATGTTCCCTTTGCATCATTATCTCATATGCCATGCCATGACCACCTAGCTTCGGATATGCATTGTTTTGGATGTTATCCATTTTCTCCATGTGATGTTTCCGATATTGCTCATGAGGAGACCCCCATAGTTTCCTCATACATGTTAGGAGATTTTGATCCATCCCATCCATTGCATGATCCCAATAATTATGTGCACCATATGTTTCCCTTGAATGAAAATGCTATTGATGTGCCATATACTTGCATTCTAAATTTGTGTCCCTATCATGTCATACATAATAACTATTCTTTCATGATGGATGACATGTTCATATACCATGCATCAAATTTCTTTGAGCGATGCTTATCTTGTTCTAATTCACACGTGCACATACACATCATGATGGATGATGTGTACATTTACCACACGCACAATTTCTTTGGTTTGTGTCTCTTTTGTGTAGGTACCCATGATACTTGTCAACCTCGCAATCCCATGAGTTGACAAAACGAGCTCTAGAGAGCAATGATGACTTGGGATCACGTGGATTGTCTTTCCCACCACTCTCTTCGCACAAACACTTCGCGCATTTCTTTTACATGTCCCTCACATGGTTATGGGTTATTGTCCATTACATATTATATGCCCATATTGCCATGTTCACTTTGCATGATATGCCCTTTCCTATGCCTTTGCCATGCATTTGTGACCCATGCTTTGCTCTACACATGATGATTGACTCTCATACTTTTATGTGTATTTGCAAGCTTGGTGGAGATATCTCTTGTTGTTGCCATGTTACTTTCGTGCACCATTCCTATGATGATACTTTCATCTTGCTTGGTGTTCGTGATTGCGTTTTGTCATGCGCATTCCCTATGCCTTTTATGTGCTCACATGACATGATTGCCATGATTTACTCTAGTGTGTTGCATCTTCGCTCCACTAGTTTCCACGACTTGATCTCTATGCTTGCTTATGTTGCATCACCAATGACTCATACTTGCTCATTTCATGCAGTTGATGAAAACCATCTATATGCTTTGCACACGATTCATATTGCTTCTTGTCATATATCACCGTGTGTTGCCACTCTCATGCTAAATGACTTGCCATGTATTGAGTGCAACAATGCTTATAGTCTTTCTCATGAGATTGCCCCCATAGAATTATCACATATGTTTGGAGATTTTGACATATTCCTTGTGAAGCATGCTTGCCTTACTTCTTTGCACCATATACCTTGTGCCATGCATGAATATCGCCATTATTGCATCATATTATTCATGCACTTTTGCTTCTAATGGTTATGTGCAAAAAATGAGAACCATCATGATGGATGATGTGTTTATCTACCATGCACATATGTTCTTTGTTTTGTTGTGTGCATTTGTAGGATACTTGGACTTTGTGTCGACTTCCACTTCACGTGAGTTGACCATTCGAGCTCTTGAGAGCGAGCCTCATACATTCTACCATGACTCGCTTCTACACCGTATTTGCTTCCACTTCGGCATTGTGAAGAATGCACAAGGACACGCCTTCAAGGTGACATCCTTCTTCAGCTTGGATATTGTGGATCACACTTCATGTGTTGCTTGCACCATTTGCACGCATGTTCGAGATATTGCTTTCACCCATGATAGCCACATTCCCATGCTTCCTGATATATATACCTTGTGTGTTGCATCCAATTCTTGGTCTACTTGCTACTTTCATATGATTGGTTGCACCAATATCATTTCTTCACATATGCCATGTCCCTTTGCTTGTCACATGATTCTCTTGATTGCCTCACACATGATGAACAATTGCTCTTTCTATTGTGTTGAGTGCCACACTATATTCACTACACCCTATGCACGTTATGCTTGGATTGTCTTGCACTTGACGCATGTGTTTAGACACTTCATTTTATTTGGTGTTGTGAATAATTCTTATGCCTACCATAGACCTTTTATTGAGCAATTTTTGAATGCTTGCTATGACCTCGAGGTAGATGATTATTCTCTTCTCACACATATTTGCATCACTACCTCACATTTGCAGACTTGTCCCCATGATTACTTTGCTTGTGCTCGATTGATATGATTACATGTCATGACACAATCCTTTGTCAGACCATACGCTATGCTTGATGACAACACTTGTTTGGTGAGTCACCTCTTGAATGCTTGGTTTTGCACTAACGCTAACCACATTTGTTTTTCCAAGTGTTTGTTGTCCTTGATCATTTTGAAGGAATCCCAAGACGGTGCAACACTGGAGAGTGCCCATTGCGAGCTTCAAGATGACGAGTACTTGGTGGACGTCCACTTCTTCACGGCGAAACCATCTCTTTCCCATGGTGATTTGGTTTTTGATCCGAGATCGGATCTTTCCCAAGGGGGAGGGTATGATGCGGAGCATCCTATGGACATCACCATGTCAAGAGCCCATTTGGAAAGTGATACGTGCGACATCTACTTCACACACACACAAAGGTGAATCATCTCCTTTACACGTGCTCAGTTGACCCCTTCGAGGATGGTATACTACTTAACACTTCTCCCGTGTGCATGCATAGGTATTGTCGGAACTTCACGGATGACGAGGAGGAGTGCAAGCGCCAAGGAACAACAACACCGTCCGCGAGGGAAGTGTGGAAGAGAAGACGGAAGAAAGGAGAAGAAGACGGAGCGGCTGCAGGAGCCAGGCCGGACATCCGGACCGCCGTCCGGATCATCCGGATAATTGCGTCCGAAGACACACGAAGGCCTCGTGTGAAGCCGGATCATCCGGGCCCCCTCTCGGATCATCCGGACAATGGACGGATCATTCGGACCCCCATCCGGATCATCCGGGCTATGCCTGCGTGCATATCTATGGGCCGAGGTCCATGTACCCATTCTGCCCCCTCACTTACCCCTTCGTGGCCTAGACTATAAATAGACCTCCTCCTCCCCATTTTTAGGGTTAGCAAAGTGATAGTTCATTCTTAGGTGAGCTTTACTCCTACCTCTACTCTTGAGAGAGAGAGACTACCACTCCCATGGAGTTCAAGACCTCCATGTGAGAAGATCACGAGGGATTCAAGCCCCCCTTCATGGGAAAATCCTTCTAGGATTCAAGCCCTCATCTCCTTCATAGGATTTGGGATGAACTCTACCATGTATCTTGTTTTCCTTTGATTGTTCATGTACCTTGTGGATCTTGTCTGTTTGATTGTCTAGTGGATGTGTGATTGGACTCGTTCTTGAGTGTTTCCCCTTGTGATTTCTCCCCGTTCTTCCCTGTGTTCTTCGTGCTCTTCGAGGGATCCCACTCCAAACGTGAAAGATCGGCCCCTAGGGTTCCGCCCTACATCATCTTGGTATCATGAGCCACGTTGATCACGTTTTTGGAGCCCCTACCCCGTGTTTTCTAGCTTGATTTTGTTGATTTCGTCCTAAATCCGAAAATCCCCACCAAAAATAGCCCCCAAATTTTTTTTGTGGTTTGTTGGTTTGATGATGTTTTGTTGATTTTGATTCATGGATTTGCTTGGTTTCAAGTGGATCTAGCATCTCTCAAAGTTTCCCCACCTTCCATCCACGAAATCCATTAACTTTTGCCCCAAAAGTCATCCATTTCCGCCCAAACATTCGTCCCCGAGAGGAAATCCCGAGCAGTTTGACCTGCCCGGATCATCCGGACCTTCTCCCGGATCATCCGGACACCTCCCGGATCAGCTGGGCCCTCTCACGGACGTCCGGATAACCCACGCGCCCGAATTCCGGAACCGGAGCTGACGAACCCGGATCATCCGGAAGTAATCCTGGATCATCCGGACCTCCTCCCGGATGTCCGGCTAACCCTGAAACTGACACGGCTGAAATTTTGTTTTGGTCATAACTAATTCATCCGGAGTCCGTTTTTGACGTTCTTTAGCTAGTTTTGAAGCTATTGACATCCCCCATCCCACAAAAATACCACCAACATCATTTGACTCCATCAAATTTTTGGAACTTTGACATCTTTGCCTAGGGCCACCACCATATCATCCGCATAGCCACCACGGACTTCCGCAACCTAACCCATTTTGTTCCCCATTGCATATGTGGTTGTTTGAGTTGTGATTAGAGTCTCTTAAGGTGTTTCGGCTACTTAGGGACGATTACTTCTTCATCAACCACCACCTCCACTTCCGCATAACCTTGCCCATCATACACTTCCACCAATCCAACCTAACCCAATTTTGTTTGAGCTTGTTTGAGTTGTGGCTTGTGTCTCCTAAGGTGTTTCGGCTACTTAGGGACGGCAAATTCAACTTCAACTTGGACTCGCATAACCCATCACTCCACTTCCGCATTGCCAAGTGCAAACTACCACCGCTTTCCGCTACCACCATTTGACATTTGCCTTTGGAGATTTTGAGTTTGCGGTTTTTCGGTTTCCTAGGGTGTTTCGGCTAACTAGGAACGGGTCGACATCGGCAACACCGCCTCTCATCATCGCCAACGATGGTAACCTCGACGACACCATTGTATATTCCACTTGCCATTGCATTGTTAACCCCTAGCCCATTCTGCGTTACTTGCCTATCGAGACTAGCCATTTGAGTATTGCCGGCAACATTACTTGTGCACATTAGTGATCATACTTCCCATAGCATACATACCATATCATCCTGGTGCATATATTTCTATCATATCTTGTGTCACAAGTTTGTTCCCGCATATACACAATTGCTATCTTGGTTTGTGCAAAGTGGCCATACAAAAAAAAAAGAATAAGCTTTTAAGCAAACAAAAAGAGAGAGCAAAGAGCTTGTAAGCAATAGCCATAGCATCAAAATATATCATATGGTATCATACTTGATCATCTTGGATCATTGTGTGAGAAACACCGGGAACCATACATATATAGCATACTTGGGATAGAAAGTTTATCCATTTTGCATCTTATAGGTTGTGCACAAGTGTCGTATCCTCCTATAGAGCAATCGTGCTAGCATCTCTCTTGAGTTGTGCAACACGAGCGTTTTTCGTTGATTCCACATTTTGTGCTCATTCCTTGGTTGCACGACCCCATTTATCTATCCGTGTGTGTGTTTCCGTGTGCCACATATTGCTATTGGTCTACTTGTTTCGCTTGCGAATTTGTGAATCTCTTTCAACATTATTGACTCTTGCTAACATTTTGCATCAAATTTTTGTGCCACTATCCTCACCGAGCTCTACCATAAGCTTTACTTGATAGGTGTGAGTGAACAAGTCTGGTACCAATTCCACTATTCTTTCATCTCACATTGAGTGAAACGAGATACATCCTCAACTTTGGAAAAAGGTAACTTGGTATTGTTTATCTCATTTCCTACTCACCTCTACTCGAGTCTTGTGATGGATAGGCAAGGCATTTCACCTTCGGTCTACAACAACAACGACGAGTTCGATGCCACGAACAACAACTCCGACGGCAAGATGCAAGCTCAAATGGAGGAGATCAAAGCCCTCATCAAGTCCTACAAGCGATCTTCCTCATCTTCGAGAAGATGCTCAAGAACACACGCTTCCGAGCTACCATCTCCGGCAAGATCACATCGGCATCGACACCATCACCAACAAGAACGTGAAGGTCAAGAGCTCTACACCAACAACCGCTCAAAGACTTCACCATCTCCCTTGGCATCTTTGCCAAGTGACTTCAAGGCATATTCGCCTACGGACATACGACATCTTCGCCAACAAGAACCTCAAGGCTACGCTCAAGAGAAGCTCCCCAAGCTCAAGTCCGCGACTTCCACGAGCTACTACGACCTCAACACCGACAATGAGATTCCTTTCTATGGGAATCAAGAACCCGAGGAGTATCTTGAGTGGGAGCGTTTGATGGACGACTACCTCAAGCTACATCAAGTTCGTCCCGAAGATCATGTGAAGTGCACCACAAGAAACTTCCACGATTATGCCTCGACATGGTGGCTTCACACACCTTCGGAGTACTACGATATGAGTTCGCCCAAGACGAAGAGAGCTTTGCGGCAAGAGTTTGTGCCTCCAACCTACACGGAACAACTTCGACGCTAGTTGGAGAACACCATCCAATGATCCAAGTCCATCGACAAGTACTTCAAGGAGATGAAGATTGCCTTGCGACGAGCCGGCGTGGACGACCCCATTTCGATGAAGTTCAACTTCATGATGGGATTGAACAACGACATCTCCAAGACTATCTTCCTCGAGAACTACAAGTCCATCACCGACTACTACATTGGTGCTCTCAAGGCGGAACAAGAACTCATGAATGCCAAGGCTTCTCCACCCCAAGCACACTTCGCGGCGACCAAGCTCCATGAGAACGAGCATGAGGATAGTACCGCCACGATGTCCAAGCCCGATGAGCTCCAAGACGATGCTCCCAAGTTCGACTTCACCGCCATCCCTCTTTGTGGCATTGATGGTGCCGAGTCTACCTTGACTCTTTTTCAAGACGGGGCAGCGACGAGTACGACTACGAAGACCTTCAAGGACCAAGCTTTGGAGGCGAGCGACAAGGTGGCGAGCAAGGATGATGCTTCCATCTTAGGAGGCGAGAGTGATGATGTGCCATCTTCGGCCTTCATCCACGGCGACGACAATGAGATTGTTGAGCATGGGATTTTCCCTTTGACCATGGCAACGTATGATGACTTGAGTGACTTGTTCCACCATATTGTGAGTGAGAGTGACTTCACCACTAGTCCCATATATGATGAGTTTCCCCAATTACCATGTGCGGAGAGCCACAACCCCCAGCACTTGAGTGAGATGAGTGACTCCGCTATATGTGAGATTGAGTGCACCTACTTTGAGGGAGTAAGTGAGCCACCACATAGTGAGAGCAAGATAGTTGATAGGTCTCGTGAGGCCATTCGCATTTCTAACAACTTGACCTCTACCTCTATTGTGTCTTCTCATTTGGTGCTAGGTCCCATTTATGACGACGCGCCGATCCTCAACGACTTCGTCCTCCCTTTGGACAAGACGATGGCCATGATGGAATATGATGCACCCCCCACATGGTTCCATCAATATGAAGATGACCACCATTTGCTCTTTCCCACCTCACCTACACCACATGAGTGGAATGACAAAGGTAACATAGGTGACGGTGATGCTCTAGTCCCACTAGTGGACATTCTTGACATTGATTGCTTGCATGATGTTGATCCACCTAGTACCATGCTTCATACTAGTATGATTTCCCCATGTGATGATTTCCCCATTCATGATGAATATGGTGATTCTCATGTGTAGTCTATTAGTTGTGATGCCATGTTACATAGGATTTCTTGTGACAATTCTTTAGGTCACATCATGTTTGAAAATCCACTTGACTTGTCATATGCTATGCATGAGATCCACCATATGTCTTATTTGCAATCTCTCCATAGTGACTATGCATATGCCATTAAAATAAACCCAATTTGCACATATGGCATATATGACAAGCCCATGGTTATTGGCATTTGTTTTTCTTGTGATGATATTGATATGTTCCCTTTGCATCATTTATCTCATATGCCATGCCATGACCACCTAGCTTCGGATATGCATTGTTTTGGATGTTATCCATTTTCTCCATGTGATGTTTCCGATATTGCTCATGAGGAGACCCCCATAGTTTCCTCATACATGTTAGGAGATTTTGATCCATCCCATCCATTGCATGATCCCAATAATTATGTGCACCATATGTTTCCCTTGAATGAAAATGCTATTGATGTTCCATATATTTGCATTCTAAATTTGTGTCCCTATCATGTCATACATAATAACTATTCTTTCATGATGGATGACATGTTCATATACCATGCATCAAATTTCTTTGAGCGATGCTTATCTTGTTCTAATTCACACGTGCACATACACATCATGATGGATGATGTGTACATTTACCACGCGCACAATTTCTTTGGTTTGTGTCTCTTTTGTGTAGGTACCCATGATACTTGTCAACCTCGCAATCCCATGAGTTGACAAAACGAGCTCTAGAGAGAAATGATGACTTGGGATCACGTGGATTGTCTTTCCCACCACTCTCTTCGCGCAAACACTTCGCGCATTTCTTTTACATGTCCCTCACATGGTTATGGGTTATTGTCCATTACATATTATATGCCCATATTGCCATGTTCACTTTGCATGATATGCCCTTTCCTATGCCTTTGCCATGCATTTGTGACCCATGCTTTGCTCTACACATGATGATTGACTCTCATACTTTTATGTGTATTTGCAAGCTTGGTGGAGATATCTCTTGTTGTTGCCATGTTACTTTCGTGCACCATTCCTATGATGATACTTTCATCTTGCTTTGTGTTCGTGCTTGCGATATGTCATGCGCATTCCCTATGCCTTTTATGTGCTCACATGACATGATTGCCATGATTTACTCTAGTGTGTTGCATCTTCGCTCCACTAGTTTGCACGACTTGATCTCTATGCTTGCTTATGTTGCATCACCAATGACTCATACTTGCTCATTTCATGCGGTTGATGACAACCATCTATATGCTTTGCACACGATTCATATTGCTTCTTGTCATATATCACCGTGTGTTGCCACTCTCATGCTAAATGACTTGCCATGTATTGAGTGCAACAATGCTTATAGTCTTGCTCATGAGATTGCCCCCATAGCATTCTCACGTATGTTTGGAGATTTTGACATATTCCTTGTGAAGCATGCTTGCCTTACTTCTTTGCACCATATACCTTGTGCCATGCATGAATATCGCCATTATTGCATCATATTATTCATGCACTTTTGCTTCTAATGGTTATGTGCAAAAATGAGAACCATCATGATGGATGATGTGTTTATCTACCATGCACATATGTTCTTTGTTTTGTTGTGTGCATGTGTAGGATACTTGGACTTTGTGTCGACTTCCACTTCACGTGAGTTGACCATTCGAGCTCTTGAGAGCGAGCCTCATACATTCTACCACGACTCGCTTCTACACCGTATTTGCTTCCACTTTGGCATTGTGAAGAATGCACAAGGACACGCCTTCAAGGTGACATCCTTCTTCAGCTTGGATATTGTGGATCACACTTCGTGTGTTGCTTGCACCATTTGCACGCATGTTCGAGATATTGCTTTAACCCATGATAGCCACATTCCCATGCTTCCTGATATATATACCTTGTGTGTTGCATCCAATTCTTGGTCTACTTGCTACTTTCATATGATTGGTTGCACCAATATGATTTCTTCACATATGCCATGTCCCTTTGCTTGTCACATGAATCACTTGATTGCCTCACACATGATGAACAATTGCTCTTTCTATTGTGTTGAGTGCCACACTATATTCACTACACCCTATGCACGTTATGCTTGGATTGTCTTGCACTTGACCCATGTGTTTAGACACTTCATTTTATTTGGTGTTGTGAATAATTCTTATGCCTACCATAGAACTTTTATTGAGCAATTTTTGAATGCTTGCTATGACCTCGAGGTAGATGATTATTCTCTTCTCACACATATTTGCATCACTACCTCACATTTGCATACTTGTCCCCATGATTACTTTGCTTGTGCTCGATTGATATGCTTACATGTCATGACACAATCCTTTGTCAGACCATATGCTATGCTTGATGACAACACTTGTTTGGTGAGTCACCTCTTGAATGCTTGGTTTTGCACTAACGCTAACCACATTTGTTTTTCCAAGTGTTTGTTGTCCTTGATCATTTTGAAGGAATTCCAAGACGGTGCGACATTGGAGAGTGCCCATTGCGAGCTTCAAGATGACGAGTACTTGGTGGACGCCCACTTCTACACGGCAAAACCATCTCTTTCCCATGGTGATTTGGTTTTTGATCCGAGGTCGGATCTTTCCCAAGGGGGCGGGTATGATGCAGAGCATCCTACGGACATCACCATGTCAAGATCCCATTTGGCAAGTGATACGTGCGACATCTACTTCACACACACAAAGGTGAATCATCTCCTTTACACGTGCTCACTTGACCCCTTCGAGGATGGTATACTACTTGACACTTCTCCCATGTGCATGCATAGGTATTGTCGGAACTTCACGGATGACGAGGAGGAGTGCAAGCACCAAGGAACGGCAACACCGTCCGCGAGGGAAGCATGGAAGAGAAGACGGAAGAAAGGAGAAGAAGACGGAGCGGCTGCAGGAGCCAGGAGGGACATCCGGACCGCCGTCCGGATCATCCGGGTCCCCCTCCGGATCATCCGCTTAATTGCGTCCGAAGACACCCGAAGGCCTCATGTGAAGCCGGATCATCCGAGCCCCCTCCCGGATCATCCGGACGATGGCCGGATCATCCGGACCCCCATCCGGATCATCCGGGCTATGCCTGCGTGCATACCTATGGGCCGAGGCCCATGTACCCATTCTGCCCCCTCACTTACCCCTTCGTGGCCTAGACTATAAATAGACCTCCTCCTCCCGATTTTTAGGGTTAGCAAAGTGATAGTTCATTTTTAGGTGAGCTTTGCTCCTAACTCTACTCTTGAGAGAGAGAGACTACCACTCCCATGGAGTTCAAGACCTCCATGTGAGAAGATCCCGAGGGATTCAAGCCCCCCTTCATGGGAAGATCCTTCTAGGATTCAAGCCCTCATCTCCTTCATAGGATTTGGGATGAACTCTACCATGTATCTTGTTTCCTTTTGATTGTTCATGTACCTTGTGGATCTTGTGTGTTTGATTGTCTAGTGGATGTGTGATTGGACTCGTTCCTGAGTGTTTCCCCTTGTGATTTCTCCCTGTTCTTCCCCGTGTTCTTCGTGCTCTTCGAGGGATCCCACTCCAAACATGAAAGATCGCCCCCTAGGGTTCCTCCCTACATCACCATCGCTCGTCCCCGACCGCCACTCATAAGCAAGACAATCTCTAAATAAAATTGTGCTCCAACTTCATCACAAAGCGGTTCACCATACGTGCATGCTACGGGAATCACAGACCTCAACACAAGTGTCGCTACAATCCACAACCACCCACTAGCATGACTCTAATATCACCATCTTTATATCGCAAAACTATTGCAAGGAATCAAACATATCATATTCAGTGATCTACAAGTTTATGTAGGATTTTATGACTAACCATGTGAATGACTAATTCCTGTCATCTCTCTAAATAGATATAAGTGAAGCAAGAGACTTTAATTCTTTCTACAAAAGATATGCCCACGCTCTAACAAATATAAGTGAAGCAAAAGAGCATTCTACAAATGGCGGTTTTCTATGTGAAGAGAAACAGGCAATCCAGACTTCAAATGATATAAGTGAAGAAAATGAAGCATTATATAAAGCCATACTCAAAAAAATTTAAGTGAAGTGCAATGAGAATTCTATAAATCAACCAATTACTATCTCATACCAGCATGGTGCATAAAAGAAAAGTAAAAACTAAATTCAAAGGACGCTCCAAGACTTACACATAATGCATGAACGAAACGAATCCGAAACATGCCGATACTTGTTGAAGAAAGAGGGGATGCCTCCCCAGCATCCCCAAGCATAGACGCTTGAGTCTCCTTGAATACTTACTTGGGGTACCTCGGGCATCCCCAAGCTTGAGCTCTTGCCTCTCTTCCTTCTTCTCACATCGAAACATCCTCGATTAGACACTACATCCACACAAAACTTCAACAGAAAACTCAGTAAGATCCGTTAGTATAATAAAGCAAATCACCACTCTAAGTACTGTTGCAAACCAATTCATATTTTGTTTTTGCATTGTGTCTACTGTAATATAACTTTTTCATGGCTTAATCCACTGATATAAATTGATAGTTTCATCAAAACAAGCAAACTATGCATCAAAAACAGAATCTGTCAAAAACAGAACAGTCTGTAGAAATCTGAACATCCACCATACTTCTGTATCCCAAAAACTCTACCAAAATTAGGAAAAATAAACAAGTTGTATAGAAATACAGTGCAAAAGGAATCAGAACCAATTGACGTTCCAGTTAAAAATGTAAAATCGCGCACTACAGCCAAAGTTTTTGTTCTGCACCGTACAAACCAACAAGCATTGTAAACATCCTAAAGGCAAACCTTAGCACATTATTTTTATAATACAATGGAATTTTACAAGGGGATAATTATTTTTATTGAAAAGTTTCTGTAATTAAGATTCACAAAGTTCCCATGGGCATGAACAAAGTTCAAGGACGTCCCCCACTTTCACAATGCTCGTCTCTCTCACTTTCAATTCTCTTTTTGAAAAGTTTTGGGTTCCACTCTTTAATTTTGTTGTTTTTAAACTATATGAAAGCACTCAATAGAAATAAATGAGTCTCTAAAACTTCCGGGTTGTCTCCCTGGCAGCGCTTTCTTTAAAGCCATTAAGCTAGGCATATAGTGCTCAAGTAGTGAATCCACCCGGATCGCAAGGTATATCAAAGCCAATTTTAATTCACAATGATTTGTAATTTAGCAGTGAGCACAAAGTAACATAAATCATGTAATGATGAAGTCTAACTCTCTTCCTATGCATCGGCATGTCATAAAAGAACAATTCATGCACACATAGTAAAGGCCAATGCACACATAGCAAGCATCATCAAAAAGGGATATTTCAAGAGAATTAATGGGATCATAATAGTCATCATAGAAATCATCCTTCTGTAAGCACGAAGGGGAATTAAACAGTGTATGAGTTGAAGAGTTACTCTCACTGGAAGGTGGGCACGGGTGATCAATCTGCTCTTCCTCCTTTTGTTCTTCGCTCTTCTCATCATCTTTTTCATCCAATGAGCTCACAGTTTCATCAATTTATTCTTCCATTGATTCCTTCAAAATATTAGTCTCTTCTTGGATAGCAGAGAATTTCTCAATATATGGATTAACATATGCATTAGAAGAATAATTATCATAACAATATTCAAGTATGGCAAAACTTTCAGAATTGTAAAGAGTAGCATCATACTTTTCAATCAAAGAAGCAATTTCTAAAGCACCCTTAAAAGCAACAACTTCTTCAATTTGTTGAACATCATAGTAATTATAAACACCCATAGCATACGAAGATACGATTCCATTATCACTAAACTGACATTGGTAGGGAAGGTGTTTCTTAGGGTTTTCAGAACCACAAGTAAAATCATATAGATAACATAAATTCCAAGCATAGCATTGCAAACGTTGAATTTGATCCCATAATAGTTTCCCTTTTTCAGATATACGGTGTCGCACAAAACAAGCATGCTCATCTAAACATTTGCCCTCAACTAAACTAGTGGGGGTTTCAGCACGAGCACAAAGGGATCAAAGATGATTCAAGTAAAAAGCTTCAGCAGTGTGATAGATTTTGAGTGGTTCTTCAACCACTGGCTCAGTAGGTACAATTAATTTTTTTTGGTATTTTGCGTTTCCTACCCATAGCTAAAGATAGAAAACAACTAAGAACAGCAAATAAAAATTACTTAGTGATAAAGCAAACAAGCACACACGAGAATATTCACCCCACGCTATGACTCCCCGGCAACGGCGCCAGAAAAAGGTCTTGATAACCCGCAAGTATAAGGGATAGTTATAGCCTCTTTTGATAAGTAAGAGTGTCGAACCCAACGAGGAGCTAAAGGTAGAACAAATACTCTCTCAAGTCCTATCGGCCACTGATACGACTCTACGCACGCTTAACGTTCGCTTTACCTAGAACAAGTATGAAACTAGAAGTACTTTGTAGGTGTTTTCGAGTAAGCTTGCAAGAAAGTAAAGAACACGTAAATATAAACTAGGGGCTCTTTAGATAAAGAAGCAACAAAGTAAATATAGCGAGTGTGGAAAAGTGGTGGTAGGAGTTGTGGAATTGTCCCTAAGCAACTGACTATGTTACTAGACCGGTAATCACTATTGCAATTCTATTTGAGGGAGAGGCATAAGCTAACATATCATCCCTTACTTGGAATTCTATGCACTTATGATTGGAACTCTAGCAAGCATCCGCAACTACTAAAGATTCATTAAGGTAAAACCCAACCATAGCATTAAAGCATCAAGTCCCTTTTTTCCCATACGCAAACAACCTACTTACTCGGGTCTGTGCTTCTGTCACTCACGCCACCCACCATAAGCAAATCATAAACATATTGCAAACCCTACATCGGGAATCCTTCATGCTTGCGCGACACGAAGGGCACAATAGGACAGCACCAATAATAAAACATGCAACTCAAACCAATCATAGCAATTCATCAATCACCGATAGGACAACGGAAATCTACTCAGACATCATAGGATGGCAACACATCATTGGGTAATAATATGAAGCATAAAGCACCATGTTCAAGTAGAGGGTACAGCGGGTTGCGGGAGAGTGGACCGTTGGATATAGAAGGGGGAAGGTGATGGAGATGTTGGTGAAGATGACGGCGGTGTTGGTGAAGATCGCGGTGATGATGATGGCCCCCGGCGGCGTTCCGGCGCCACAGGAAGCAAGGGGGAGAGGGCCCCCCTTCTTCTTCTTCTTCCTTGACCTTCTCCCTAGATGGGAGAAGGGTTTCCCCTCTGGTCCTTGGCTCCCATGGCGTGGGAGGGGCGAGAGCCCCTCCGAGATTGGATCTATCTCTCTGTTTCTGCGTTATGTTCTGGCTCTGTTTCACCGTTTCGTGTATATATGGAGATCCCTAACTCCGATTGGCCTGAAACATTCCCCGTGATTTTTTTCTGAATATTAGCTTTCTTGCGGCAAAAGAAGAGCGTCAACCGCCTTATGGTGGGCTCACGAGGGTAGGGGCGCGCCCAGGGGGGTCAGGCGCGCCCCCTACCTCGTGACCACCTTGGGCACCGTCTCGCGTGGATTTTTCTTCCGGAATTTTCCATATTTTCCAAAAATAAGCTCCGTCCGTTTTTATCCCGTTTGGACTCCGTTGGATATGGATATTCTGCGAAACATAAAACATGCAACAGACAGGAACTGGCACTAGGCACTAGATCGATAAGTTAGTCCCAAAAATAATATATAAAGTTGCCAAAAAGTATATGAAAGTGAATAATATTGGCATGGAACATTCAAAAATTATAGATACGACGGAGACGTATCAGCGAACGCCTCGCTCGCGTTCAATTAGAGCCCAACTCCTCGCACACATGCGCGTATGTGTACGAGAGAAACACGCAAACCTTCGTGCATCTCTCAGCCCCGACCACCCACCGTAATCGGGAACTCCCCGATATTTTCCTCGCCCTCGCTTCTACCATGATTTTTTTTGTCAAGGACGACCTAAAGAATGTCATGGAGTTGCGTCCCCGGCCTGCCCAGGACGAAAATCCCATTTTTTGTCATGATTTTTTTTCATAGAAGTAGGATTCCACCACATCTATGATGATACATGCTTTTGTCACAATTATCTCATAGAAGTGTCATAAGCATGACAGGAAAATTTGGTTCGCCCCAAAAAGTCACGGATGTATCTTTTTTGTAGTGGTACCCCTCTAATAATGGAGATTAACAACTTTGTAAGTACTCCCTTCATTCCAAAATATAAGAATGTTTTTACACTAGTATAGTGTCAAAAACGTTCTTATATTTTGGGACAGAGGGAGTAGTTACTTTTGTTCCTGGGGACATGGGAGAAGTCTTTGTATAAGTAATCATGTGAATTTGGTATGCATTTGATATATTTATGAGATGTATGTTGTCTTTCCTCTAGTGGTGTTATGTGAATGTCGACTACATGACACTTCACCATGATTTGGCCCAGGGAAGGCATTGGGAAGTATCAAGTAGATGATGGGTTGCTACAGTGACAGAAGTTTAAACCCTAGTTTATGCGTTGCATCATAAGGGGCTGATTTGGATCCACATGTTTAATGCTATGGTTAGATTTATCTTAATTTTTCATTCATTGTTGCAGATGCTTGGGTTAATCATAAGTGGGAGGCTTGTACAAGTAAGGATAGCACCCAAGCACTGGTCCACCCACATATCAAATTATGAAAGTAGCAAACGCGAATCATATGAGCATGATGAAAACTAACTTGATGATAATTCCGATGTGTCCCCGAGAGCTCTTTGCTTTATATAAGAGTTCGTCCAGGCTTGTCCTTTGCTATAAAAAGGATTGGGCCACCTTGCTGCACCTTTGTTACACTTGTTACTTGTTGCCTGTTACGAATTATCTTGCTATCAAACTATTTGTTACTCATAATTTCTAAAAACCGCTTATCATTTCCTTCTCATCCTCGTTGGGTTCAACACTCTTACTTATCAAAAGGACTATGATAGATCTCGTATACTTGTGGGTCATCATTTGTATATAGAGGTGATGATTTCACGAACATTGAAACAATCGTACATCGAGCTGCTATCCAAATGGTTTTTAACCCCCTTCCGCGACGGCATTTCAAACTGTCGCCTTGCTAGTGTGGGCGATAGGGGGGTCTGATAGGTCTCCAACGTATCGATAATTTTTTATTGTTCCATGCTATTATATTATCTGTTTTGGATGTTTATATGCATTATTATGCTATTTTATATTATCTTTTGGGACTAACCTATTAACCCAGAGCCTAGTGTCAGTTTCTGTTTTTTCCTTGGTTTTGAGTTCTACAGAAAAGGAATATCAAACGAAGTCCAAACGGAATAAAACTTTACGATGATTTTTCTTGGACCAGAACATATCCACGAAACTTAGAGAGGGGGTCATAAGATGGCCGAGGAGGCCACAAGCATGTCAGGTGCGCCCTAGGGGGCCATGTGGGCTTGTGGGCCCCTCGGGGCTCCTCCAACCCTAATTCTTGCACTATAAATTCCCAAATATTCCCAAACCACAAAAAGCGTCCACGAAAATACTTTTCCGCCGCTCCAAGCCTGTGTTCCCGTGAGATCCCATCTTGGAGCCTTTTCCGGCATCCTGCCGGTGGGGGATTCGATCACGGAGGGCATCTACATCAACCCTATTGCCCTTCCGATGAAACATGAGTAGTTTACCATAGACCTATGGGTTCATAGCTAGTATCTAGATGTCTTCTTCTCTCTCTTTGATCTTTAATACAATGTTCTCCTCGATGTTCTTGGAGTTCTATCCAATGTAATATTCTTTTGCGATGTGCTTGTCGAGATCCGATGAATTGCGGATTTATGATCAGATTATTTATGAATATTATTTGAGTCTTTTTTGAACTCTTTTATGTATGATTAAATATCTTTGTATTTCTCTTCTAATTATCGGTTTGGTTTGGCCAACTATATTGGTATTTCTTGCAATGGGATAGGTGGTTAGTTTTGGGTTCAATCTTGCGGTGTCCTCACCCAGTGACATAGTAGGGGTAGCGAGGCACGTGTTGTATTGTTGCCATCAAGGGTAAAAAGATGGGGTTTTCATCATATTGCTTTAGTTTATCCCTCTACATCATGTCATCTTACTTAAGGCGTTACTCCATTCTTTTGAACTTAATACTCTAGATGCATGCTGGATAGCGGTCGATGTGTCGAGTAAATAGTGGTAGATGCGGAATCATTTTGATCTACTTGCCACAGACGTGATGCCTATATTCATAATCATTGCCTTGGATATCGTCATAACTTTGTGTTTTTCTATCAATTGCTCGACAGTAATTTGTTTACCCACCGTATGTTTTCTTTCAATAGAGAAGCCTCTAGTGATACCTATGGCCCCCGAGTCTATTTTCCATCATATATTTTCAGATCTATAAACCAAAAAACCCAAAAAATAGCTCGCTGCAATTTATTTATATTTACTTTAGTTTTCCTTTTTATTTATCTTTTATACCTATCTCTATTAGATCTCACTCTTGTTCAAGACTGTGAAGGGATTAACAACCCCTTTTTCGCGTTGAGTGCAAGTGTTTGTTACTTTGTGCAGGTGCATAGATTGGAGACTTGCCTAAAAATAGTATTGATTCATGGAACAAGTGTAAAGATGCTTTTATTTCCAAGTATTTTCCTCCCGCTAAGGTCATCTCCCTTAGGAACGATATAATGAATTTTAAGCAACTTCATCATGAACACGTTGCAATACGCATGGTTTAAGAAATTTCCCTACGCATGGTTTAAGTATATGGTTGATCATATAAAAAAAATATGCCAGATTGAATTTTGCATCTAGAAATCTTTTAGATTCCATCGCGAGAGGTACTTTTATGG
This sequence comes from Triticum dicoccoides, assembly GCF_002162155.2. Taxonomy (NCBI): domain Eukaryota; kingdom Viridiplantae; phylum Streptophyta; class Magnoliopsida; order Poales; family Poaceae; genus Triticum; species Triticum dicoccoides. Next base: position 351,257,323 of record NC_041385.1, on the reverse strand, counting down.
AAATCACATTAGGAGAAGCTACTAAACTCCTAGTTAATATTATGTCTAATTACTCTCAGTGGCATACCGAAAGATCTTCTACTAGTAAAAAAGTGCATGCAATTGAAGAAATTAATACTTTAGGTGGAAAGATGGATGAACTTATAAATTAGATTACTAGTAAGAGTGTTCCTATTGATCCTAATGATATGCCTTTGTCCACCTTGATTGAGAACAATAATGAATCTATGGATGTGAATTTTGTTGGTAGGAACAATTTTGGTAATAACGCATATAGAAGTAATTTCAACCCTAGGCCATTTCCTAGTAATTCGTTTAATAATTATAGTAATTCCTACAACAATTTTTATGGAAATTGTAATAAAATACCCTCTGATCTTGAGAAAAATATTAAATATTTTAATTAATTCCCAAAAAGTTTGCAATGCTATGGTTGAAGAAAAATTGCTCAAGATTGATGATTTGGCTAGGAACATTGATAGAATTTCTCTTGAGATTGATTCTTTAAAAATTATATCTATGCCACCCAAGCATGATATTAATGAATCTCTTAAAGTTATTAAAATTTCTATGGATGGGTGTAAAGAAAGAACTGCTAGGATGCGTGTTAAGAGAGATTGGTTTGTAAAAGCGTGTTCTGGTAGTTTTTGCGAAAATAATGATGAAGATCTTAAAGTGATCAGTGTGACTCCTATTGAATCTTTGTTTTGTAATATAAAAATTGATAAATATGGGACTGGAGATGACTCAAATTTAGTTAGAGGGTGTCCCTATGATTCAGAGTTTATAGATCTTAATGAAAAAATTGATAAATGTGGGATTGGAGAGGTCAAAACTTTAAGTAGGATGAACCCACTCTTTTGTTTTTCAAGGATTTTAATTATGATAATTGTTCTTTGATAGATTGTATTTCCTTGTTGCAATCCATGCTGAATTCACCTCATGCTTATGATCAAAATAAAGCTTTTACTAAACATATCGTTGATGCCATGATGAAATCTTTTGAAGAAAAAATTTAGTTGGATGTTTTGATCCCTATAAAGCTTTATGATGAGTGGGAACCTACTATTAACATTAAAATTAAAGATTATGAGTGCAATGCTTTGTGGTGATTTGGGTGCTAGTGTTTCCACCATTCCAAAACTTTATGTGATGTGCTAGGTTTTCATAAATTTGATGATTGTTCTTTGAATTTGCAGCTAGCGGATTCCACTATTAAGAAACATATGGGAAGGATTAATGATCTTCTTATTGTTGCAAATAGGAATTATGTGCCCATATATTTCATTGTGCTTGATATAGATTGCAATCCTACATGTCCTACTATTCTTTGTAGACCTTTCCTTAGAACAATTTGTGCAATTATTATATGAAAGAAGGAAACATTAGATTTCAATTTCCGTTAAGGAAGGGCATGGAACACTTTCCTAGAAAGAAAATTAAGTTTCCATATGAATCTATTATGAGGGCTACTTATGGATTTAATACCAAAGATGATAATACCTAGATCTATGTTTTATGCCTAGCTAGGGGCCTTAAACAAAATATGTCAATAATAACACATTATTACCTCTGTAGTAATTAGTGTTTGAGCAAGTAAGACCTTTGGGATACTTTGGTATATCGTTGATTTGGTTTTGCTGAAAAATAGAAACTTTTGCGTCCAGTAACATAATTGTACAAATTCACTTGAGCATGGAAAAATTCTGAATTTTTTACACAAGATTGATATATGAATTGCCTCTGTTTTCCTAAGTTTTCAGAATATTTGGAGTTACATAAGTATACAAGGTTTACAGATTACTATGGACTGTTCCGTTTTTGACACATTGTGTTTTCTATGTGTTGTTTGCTTATGTTGATGAATCTATGGGTAGTATCGGGGGGTATGAACCATGGAGAAGTTGGAGTACCGTAGATATTACACAAATATAAATATAGAATGAGTTCACAATAGTACCTAAAGTGGTGATTTATTTTATTATACTAATGGATCTCATGAGTTTTTTGTTGAGTTTTGTGTTGTCAAGTTTTCAAGTTTTGGGTAAAGGTTTGATGGACTATGGAATAAGTAGTGGCAAGAGCCTAAGATTGGGGATGCCCAAGGCACCCCAAGGTAATATTCAAGCACAACAAAGCATCTAAGCTTTGAGATGCCTCGGATGGCATCCCCTCTTTTGTCTTTGTTCCATCGGCACATTTACTTGAGGCTATATTTTTATTCACCACATGATATGTGTTTTGCTTGGAGCGTCTTGTATCATATGATTTTTTTTATTTTTAATTTGCCACAATCATCCTTGCTATACACACCTTTTGAGAGGGGCACACATGAATCGTGAATTTATTAGAATACTATATGTGCTTCACTTATATCTTTTGAGCTAGGCAATTTTCTCTAGTGCTTCATTTATATCTTTTTAGAGCACATCGGTGGTTTTATTTTATAGAAATTGTTGAACTCTCATGATTCACTTGTATTATTTTGAGAGTCTCTAAACGGCAAGATAATTTGCTTAGGTTTTGAATTTAGTCCTAATATGATGGGCATCCAAGAGGGATATAATAAAAACTTTCATATAAAGAGCATTGAATACTATGACAAGTTTGATTCCTTATGATTGTTTGGAGATATAAAGATGGTGATATTAGAGTCATGCTAGTGAGTAATTATGGATTGGTACAATACTTGTGTTAAAGTTTGTGATTCCCTAGCATGCACGTATGGTGAACCGTTATGTGATGAAGTCAGAGCATGATTTATTTTTTGATTGTCTTCCTTATGAGTGGCGGTCGGGGACGAGCGATGGTTGATACGTCTCCAACGTATCTATAATTTTTGATTGCTCCATGCTACTTTATCTACTGTTTTGGACTATACTGGGATTTATTTTCCACATTTATATTATTTTTGGGACTAACCTATTAACCGGAGGCCCAGCCCAGAATTGTTGTTTTTTGCTTATTTCAGTGTTTCGAAGAAACAAAATATCAAACGGAGTCCAAACGGAATGAAACCTTCGGGAACGTGATTTTCTCACCGGACGTGATCCGGGAGACTTGGACCCTGCTCCAAGGAACAAAAGAGGCGGTCACGAGGGGGGGGGCGCCCCCCCTAGGGCGCGCCCCCTGCCTCGTGGCCCCCCTGTTGCTCCACCGACATACTCCTTCCTCCTATATATACGTACGTACCCCCAAATGATCAGAAGGGGAGCCAAAATCCTAATTCCACCGCCGCAACCTTATGTATCCACGAGATCCCATCTTGGGGCCTGTTTTGGAGCTCCGCCGGAGGGGGCATCCACCACGGAGGGCTTCTACATCAACACCATAGCCCCTCTGATGAAGTGTGAGTAGTTTACTTCAGACCTTCAGGTCCATAGCTAGTAGCTAGATGTCTTCTTCTCTCTTTTTGGATCTCAATACAATGTTCTCCCCCTCTCTCGTGGAGATCTATTCGATGTAATCTTCTTTTTGCAGTGTGTTTGTTTAGACCGATGAATTGTGGGTTTATGATCCAGCTTATCTATGAATAATATTTGAATCTTCTCGGAATTATTTTATGTATGATTGAGTTATCTTTGCAAGTCTCTTCAATTATCCGTTTGGTTTGGCCAACTAGATTGATAGTTCTTGTAATGGGAGAAGTGCTTAGCTTTGGGTTCAATCTTGTGGTGTCCTTTCCCAGTGACAGAAGGGGCAGCAAGGCACATATTGTATTGTTGCCATCGAGGATAACAAGATGGTTTTTTTATCATATTGCATGAGTTTATCCCTCTACATCATGTCATCTTGCTTAAGGCGTTACTTTGTTTTGTACTTAATACTCTAGATGCATGCTGGATAGTGGTCGATGAGTGGAGTAATAGTAGTAGATGCAGAATCATTTCGGTCTACTTGTCTTGGACGTGATGCCTATATACATGATCATACCTAGATATACTCATAATTATGCTCAATTCTGTCAATTGCTCAACAGTAATTTGTTCACCCACCGTAGAATATCTATGCTCTTGAGAGAAGCCACTAGTGAAACCTATGGCCTCCGGGTCTATTCTCATCATATCAATCTCCATTACTTTATTACTTGCTTTGTTTTTACTTTGCCTTTTACTTTTCACTTTGCATCTATATACCAAAAATACCAAAAATATTATTTATCATCTATATCAGATCTCACTCTCGTAAGTGACCGTGAAGGGATTGTCAACCCCTAATCGTGTTGGTTGCAAGGAGCTATCATTTTGTGTAGGTACGAGGGACTTGTGCGTGGTCTCCTACTGGATTGATACCTTGGTTCTCAAAAACTGAGGGAAATACTTACGCTACTTTGCTGCATCATCCTCTCCTCTTCGGGGAAATCCAACGCAGTGCTCAAGAGGTAGCAATGGTCTTTTCCTACCAATGAGCGATGGTATTTTCCTACCAATCTATCCCCCTAGGTGCACGCGTGTAGTACTCTTTTGGTTGTGCATTCTGAAGGGCCAAAAGAGGAACCTATACCTCCTAAAATTGATCTTGGGGATTTTTGCCCTATTAAATTTAGCCCTTTTGATGACTTTTGCTTGCCTCAAAGAAAACTTGCTGCCGAACATAGAGAATATGAAATGAGTTTCACCGATCTATCTTATTACTACGGCACTACCTATTTCTATCCTTGCTTTCATGCCTAGCTAGGGGCGTTAAAAGATAGCACTTGTTGGGAGGCAACCCAATTTTATTTTCTTATTTTTTTGTTTTTGCTTCTGTTTAGGAATAAATAATCCATCTAGCCTCTGTTTGGATGTGGTTTTATGTTTTAATTAGTGTTTGTGCCAAGTAGAACCTATAGGATAACCTATGATGATAGTTGATTTGATTCTGCTGAAAACAGAAACTTTCCATGCACGAATATAATTTTAGTAAATCACACGAACGTGGTTTTGCGTTGATTCTTTTTGCTGATGTTCAATAAACAAATTTTCCAGGAATTCCTATTTTGGTAGGATTTGTAGAGTTCCAGAAGTTTGCGTTAGTTACAGATTACTACAGACTGTTCTGTTTTTGACAGATTCTGTTTTGCGTGTGTTGTTTGCTTATTTTGATGAACCTATGGCTAGTAAAAGAGTTTATAGTCCATAGAGAAGTTGGAATACAGTAGTTTTAACACCAATATAAATAAAGAATGAGTTCATTACAGTACCTTTAAGTAGTCTTTTGTTTTTCTTTCTCTAACGGAGCTCACGAGATTTCTATTGAGTTTTGTGTTGTGAAGTTTTTAAGTTTTGGGTGAATTCTTTTGATGGATTATGGAACAAGGAGTGGAAAGAGCCTAAGCTTGGGGATGCCCATGGCACCCCCAATATAATCCAAGGACACCAAAAAGTCAAAGCTTGGGGATGCCCAGGAAGGCATCCCCTCTTTCATCTACTTCCATCGGTAATTTACTTGGAGCTATATTTTTATTCACCACATGATATGTGTTTTGCTTGGAGCGTCTTGTATTATTTGCGTCTTTGCTTGTTAGTTTACCACAATCATCCTTTCTGTACACGCCTTTTGAGAGAGCCATACATGAATTGGAATTTGATAGAATACTCTATGTGCTTCACTTATATCTTTTGAGTTTGACAGTTTTGCTCATAGTGCTTCACTTATATCTTTTGAGCGTGATAATTTTTGCTCTAGTGCTTCACTTAGATCTTTTAGAGCACGGTGGTGGATTTGTTTTAAAGAAACTATTGATCTCTCATGCTTCACTTAGATTATTTTGAGAGTTGTTAATAGCATGGTAATTTGCTTAATGTTAATATACTTGGTATTCAAGATATGTGAAACTTTCTTTTGAGTGCGTTGAATACTAAGAAAAGTTTGATGCTTGATAATTGTTTTGAGATATGAAGATGGTGATATTAGAGTCATCCTAGTTGAGTAGTTGTCAATTTAAAGAATACTTGTGTTGAAGTTTGTGATTCCCGTAGCATGCACGTATGGTGAACCGTTATGTGATGAACTCGGAGCATGCTTTATTTATTGATTGTCTTCCTTATGAGTGGCGGTCGGGGACGAGCGATGGTCTTTTCCTACCAATCTATCCCCCTAGGAGCATGCACGTAATACTTTGCTTTGATAACTTCTAGATTTTTGCAACAAGTATATGAGTTCTTTATGACTAATGTTGAGTACATGGATTATACGCACTTTTTCCCATCCTTCCACCATTGCTAGCCTCTCTAATACCGCGCACTTTTTGCTGGTATCATACACCCAACATATATCTTCCTCAAAACATCCACCATACCTACCTATCATGGCATTTCCATAGCCATTCCGAGATATATTGCCATGCAACTTTCCATTGTTCCGTTTATTATGACATGCTCCATCATTGTCATATTGCTAGCATGATCATGTAGTTGACATCGTATTTGTGGCAAATCCACCGTTCATAATTCTTTCATACATGTCACTCATGATTCATTGCATATCCCGGTACACCGTCGGAGGCATTCATATAGAGTCATACTTTGTTCTAAGTATCGAGTTGTAATTGTTGAGTTGTAAGAAAAATAAAAGTGTGATGATCATCATTATTAGAGCATTGTCCCAAGTGAGGAAAGGATGATGGAGACTATGATTCCCCCATAAGTCGGGATGAGACTCCGGACGGAAAAAAAGATAAAAAAAGAGGCCAAAAAAAAGGGGGAAAGGCCCAAATAGAAGAAAAAAATGATGAGAGAAAAAGAGAAGGGACAATGTTACTATCCTTTTACCACACTTGTGCCTCAAAGTAGCACCTAGATCTTCATGATAGAGAGTCTCTCATTTTGTCACTTTCATATACTAGTGGGAATTTTTCATTATAGAACTTGGCTTGTATATTCCAGTGATGGGCTTCCTCAAAATGCCCTAGGTCTTCGTGAGCAAGCGAGTTGGATGCACACCCACTTAGTTTCTTTTGTAGAGCTTTCATATACTTATAGCTCTAGTGCATCCATTGCATGGCAATCCCTACTCACTCACATTGATATCTATTGATGGGCATCTCCATAGCCCATGGATACGCCTAGTTGATGTGAGACTATCTTCCCTCTTTATGTATTCTCCACAACCACCATTCTATTCCACATATAGTGCTATATCCATGGCTCAACTCATGTATTGTGTGAAGATTGAAAAAATTAAAGTATGAAACAATTGCTTGGCTTGTCACCGGGGTTGCGCATGATTTAAATATTTTGTGTGGGGAAGATGGAGCATAGCCAGACTATATGATTTTGTAGGGATAACTTTCTTTGGCCATGTTATTTTGAGAGGACATAATTGCTTAGTTAGTATGCTTGAAGTATTATTATTTTTATGTCAATATGAACTTTTGTCTTGAATCTTTCGGTTTTGAATATTCATATCACAATTACGAAGATTTGCATTGAAATTATGCCAAAGTATCACTCCGCATCAAAAATTCTTTTTTATCATTTACCTACTCGAGGACGAGCATGAATTAAGCTTGGGGATGCCTGATACGTCTCCAATGTATCTATAATTGTTGATTGCTCCATGCTACTTTATCTATTGTTTTGGACTATATTGGGCTTTATTTTCCACTTTTATATTCTTTTTGGGACTAACCTATTAACCGAAGGCCCAGCCCAGAATTGCTATTTCTTTGCCTATTTCAGTGTTTCGAAGAAACGGAATATCAAACGGAGTCCAAACGGAATGAAACCTTCGGGAACGTGATTTTCTCACCGAACGTGATCCAGGAGACTTGGACCCTGCTCCAAGGAACAAAAGAGGCGGTCACGAGGGTGGGGGGCGCCCCCCCTAGGGCGCGCCACCCTACCTCGTGGCCCCCCTGTTGGTCCACCGACGTACTCCTTCCTACTATATATACCTATGTACCCCCAAACGATCAGAAGGGGAGCCAAAATCCTAATTCCACCGCCGCAACCTTCTGTATCCACGAGATCCCATCTTGGGGCCTGTTCCGGAGCTCCGCCGGAGGGGGCATCCACCACGGAGGGCTTCTACATCAACACCATAGCCCCTCCGATGAAGTGTGAGTAGTTTACTTCAGACCTTCGGGTCCATAGCTAGTAGCTAGAAGGTTTCTTCTCTGTTTTTGGATCTCAATACAATGTTCTCCCCCTCTCTCGTGGAGATCTATTCGTTGTAATCTTCTTTTTGCGGTGTGTTTGTTGAGACCGATGAATTGTGGGTTTATCATCTAGCTTATCTATGAATAATATTTGAATCTTCTCTGAATTCTTTTATGTATGATTGAGTTATCTTTGCAAGTCTCTTCGAATTATCTGTTTGGTTTGGCCAACTAGATTGGTAGTTCTTGCAATGGGAGAAGTGCTTAGCTTTGGGTTCAATCTTGCGGTGTCCTTTCCCAGTGACAGAAGGGGCAGCAAGGCACGTATTGTATTGTTGCCATCAAGGATAACGAGATGGTTTTTTTTATCATATTGCATGAATTTATCCCTCTATATCATGTCATCTTGCTTAAGGCGTTACTCTGTTTTTAACTTAATACTCTAGATGCATGCTGGATAGCGGTCGATCAGTGGAGTAATAGTAGTAGAAGCAGAATCATTTCGGTCTACTTGTCTTGGACGTGATGCCTATATACATGATCATACCTAGATATACTCATAATTATGCTCAATTCTGTCAATTGCTCAACAGTAATTTGTTCACCCACCGTAGAATATCTATGCTCTTGAGAGAAGCCACTAGTGAAACCTATGGCCTTCGGGTCTATTCTCATCATATCAATCTCCATTACTTTATTACTTGCTTTGTTTTTACTTTGCCTTTTACTTTTCACTTTGCATCTATATACCAAAAATACCAAAAATATTATTTATCATCTCTATCAGATCTCACTCTCGTAAGTGACCGTGAAGGGATTGTCAACCCCTAATCGCGTTGGTTGCAAGGAGCTATCATTTTGTGTAGGTACGAGGGACTTGTGCGTGGTCTCCTACTGGATTGATACCTTGGTTCTCAAAAACTGAGGGAAATACTTACGCTACTTTGCTGCATCATCCTCTCCTCTTCGGGGAAATCCAACGCAGTGCTCAAGAGGTAGCAATGGTCTTTTCCTACCAATAAGCGATGGTATTTTCCTACCAATCTATCCCCCTAGGTGCACGCGTGTAGTACTCTATTTAGATGACTAATAGATTTTTGCAATAAGTATGTGAATTCTTTATGACTAGTATTGAGTCCATGGATTATACACATTCTCACCCTTCCACCTTTTCTAGCCTCTCTAGTACCGCAACTCTCGCTGGTGCATTACACCCACCATATACCTTCCTCAATACAGCCACCATACCTACCTAGTATGGCATTTCCATAGCCATTCCGAGATATATTGCCATGAAACTTCCACCGTTCTATTTTATTATGACACTTACCATCATTGTCATATTTCTTTGCATGATTATGTAGTTGGCATAGTATTTGTGGCAAGGCCATCGTTCATATTTTTTATACATGCCACTTTTGATCGTTGCACATCCCGGTACACAACCGGAGGCATTCATATAGAGTCATATTTTGTTCTTGCATCGAGTTGTAATTCTTGAGTTGTAAGTAAATAAAAGTGTGACGATCATCATTATTAGAGCATTGTCCCATGTGAGGAAAGGATGATGGAAGCTATGATTCCCTCACAAGTTGGGATGAGTCTCCAGACTTTATAAAAAATAAAAGAGGCCAAAGAATCTCAAATAAAACAAAAGAGGCCAAAGAAGCCCAAACAAAAAAATGAGAGAAAAAGAGAGAAGGGACAATGTTACTATCCCTTTTCCACACTTGTGCTTCAAAGTAGCACCATGATCTTCATGATAGAGTGTCTCCTATGTTGTCACTTTCATATACAACTGCGAATTTTTCATTATAAGAACTTGGCTTGTATATTCCACTGATGGGCTTCCTCAAATTGCTCTAGGTCTTCGTGAGCAAGCAAGTTGGATGCACACCCACTTAGTTTCTTTTTGAGCTTTCATACACTTATCTATACTACTCTATAGTGTACGAGTTATATGGCATAGGAGCCATTGGATCTTTACAATTGGACGACTATAATTAATTGATTCTAATATAAGGAAATGTGGCGTCACGTGTGATGTTAGATATGGCAATCCTACGGTCATCATCACAGGGATTCGCAGCGAGGCAGCATCCTCCTCCGATCAGTCATGTGATCTGACACTAGGTTCAGAACTTCCACGTGAGGACGTAGCTTTACATAGTAAGTTGGCCAAGTAGGACACACAAGTACAGGCTAGAATTATCTAGACTAGAGACTAGCTAGCTGACAATAGTAACACGGTAGCAGTTTACTGTTGGATGCATAGAAGCAATCATTTTTTATTTTTCAAAAGTAGTACGCCGTAGAAAATAGTAGCACATGACAATATTGCTAGCTTCCGAAAGAAATATTCAAACAGCTGGTAGAAATTTTAGATTTGTTTTTTTTGACATGATGTTAGTTTACTTAAAACACCGAGAGGTCGAGGACACATGAACGAAATAAAATTTATGAGAAAATTCTGACTTAAAGGTTTGAAAAGGTGAATTAATTACACAAACAAATTTTCCTTATATTTCAAGTATGAATTTTAAAAATAACTCACTCAATTCCATAATATAAGATGTTATTACAACTAATATTTGTGCTACTGTGATTTGAAGTGCAGAGCAAAAAGAAGTTTCCACAAGGAAGCATAAATATCCTTTTCAAAATTACATGATAATTTTATCAAAACATGGGTGTTTAAATTTAACGCTTATTATTGTGATTATACATAACAATCTGACGTGCAAAGGACGTGCAAATTACTAGTAGCTCTAGTGCATCTGTTGCATGGCAATCCCTACTAACTCACATTGATATCTATAGATGGGAATCTCCCTAGCCCGTTAATATGCCTAATTGATTTGAGACTTTCTCCTTCTTTTTGTCTTCTCCACAACCACCATATTCTAGTCCACCTATAGTGATATATCCATGGCTCACGCTCATGTATTGCGTGAAAGTTCAAAAAGTTTGAGAACACCAAAAGTATGAAATAATTGCTTGGCTTGTCATCGGGGTTGTGCATGATAAAATACTTTGTGTGATGAAGATGGAGCATAGCCAGACTATATGATTTTGTAGGGATAACTTTCTTTGGCCATGTTATTTTGAGAAGGCATGATTGCTTTATTAGTATGCTTGAAGTATTATTATTTTTATGTAAATATTAATATTTTGTTCTGAATATTATGGATCTAAATATTCATGCCACAATAAAGGAGATTACATGGATAAATATGTTAGGTAGCATTCCACATCAAAAATTCTGTTTTTATCATTTACTGCAGGAATTAATCTTGGGGATGCTTGCACTACTGCAGGATGCTGCTAACGCGACACTACGATCAGAGACCCTTCGATGAAACTGTGTGCGATGCAATAATCGCAAACAGTGGTGTAAAAAACGTCAAAAAATGTGCAAAACGTTTGCGATGGAGGATGCATCAAACACGGTTCAGATTTTAGTTGTGTGTGCAATGTAGGGCATACGGTTCAGTTCAATTAACCATTTTCGATGAGGAGGAACAAAATAAATGGGCAGTAGATGAAGGTGTGTGTTTTGTACAACATACGGTTCACTTGGATGAACTATTTGTGATTAGGCAACACAAAAGAAACGGTCAGCCAGATCAAGGTGTGTGTGATGCACAACATACAGTTCACTCGGATGAACTGTTTGCGATTAGGAAACACAAAAGAAACGGTCAGACAGATCAAGGTCTGTGCGATATACGACATGCGGTTCACTCAGATGAACTGTTTGCCTTGAGACAAGAGAACAGAAACTGTTCAATATAACAAATACCATAAATATTGCAAGGTTCAAATTCAAAGATTACAACACCCAAATTCAAACATTGCAAACCATGTCATTTCTGAAAAGGGATCAGCCGCTGACAAGTCATGTATGGGTTTGACACAAGGACTTCCAATTGCTTTGCCATATGCTCTTCCAATACAAAGTTTGGCATTTTTGGAGGCACTTCCATTCCGCAGTATGCTACGTCTTGAGCTTGCGTTGGTTTTCCTTGAAGAGGAAAGGGTGATGCAGCAATAGTAGCGTAAGTATTTCCCTCAGTTTTTGAGAACCAAGGTATCAATCCAGTAGGAGGCTCCTCAAAAGTCCCACGCACCTACACAAACAAACAAAGAACTCGCAACTAACGCAATAAAGGGGTTGTCAATCCCTTCAAGGCCACTTTGTGAAAGTGAGATCTAATAGAGTGTCGGTGTACTAGAATAGGGGTACCCTAGTACCCCGAACTTGTGCACGGGCAGTTGCAGCACCCCGCGGCAAAGGCTTGCCGGGCGAACGCCAAGATCCCCCAAGGTTCCCTTGGAGCCATCCAAGAACAAAGTATTTAAGCTAAGGAGACAAGGCCCCGGCAAGAGGAGCTTGCCGGGAAGGCCAACCAAGGCGCTCCAAGGAACTTGCCGCGACGCGCCACGCGCTCCGGCAAGCCAACAAGGCCCCGGCAAGAGGAGCTTGCCGGGAAGACTAAACAAGGTACCCCGGGGCCCGGTGAGCGACGAGCTTCTGGACCCGGCAAGATAACAACAGCGGCAAGGCGCTTGCCGCGGCAGGCGGCCACTCTGCGCCCACGCTCCAGCGCATCCACCAACGTGTCGCTCTGGGGGCTTCTCCGGTCGCGCGTGGCGGGAGGCTGTGCAGCCAGCGGTGCGCAGTGGCATGCGAAGCTGACAAGATCGCCATCGTGGCGAACGGTGGCGCCCCTAACGGTCCTTTTCTGCACTGTTCGGGCGACTCAGACGGGCATTTAATGCCCTTGTCCCCTGCCGTCAGGGTTAGGTAGGGTGCACTGTACAAGCAACTGTATCACCTACCTCGCTTTTTACGTTTTTACCCTCCTCTGCGTTGCCACCTGTCAGTGACCCCTTTAGCGTATAAAAGGAGGCCCATGCGCAACGTAGAGGGGGTTCGGGGGGTTGAGGTTCGGAGTTTCGGAAAGTTTTGCTCCGATTCATTCGTAGCCCAGAAAACATCACACTCTCTCGCTCGAGAGCAAGAACACCAGATAATACAACCAGACAAGCAGCAGTAGGAGTGTTATCTCTCCGGAGAGCTCTGAAGCTGGGTAAACCGCTCGTGTGCCTCGCCTCGATTTGCTCTTCGTGCGACCTCCGCCCTCGCCGAACCGAAAGGGGCCCGGTCCGCCGGCCCCATAGGTGTTCGTGGATCAGTTTCCCCGACATCTTTTTTCGGTTCGGCGGGGGGCGGAGGTCGCACGAAGAGCAGATCGAGGCGAGGCACACGAGCAGTTTACCCAGCTTCGGAGCTCTCCGGAGAGACAACACTCCTACTGCTGCTTGTCTGGTTGTATTATCTGGTGTTCTTGCTCTCGAGCGAGAGAGTGTGATGTTTTCTGGGCTACGAATGAATCGAAGCAAAACTGTCCGAAACTCCGAACCTCAACCCCCCGAACCCCCTCTATGTTGCGCACGGGCCTCCTTTTATACGCTAAAGGGGTCACCGACAAGTGGCAACACAGAGGAGGGTAAAAACGTAAAAAGCGAGGTAGGTGGTACAGTTGCTTGTACAGTGCACCCTACCTAACCCTGACGGCAGGGGACAAGGGCATTAAATGCCCGTCTGAGTCGCCCGAACAGTGCAGAAAAGGACCGTTAGGGGCGCCACCGTTCGCCACGATGGCGATCTTGTTAGCTTCGCATGCCACTGCGCACCGCTGGCTGCACAGCCTCCCGCCACGCGCGACCGGAGAAGCCCCCAGAGCGACATGTTGGTGGATGCGCTGGAGCGTGGGCGCAGAGTGGCCGCCTGCCGCGGCAAGCGCCTTGCCGCTGTTGTTATCTTGCCGGGTCCAGAAGCTCATCGCTCACCGGGCCCCGGGGTACCTTGTTTAGTCTTCCCGGCAAGCTCCTCTTGCCCGGGCCTTGTTGGCTTGCCGGAGCGTGTGGCGCGTCGCGGCAAGTTCCTTGGAGCGCCTTGGTTGGCCTTCCCGGCAAGCTCCTCTTGCCGGGGCCTTGTCTCCTTAGCTTAAATACTTTGTCCTTGGATGGCTCCAAGGGAACCTTGGGGGATCTTGGCGTTCGCCCAGCAAGCCTTTGCCGCGGGGTGCTGCAACTGCCCGTGCACAAGTTCGGGGTACTAGGGTACCCCTATTCTAGTACACCAACAGGAGCCCCCGGGCCTGGGCCAGACACGGTGCCGAGCGCTGTTGGGTCAGGCCCAAGACAGGGCACGGGCACACGCGGGCTGGGCCACGCCAAATCTTGCTCCGTATCCACCGCGCTCTCCCATAACGGCACACGTTGAATGCGGCATCGTGGGAGAGATCGTGGGTGGTTGTTTATTTGGAAGGCCGAAACATCCGCCCCGCCCCTCTTTATAAGCAGAGGAAACAGGGGCAGTTCGTTCCCCCTCGCTGGTTGCTGCTACTTCTTCTTCACAAACTCCGCCGCTCCCCCCTTCTTCTCGAAGCCGAGAGAGCAGCGCTCCACCCTCCATTGCCACCAGCATCACCACGCCGACGACCTTCCCCACCACCTCCTCCATGGCCCCGAAAGCTGACAAGGGAAAGGGCGTGAAGTCGACCGAGGCGCAGCGGCTCGCGGCGCTGCGGAAGGAGCGGGCGATCTTCACTCCCCAGCTCGGCATGCAGGAGCTGAGGCAGTACTTCTACCTTTTTTGGGCGACGGAGACGCGTGCGCATCCGCGCACGAGGGTACTCCTAGCCGCTGCCTCGGAGTTGGCTCCAAATGGGTACCCTTTCTTCCCGCTATTCTTCTATTGCGGGCTCTGCCCGCCCTTCTCGGAGTTCTTCTGCGACATTATGAACACATATGGCTTCCGCCTCCTTGACTTCACCCCCAACGCTGTCCTGACCATGACAGTTTTCGCACATTTGTGCGAAAACTTTGTCGGAGTCCATCCTAGTGTTGCCCTTTTCTGCCACTACTTCATACCTCGGGTAGAGAGAGGAGAGCCGCTTGCCGGAGGGATTGCTTGGATCTCGAGAGTTGGCAAGAAGGAGGCGTACTTGGAGGGTGAGCTCCGCAGCAAGTGGGAGGAGTGGAGAGCGGAGTGGTGCTGGATCGTCGAGGAGAATCCGCAGCCCTTCACCGCCGTGCGCCAAACTCCAATAGTGCGCGGCAATGACTGGAGCAACGTGGCCCCAGAAGACGAGAGGCTGAAGATCGCCATCACTAGGATTCTTCGCCTCAGGCTTGCCGGGCTCACCGTAGGTGCTGTCAGGGCAGATTTCCTCCGCCGCCGCATTGCCCCCCTGCAGGAGAGGGGGAGGCCCGCCTGGGAATTCAAGAATTCGGCGGACATCATGAGGCTGCGGCCGGGCCTCAACTACAACTTCACCGTCTTGTAGTTGGACGCAATGCTCTTGGAATTATTCAAACGCGACCCCCAGCACCCATTCACACTGCCGAGGGGCGTAGTTCCTTTGTGCAATAACTCTTCGCTTGACCGGATCCGCGCCATGATGCCGTTGTGCGATTCACACGGCATCGTCCCAACTTGGCAAGAGCCTGCGGATGACGTTGTGCGAGCGTTCTTCGACACCTTGGAGGAAGTGCCGGTCCGCGCTGACGAGCAGAAGAGCCTCACCCGTGACACCACCGACGAGGAGCTGCAGCTCTTCGCTACTAGGGCGGAAGAGGCTGCGGCCGCAGCTGCTGCGGGTGTGTTTGGGTTTACTGTGGAGGAGGCGGAGGCTGCAGAGGCGGCAAACCTTGCCGAACATGCGAAGTTCATGGGCGAGGAGGAGCCTGCCGGTTCCGAAGCCGAGCTGAGCGAGGCCGGCGAGGAGGAGGCTGAGCCTTCAGAGAACTTGCCGCAGGCGGAGCTCCCGGCCCCGCCAAGGAGGCGCCTTCGCAGGGCCGGGGACGCAGCGGGGCGGGAGCCGGCTCCACAGCCACCGATAGCCCAAGACCAAGCTGGTGGATCTCGGGGCGCTCAAGACCAGCATGCATGCCAGCGTGCTGGCACGAGCGGGGCACAGTCGCCTGGACGGGATACTGCTCCTTCTAACATAGTTAGAAGTTCGAGCATGTCCCGCTCCTCGCGCCGTCCGCCACTGCCACCCACCACTCCAGCAGAAGCTTTGGCGCGAGCTCAACTTCTCCTAGATTACCCTCTGATGTGGGACAAGATCGATGAATGGAGGGCCACCATTCAGAGTCTCATCGGCTACGCCAACGGCGACACTCCATGGCGGCCGAGTGCGTCGCCGCCGCGGCAGGGTTGCCGGACGCGAGCCAGTGGCGACGAAATGGGCGGAGGTGCAACTACCATGCAATCACCGCCCCGAAGGCCAAGATCGCCGACTCGCCGGATCCACCTCGACAGCGACTCCACTGCAGCGTCGGATCCACGAGCTCGTCGCGATCAGCGCCAAGTTCTTCATGATCGACAACAAGAAGACGCTCGAACCCGCATCGAGCGCCGAAGAGAAGCGCTACGTCAATCCGACAAGCGCGCTGGGACCTCTGCTGACATGCATGCACCAGGGGAACCAGGCGATCTGCCGTACGCGGTAGGTTGTCTTGCGTTCACTCGTGAGCTGCGACAAGTCCAGTGGCCCAGCACAAAGAACTTCAAGCCAGACGTACCGGAGAAGTACGACGGCAAGACACATCCGTCAGAGTTCCTCAGCATCTACACCATCGCGGTGCAGGCTGCCGGGAGAGGGATGACAAGATCCTTGCCAACTACTTCCCGCTGGTGCTCAAGCCCAACGTCAGATCCTGGCTCATGCACTTGCCGGACAACTCCATATCCTCTTTGGCTGATCTGTGCCATCAGTTTGTCGGCGCCTTTACAGGCGGACACAAGCCTCATGGCCAGGAGAGTGATCTTCATCTGCTCGCTTAGAAGGAAGGAGAGCCCCTGCGCAAGTACATTCAGAGATTCAGTAGTGTGCAGCACAACATCCCAGACGTCCACCCTGCCGCGGTGATCAGCGCGTTCCATCAGAACGTGCGGAACCGCAGGATGCGGGAGGAAATGGCGATGTGCAAGATCAGGGACGTCAGTGAGTTATATGCACTGGCCGACAATTGTGTGCGTGCTGAGGAAGGGAGGAGACTCCCCGAAGAAAATATAGGAGCGGGAGGATCTGACAGTGAAGATGCTGCCCCGACAAGGAAAAACTAGCAGCGGAACAACAGAAGGAGGAAAGGCAAAGAAGTGCTAGTTGTTGAGCAGTCCGGCAACGGTGGTGGCGCCAAGGAAGCCAAAGCTGGTGACTCCGGCAAGGAGGTTGCCGCGGAGGTGGCGGTCGCCGACAAGCAGGACGGCACCAACAAGCAGTATTGCAAGATTCACCGCACCAAGGGCCAGGATCTTCAGAACTGTAAGAGAGTCGAGCAGCTTGTTGAGCAACAGAAAGCTGAATACGAGCGGCGCGACAAAGAGAAGGCCCAGGAAGGAGCTGGTGGATCCGGCAAGAAACGTCCCGGCCAAGGAGGACGCCACGGCAAGGCCAAGCAGCGGCAAGGAGATAGACCTCCCCGTGGCCGCGACAAGGATGAAGATGATAACGAAGATGAAGATATGGATGACGACGAGACTGATGAGCAGGAGTTCCAGAAAGCCACAGAGGTCCTGTGCGTTGACGATGGTGCTTCTCTGCATGCCTCGCACCGCCAGCTCAAGTAGTGGGTGCGGGAAGTTAATGCAGTAGAACCACCCGTCGAGTCACGCAAGCCTCTAAAATGGTCCGGCACGCCTATCATCTTTGATATTGAGGACCACCCGGATCGCATAACTGCGGTCGGGTGCTTGCCGATGTTGGTTTCACCAACAATCCGCAACCTCAAGGTCACTAAGATGCTAGTTGACGGTGGGGCCGGCTTGAACTTGATCTCCTCCGCGGTGCTCCAGAAACTCCAGATCCCTGACAGCGAACTCGAAGAGACCGGCACATTTCAAGGAATTAACCCGGGAAGGAGCAAGCCAAAGGGAAAGATCACGTTGCCGGTAACATTTGGCAGCGAGCTGAACTTCAGGACCGAGAGGGTCACGTTTGACGTTGCCGACTTTCCATTACCTTACAATGGAATCCTTGGCCGTCCGGCACTCGCCAAGTTCATGGCAGCCTCTCACTATGCGTACAATGTACTGAAAATGACAGGCCCAATAAGTGTCATCTCTGTCCCTGGCGACAAGAAGGATGCTCTTATCTGTGCCGACAAGATCTACCGGGAAGCAGCAGCCGCAGCAGAATGCAAGATACTTGCCGCTGAAGCTCCCGGGGGGAAGAAGAAGACCAAGTCCGACAAGAGCTATGATGCCCACTCTGGCATGCGCACCTCTTCGGAGTGCTGCGCTACCGTCGAGGACGCACCATCGAGCTCCACCGGCAAGTGTAAGAAGGAAATGGTAGCTCCACCTAAGACTAAGAAGGTGTCCGCCAAGGAGGATGGCACTGGTGGTACCTTCACCATCAGCACCACTCTTGACCCCAAATAGGAAAGCACGCTCGTTGCTTTCCTGCGGGCGAATGTCGACGTGTTTGCGTGGCAACCGTCTGATATCCCCGGTGTTCCCAGGAAAGTAATTGAGCACCACCTTGCCGTCTGTCGTCATGCGTGGCCCGTCAAGCAGAGAATCAGGAAGCAGGCAGTAGAGCGCCAAGAATTCATCGCAGAAGAAATCAAGAAGTTGGAAGCAGCAGGCCTTGTCAGAGGAGTACTCCATCCCACGTGGTTGGCCAATCCTGTTGTTGTGCACAAAGCTAACGGGAAATGGAGACTTTGTATTGACTTCACTGATGTTAATAAAGCTTGTCCCAAAGACCCATTTCCCTTGCCGCGTATTGACCAGATTGTTGACTCCACAGCCGGATGTGATTTGCTTTCATTTCTTGATGCATACTCAGGATACCATCAGATCTTCATGGCAAAAGAGGATGAAGAGAAAACCGCATTTATCACCCCGTGTGGCACGTACTGCTTTGTACGGATGCCTTTCGGTTTGAAGAATGCTGGTTCAACATTTGCAAGGGTAGTCCACCATGCTTTTGAGCCACAAATGCACAGAAATGTGGAAGCTTACATGGATGACATAGTGGTCAAGAGCAAGAACAAAGCAACCTTGATTCAAGATTTAGACGAGACATTTGCAAATCTGCGCAAGATCAACCTCAAGCTTAACCCCGAGAAGTGCGTGTTTGGAGTCCCTTCCGGCAAGCTTCTCGGGTTCTTCGTGTCTCAGCGGGGAATTGAAGCCAATCCCGACAAGATCAAAGCCATTGAGCAGATCGATGCACCAAAGCGCGTCAAGGATGTACGAAGGCTTGCCGGTTGCGTGGCTGCTCTCAGCAGGTTTATCTCTAGATCTGCTGAGCGCGCCCTGCCATTTTTCAAAATTTTCAAAAAGGCAGGTCCAATGAAATGGACTCCGGAAGCGGAGGCTGCACTGCAGGACTTGAAGAGATACCTGTCCTCCACTCCAACGCTTGTCGCACCTAAGCCGCAAGAGAAGTTGCTGCTGTATATAGCGGCAACCAATCAAGTGTTTAGTGATGCGTTAGTGGCGGAGAGGGAG
This sequence comes from Triticum dicoccoides, assembly GCF_002162155.2. Lineage (NCBI taxonomy): Eukaryota > Viridiplantae > Streptophyta > Magnoliopsida > Poales > Poaceae > Triticum > Triticum dicoccoides. Next base: position 351,237,704 of record NC_041385.1, on the reverse strand, counting down.
GCGGATGATGAGCCAGCAACCACGGCAGATCCATCCAGCGACAAGCAGGGGCTTCGTCGACAAGCTCTGGTCCCGACAAACATGGGTTTGCGCAGGAACATGATAAGATGCCAAGGAGAATGGTGCAGCGCCCAGTTTACTTTGTCAGTTCTCTTCTGCAGGGGGCTAGATCAAGGTACTCTGGTGTGTAGAAGTTGCTTTTCGGCCTCCTCATGGCCTCGAGAAAGCTGCGCCATTACTTCCAAGCACATGAGATCACAGTCGTCACTCGCTTTCCGCTGAAGAGGATACTACAAAATCCAGAAGCAACGGGCAGGATTGTCGAGTGGGCGCTCGAACTGTCAAGCTTTGGCCTCAAGTTTGAGAGCACTTCAACTATCCAAAGCAGAGCATTGGCAGAGTTCATAGCAGAGTGGACGCCAACCCCAGATGAAGAAATTTCAGAAACGAGCATCCCCGTAAAAGAGGCAAACAAAGAGTGGCTGATGTACTTTGATGGTGCCTTCTCGCTGCAAGGCGCCGGTGTAGGCGTGCTGCTTGTCGCACCCACCGGAGAGCACCTCGAGTACGTAGTCCAGATGCACTTTCCCAAAGAGCAAGCAACCAACAATACTGCAGAGTATGAAGGATTGCTTGCCGGTCTCAGAATCGCAGCAGACCTTGGGATCAAGAAGCTCATTTGTCAGGGGTGACTCACAGCTTGTCGTCCGACAAGTGAACAAGAGCTACCAGAGTCCGTTGATGGAAGAGTATGTTGATGAAGTGAGGAAGCTAGAAGAGCACTTTGACGGCCTACAAATGGAGCATATCCCAAGAGCTCAGAATGATATTGCTGATGGCCTGTCAAAATGCGCCGCACTAAAGTTACCTGTGGAACCAGGGATCTTTGTGCTTAAGTTGACTCAACCATCCGTAACACCATCAACTGGACAAAGCAAGAAGAGGAAGTTGGTTTCTGGTGACTACTTTCCAGCAGAGCTCCCCGAAGCCGCCGCCAAGAAAGTCCCCAAGATCAATACCAAGGAGGCTGAGGGGCAGTCTGCTCTGGCAAGCCTTATGGTTTGTTCCATTGAAGCAGACGCTCCCGACAAGTCTTGCTCCGGCAAGCTTGCCGGGGAACATCAAGCTCCAGCAGGGCCGCAAGTCCTTGCCGTAGAAGCGGATGTTCCCGCAGTAGCAGATGTGCCTTTAGTTCTTGTTGTCGAGCCACAAGCTCCAGCATGGGCATAGCAGATTGTCCATTTCCTTCAGACAGGAGAACTTCCCGAAGAGCAAGAAGAAGCGGAAAAAGTAGCCCGGCAATCAAGTATGTACCAGTTTGTCGATAGCATACTGTACAGAAGAAGACTCAACGGTGTGAAATTGAAGTGTATTTGCCGGGAAGATGGACAAAAGCTGTTGGCGGAGATACATGGAGGCATATGTGGCCACCACATTGGCGCAAGAGCACTTGCCGGCAAAGCTTTCCGGCAAGGTTTCTTTTGGCCGACAGCCCTCCAGGATGCAACTGCACAAGTAACCAAGTGTGAAGCGTGCCAGTTCCACTCCATACAGATACACCAGCCAGCTCAAGCTCTCCAGACGATCCCTTTATCCTGGCCATTTTCGGTCTGGGGGCTCGATATCCTCGGCCCCTTCCCCCGAGCTGTCGGGGGCTTTGAGTACTTGTACGTCGCAATCGACAAGTTCACAAAGTGGCCGGAAGTGCAGCCAGTGAGGAAGGTGACAGCACAGTCAGCAGTCAAGTTCTTCAGGTCAATCGTTTGCCGTTTCGGGATCCCTAACAGGATCATCACCGACAACGGCACGCAATTTACGAGCCGCACCTTCATGCAGTACGTCCAAGACCTTGGCGCCAAGGTCTGCTTCGCTTCTGTTGCTCATCCGAGAAGCAACGGTCAAGCAGAGAGGGCAAATGCTGAAGTGCTGCGCGGGCTCAAGACCAGAACTTTCGACAGGCTGCACAAGTGCGGAAGAAACTGGATTGAGGAGCTGCCGGTGGTTCTTTGGTCGATCAGAACGACGCCAAATCGAGCCACTGGCCAGACACCTTTCGCTCTAGTCTATGGAGCAGAGGCAGTTCTCCCCACGGAACTCGTATACGGATCACCTCGAGTGCTCGCTTAAGATGAGCTTGAGCAAGAACAGCTGCGGCAACACGACGCGCTGCTCCTTGAGGAAGATCGTCTTCAGGCTGCTGTATGAGCTGCTCCATACCAGCAAGCTTTGCGCCGCTATCATAGCCGCAAAGTTAAAGCCAGAAGCTTCGAGGAAGGCGACCTTGTTCTTCGGCGCGTTCAGTCCGCCAAGAATTCCAACAAGTTGACGCCGAAGTGGGAAGGCCCTTATCCGGTGAGACGAGTCACAAGGCCTGGCGCTATCCGCCTTGAGACCGAAGATGGCATTCCGGTGAGCAACTCCTGGAGCATAGAACATATTCGTAAGTTTTTCCCATAAGGCGTGGTTGCCGGAACCCGTTCCGGCAACCACCTTTTGTACAAGTCTTGCCGCTGTTGCATGTAATCCTTTGTACAAAGCCGGGCGCAGATCCCGTGCATAAGTAAAACCCCATGTGCTCCACACAACTTGTCCATTTCATGCGTTAGTTCCTTTCTTGCATGCGATTATCTGACACTTTGTGCAGCACCTACATCCGGTAAGCAGTAACGAGCCGAAGAGCTCCATATTATTATTTTCTCTTCTTTCTTTTTTCTTTTAAAGGAAAAGAAGGTTCTCTCGCACACAAGTTTGCCGGGGGGGGGGGAAGGAGAAGATTGTGGTATAGGCCAGACGTCGTTCAAGCAAAGACTTGCTTTACCGGGAAGCAAATGACAGAAAAGCTAAGTTGCCAAAGTTTGAGCAATCACTTTTTAAATTTTTCAGTTATCTTCCTCGAACGACCCTGCTTTGTATGGAAAACCTATGCGCGGAGGAACCAACTCGTGGCTAGTTGCGCCCTTACTTTGTTTCGAGTCCGCTCAACAGCTTAAGCGTGCTGCATCTAGTCGCGACAAGGTTTCTTGTCGGAAGCAGCGCCGCCAGCAGGCTGCTGAAGTTCCGCACTCAGCGCTCGCGGCTCGGGCGCCTGCGCCGACAAGTTCCCTAGAAGCGTAGGGTAAAAACATACAAAGGAAGGAATCTAGTAGAGGAAATAACATAGCAATTGATAACAGAAATAAAGTTATATTACAAGATAACTTGCCGCAGCTCTAACAGACTGTTTTCATAACATGATTAGCAGCGACAAGGGAAAAGAAGAAATGGGCGGCCTAATCTACGCGTCCGCCCTCGACTCTCTTGATCTCTCTCACCTCGTCCACAATGGGTGCGACAAGGGCCTTGAGTGCATCCAGATCGGCGTCAGGCGGCAAGGACCTGAGGACGTTGGTGAAGCTGAGGCCTGGATTGCGGAAGGCTACCTTCATCAGCACCTTTTGGAGAACCCCGGCACAGATTTTGCGTGACTCGTCGGCCAGCTGCTTCGGGATCCTCTCCCGGAGCCACTGGAGCGCCGTCGCCATGCCCTTGAAGAATAGGCTGAGCTTGGCGCTGGGTTGAAGACTCTCGTCGGAAGGATACCCAAAGTCCTCCATCCCCAGCTGCGCCAGCTCCTCGTTGATGACTGCGGCAATGTTCACCAGACCCTCGGTCCAGTGCTCCACTATGTCTCTGAACGAGTTCTGGGTAACTGCGATGCTCTCCAGCAGCGCCGCGTCAGCCTTGACCTTCTCCGACAAGGTCTTCTCCCGCTCCTTGGCGGCGTCCAGCGTCTGCGTTAGCGTGGCGAGCTTCAGCTCCAGGTCTGCTTTGGAATCCTTGGTGGGCGCTGAGCTCCTTGCCCCTCTCAGCGAGAAGGCCTTGCAGCTCACCGTGGGCGGCAGCATCCTTCTCACGCTCACGCTTGAGCGCGGCAAGCTCCTCGCCGCTCTTCCCAATGTCGGCCTCCAGCTGTGCCACCTTCTCCTCTAGCTCTTTCTTGGCGGCCTCTGCAGTTGCTGCGGCGTCCTTTGCCTCCTTGAGCGCCCCACCAAGTGCTCGCTCGCGCTCGGCGAGCTCTTCCTCGTAGCTGTCAAGGTGGGCCTTCCGCTGCACTAGTTCACCTTCCCGCGCGGACTGCTTCTCGGCACCCAGCCTTTGTTCCTCCTCAGCCTCGGCCTTCTCGAGAAGAAAGGTCGTGCGGTCCTTGTCGACTCGCTCCCGCTCCTGCGCCAGGGACCGGAGAGTTTCTTGATTTTCGCCCCGGAGCTCCTCCGCGCGCTTTTCCATGTCAACTCCTGCCTTCACGACAAGCACTTCCCGGGAAGCCAGCTTGGCTTGCCGGGTGCGGTAGAGTGACAGCAGCTTCCGCAGCAGCTGCTCCTCCTCAGGCTCGCCGCTGCTGCTGCTGGGCGCGTCAACCAATGACAGTCCAGCAGAGGCGAGCACCTCCCCGTCAAAAGTCTCCCCCTCGACCGGCACCCTGGATCTCGACGCCTAGGGTAGCTTGATGAAGATATTGTCACCGGCCTTCAAGTAGGCGCCGGGCTGGGGCTCCTCGGAGCCCGGCTCCGCAGAAGCAGCAGAGGGTTCGGCGGTCGGCGCAACGCTCGGCGCTCCTGCGGCCTCAGGGTCGTCAGTGCGATCGCCCGACCCCTCGCCGGCTTCTGCAGCAGCAGCCCCGGCGGCCTCCTCGCCGGCGGTCTCATCAGCACCAGCACCTTCCTCGCCGGCGTCCTCTGTCTCCATTGGCTCAGCCGTAGATGGGTCTGAAGAACGAAGAAGGGAGGAAAATCAATCAAAAATCCAAGAAAGGAAAAACGGAAGAAGCAGAACCCAAGGGAAAGTTTCTGGGCAAGTGGATTACCTGCGCCAAGATCTTCAGTTGCGGCCTCGGTCACCGCAGGATCAGCAGTGCCGTCCCTTGCCGGAGAGTCCCCCCTTGTCGGAGAGTGCTCCCTTGCCGGGGACTCCTCCCTTGGCGGCATAGTCGAAGCAGGTGGCACTTCGGGACCGGCCTCCGGGCGCTCCTGATGAGGCTGCTCTGCTCCTGCACATGTCAACAAGCAAGATATCAACAAAGGAAAAAGCACTCAAGCGCGCCCGGCAGCAGAAGGCTAAACTATGAACTTACGCTGGGGGCTGCGCTGAGGGCTGCTCGGAGGGGTGATTGCCGGGTCCGTCAAGGTGATCTCGGACCCACCTCCTGCTGACACGATGGGGTCATCCTCGATGACGATCACCGCGGCCTTGGCCCTCTTCGCCGCTCTCTGGGCCAGCGTCCTGAAAAGAAAGGAGTCCAGATTGGAGCAAGTCAGATACAAGATATAAACAGCAAGATTGAAGAACTACAAAAGCACCAAAGAAACTCACTCTTCTTCCTCCTCGTCAAAGCTGAGAGCGGAAAGATCGAAGTCCGGCCCTCCTCCGGTGCGGCGAGGTGGAGGAGTAGGATCCCTTGCCCTCTTGGCGGGGGCAGTGGCAGTGGCCCGCGAAGATCCCGCTCCAGTTGCCGCTGTTGCGTGAGGCGCTCCCGCGGCAACATTGCTTGCCGCGGTAGAGCGCGTCGTGCGGCTCGGTGGCTATGGAGCCGGCAGCCGCCCTGCTGCGTCCCCGGCCCTGCGAAGGCGCCTCCTTGGCGGGCCGGGGGCTCCGCCTACGACAAGTTCTCTGAAGGCTCAGCCTCCTCCTCGCCGGCCTCGCTCGGCTCGGCTTCGGAACCAGCAGGCTCCTCCTCGCCCATGAACTCCGCGCGTTCGGCAAGGTTTGCCGCCTCGGCAGCCTCCGCCTCCTCCACAGTAAACCCAAACACACCCGCAGCAGCTGCGGCCGCAGCCTCTTCCGCCCTAGTAGCGATGAGCTGCAGCTCCTCGTTGGTGGTGTCACGGGTGAGGCTCTTCTGCTCGTCAGCGCGGACCGGCACTTCCTCCAAGGTGTCGAAGAACGCTCGCACAACGTCATCCGCAGGCTCTTGCCAAGTTGGGACAATGCCGTGTGAATCGCACAACGGCATCATGGCGCGGATCCGGTCAAGCGAAGAGTTGTTGCACAAAGGAACTACACCCCTCGGCAGTGTGAATGGGTGCTGGGGGTCGCGTTTGAATAATTCCAAGAGCATTGCGTCCAACTCCAAGACGGTGAAGTTGTAGTTGAGGCCCGGCCGCAGCCTCATGATGTCCGCCGAATTCTTGAATTCCCAGGCGGGCCTCCCCCTCTCCTGCAGGGGGCAATGCGGCGGCGGAGGAAATCTGCCCCGACAGCACCTACGGTGAGCCCGGCAAGCCTGAGGCGAAGAATCCTAGTGATGGCGATCTTCAGCCTCTCGTCTTCCGGGGCCATGTTGCTCCAGTCATTGCTGCGCACTATTGGAGTTTGGCGCACGGCGGTGAAGGGCTGCGGATTCTCCTCGACGATCCAGCACCACTCCGCTCTCCACTCCTCCCACTTGCTGCGGAGCTCACCCTCCAAGTACGCCTCCTTCTTGCCGACTCTCAAGATCCAAGCAATCCCTCCGGCAAGCGGCTCTCCTCTCTCTACCCGAGGTATGAAGTAGTGGCGGAAAAGGGCAACACTAGGATGGACTCCGACAAAGTTTTCGCACAAATGTGCGAAAACTGCCATGGTCAGGACAGCGTTGGGGGTGAAGTCAAGGAGGCGGAAGCCATATGTGTTCATAATGTCACAGAAGAACTCCGACAAGGGCGGCAGAGCCCGCAATAGAAGAATAGCGGGAAGAAAGGGTACCCATTTGGAGCCAACTCCGAGGCAGCGGCTGGGAGTACCCTCGTGCGCGGATGCGCACGCGTCTCCGTCGCCCAAAAAAGGTAGAAGTACTCCCTCAGCTCCTGCACGCCGAGCTGGGGGGTGAAGATCGCCCGCTCCTTCCGCAGCGCCGCGAGCCGCTGCGCCTCGGCCGACTTCACGCCCTTTCCCTTGTCGGCTTTCGGGGCCATGGCGGAGGTGGTGGGGAAGGTCGTCGGCGTGGTGATGCTGGTGGCAATGGAGGGCGGAGCGCTGCTCTCTCGGCTTCGAGAAGAAGGGGGGAGTGGCGGAGTTTGTGAAGAAGAAGTAGCAGCAACCAGCGAGGGGGAACGAACTGCCCCTGTTTCCTCTGCTTATAAAGAGGGGCGGGGCGGACGTTTCCGCCTTCCAGATAAACAACCACCCACGATCTCTCCCACGATGCCGCATTCAAAGCGTGCCGTTATGGGAGAGCGCGGTGGATAAAGAGCAAGATTTGGCGTGGCCCAGCCCGCGTGTGGCCTGACCCAACAGCGCTCGGCACCGTGTCTGGCCCAGGCCCGGGGGCTTCCTATCGGTGTACTAGAATAGGGGTACCCTAGTACCCCGAACTTGTGCACGGGCAGTTGCAGCACCCCGCGGCAAAGGCTTGCCGGGCGAACGCCAAGATCCCCCAAGGTTCCCTTGGAGCCATCCAAGAACAAAGTATTTAAGCTAAGGAGACAAGGCCCCGGCAAGAGGAGCTTGCCGGGAAGGCCAACCAAGGCGCTCCAAGGAACTTGCCGCGACGCGCCACGCGCTCCGGCAAGCCAACAAGGCCCCGGCAAGAGGAGCTTGCCGGGAAGACTAAACAAGGTACCCCGGGGCCCGGTGAGCGACGAGCTTCTGGAGCCGGCAAGATAACAACAGCGGCAAGGCGCTTGCCGCGGCAGGCGGCCACTCTGCGCCCACGCTCCAGCGCATCCACCAACGTGTCGCTCTGGGGGCTTCTCCGGTCGCGCGTGGCGGGAGGCTGTGCAGCCAGCGGTGCGCAGTGGCATGCGAAGCTGACAAGATCGCCATCGTGGCGAACGGTGGCGCCCCTAACGGTCCTTTTCTGCACTGTTCGGGCGACTCAGACGGGCATTTAATGCCCTTGTCCCCTGCCGTCAGGGTTAGGTAGGGTGCACTGTACAAGCAACTGTATCACCTACCTCGCTTTTTGTTGGAAATATGCCCTAGAGGCAATAATAAAAGTGTTATTATTATATTTCCTTGTTCATGATAATTGTCTTTTATTCATGCTATAACTGTATTATCCGGAAATCGTAATACACGTGTGAATACATAGACCACAATATGTCCCTAGTGAGCCTCTAGTTGACTAGCTCGTTGTGATCAACAGATAGTCATGGTTTCTTGGCTATGGACATTGGATGTCGTTGATAACGGGATCACATCATTAGGAGAATGATGTGATGGACAAGACCCAATCCTAAGCCTACCACAAAGATCGTGTAGTTCGTTTGCTAGAGCTTTGCCAATGTCAAGTATCTCTTCCTTTGACCATCAGAGCGTGTAACTCCTGGATACCGTAGGAGTGCTTTGGGTGTATCAAACGTCACAACGTAACTGGGAGACTATAAAGGTGCACTACAGGTATCTCCAAAAGTATCTATTGTTTTATGCAGATCGAGACTGGGATTTGTCACTCCGTGTAAATGGAGAGGTATCTCTGGGCCCACTCGGTAGGACATCATCATATGCGCAATGTGACCAAGGAGTTGATCACGGGATGATGTGTTACGGAACGAGTAAAGTGACTTGCCGGTAACGAGATTGAACAAGGTATTGGATACCGACGATCGAATCTCGGGCAAGTAACATACCGATAGACAAAGGGAATTGAATACGGGATTGATTAAGTCCTTGACATCATGGTTCATCCGATGAGATCATCGTGGAACATGTGGGAGCCATCATGGGTATCCAGATCCCGCTGTTGGTTATTGACCGGAGAACGTCTCGGTCATGTCTGCATGTCTCCCGAACCCGTAGGGTCTACACACTTAAGGTTCGATGATGCTAGGATTATAAAGGAAGTTTGTATGTGGTTACTGAATGTTGTTCGGAGTCCCGGATGAGATCTTGGACGTCACGAGGAGTTCCGGAATGGTCCGGAGGTAAAGATTTATATATGGGAAGTCCCATTTTGGCCACCGGAAAATGTTCGGGATTTTTCGGTATTGTACCGGGAAGGTTCTAGAAGGTTCCGGAGTGGGGCCCACCTGCATGGGGGGACCCACATGAACGTGGGTAGTGGGGGCAAGGCCCCACACCCCTGGTCAAGGCGCACCAAGATCCCCCCTTAGAAGGAATAAGATCATATCCCGAAGGGATAAGATCAAGATCCCTAAAAAGGGGGGATAACAATCGGTGGGGAAGGAAATGATGGGATTTCTTTCCTCCCACCTTGGCCAACGCCCCAATGGACTTGGAGGGCAAGATACCAGCCCCTCCACCCCTATATATAGTGGGGAGGCGCATGGGAGCCATACACGAAGTTCTGGCGCAGCCCTCCCCCTCTCCCAAGTACTCCTCTTCTCCCGTGGTGCTTGGCGAAGCCCTGCAGGATTGCCACGCTCCTCCACCACCACCACGCCGTTGTGCTGCTGTTGGATGGAGTCTTCCTCAACCTCTCCCTCTCTCCTTGCTGGATCAAGGCATGGGAGACGTCACCGGGCTGTACGTGTGTTGAACGCGGAGGTGCCGTCCGTTCGGCACTTGATCATCGGTGATCTGAATCACGACGAGTACGACTCCATCAACCCCGTTCACTTGAACGCTTCCGCTTAGCGATCTACAAGGGTATGTAGATGCACCTCTCCTTTCTACTCGTTGCTGGTCTCTCCATAGATAGATCTTGGTGATACGTAGGAAAATTTTTGAATTTCTGCTACGTTCCCCAACAGTGGTATCAGAGCTAGGTCTATTGCATAGATTCTTTGCACGAGTAGAACACAAAGTAGTTGTGGGCGTTGATGTTGTTCAATATGCTTACCGTTACTAGTCCAATCTTGTTTCGACGGTATTGTGGGATGAAGCGGCCCGGACCGACCTTACACGTACTCTTACGTGAGACAGGTTCCACCGATTGACATGCACTTGGTGCATAAGGTGGCTAGCGGGTGCCAGTCTCTCCCACTTTAGTCGGAACGGATTCGATGAAAAGGGTCCTTATGAAGGGTAAATAGCAATTGGCATATCACGTTGTGGTTTTGCGTAGGTAAGAAACGTTCTTGCTAGAAACCCATAGCAGCCACGTAAAACATGCAAACAACAATTAGAGGACGTCTAACTTGTTTTTGCAGGGTATGCTATGTGATGTGATATGGCCAAAAGGATGTGATGAATGATATATGTGATGTATGAGATTGATCATGTTCTTGTAATAGGATTCACGACTTGCATGTCGATGAGTATGACAACCGGCAGGAGCCATAGGAGTTGTCTTTATTTGTTGTATGACCTGCGTGTCATTGAAGAACGCCATGTAAACTACTTTACTTTATTGCTAAATGCGTTAGTCATAGAAGTAGAAGTAGTCGTTGGCGTGACAACTTCATGAAGACACGATGATGGAGATCATGATGATGGAGATCATGGTGTCATGCCGGTGACAAGATGATCATGGAGCCCCTAAGATGCAGATCAAAGGAGCTATATGATATTGGCCATATCATGTCACTACTCTATTTGATTGCATGTGATGTTTATCATGTTTATGCATCTTGTTTACTTAGGACGACGGTAGTAAATAAGATGATCCCTTACAAAATTTCAAGAAGTGTTCTCCCCTAACTGTGCACCGTTGCTACAGTTCGTCGCTTCTAAGCACCACGTGATGATCGGGTGTGATGGATTCTTACGTTCACATACAACGGGTGTAAGACAGTTTTACACAGCGAAAACACTTAGGGTTAACTTGACGAGCCTAGCATGTGCAGACATGGCCTCGGAACACGGAGACCGAAAGGTCGACCATGAGTCGTATAGTAGATACGATCAACATGAAGATGTTCACCGATGATGACTAGTCCGTCTCACGTGATGATCGGACACGGCCTAGTTGACTCGGATCATGTAATCACTTAGATGACTAGAGGGATGTCTATCTGAGTGGGAGTTCATAAGATGAACTTAATTATCTTGAACATAGTCAAAAGACCTTTTTGCAAATTATGTCATAAGCTCGCGCTTTAGTTCCACTGTTTAGATATGTTCCTAGAGAAAATATAGTTGAAAGTTGACAGTAGCGATTATGCGGACAGTAGAACGCTTATGTCCTTAATGCACTGCTCAGTGTGCTGAACCCCAAACGTCGTTTGTGGATGTTTCGAACATCGAACATACACGTTTTGATAACTACGTGATAGTTCAGTTAAATGGTTTAAGTAGAGGCACCAAAGACATTTTCGAAACGTCGCGGAACATATGAGATGTTTCGAGGGCTGAAATTGGGATTTCAGGCTCGTGCCCACGTCAAGAGGTATGAGACCTCCGGCGATTTTCTTAGCCTGCAAACTAAGGGAGAAAATCTCAATCGTTGAGCTTGTGCTCAGATTGTCTGAGTGCAACAATCACTTGAATTGAGTGGGAGTTGATCTTCCAAATGAGATAGTGATGTTTCTCCAAAGTCATTGCCACCGAGCTGCTAGAGCTTCGTGATGAACTATAACATATCAGGGATAAATAAGATGATCCTTGAGGTATTCACGATGTTTGACACCGCGAAAGTAGAAATCAAGAAGGAGCATCAATTGTTGATGGTTGGTGAAACCACTAGTTTCAAGAAGGGCAAGGGCAAGAAGGGATACTTCATGAAACGGCAAATCAGCTGCTGCTCCAGTGAAGAAATCCAAGGTTGAACCCAAACCCGAGACTAAGTGCTTCTGTAATAAGGGGAACAGTCACTAGAGCAGAATTACCCTAGATACTTGGTAGATGAGAAGGCTGGCAAGGTCGATAGAAGTATATTGGATATACATTATGTTAATGTGTACTTTACTAGTACTCCTAGTAGCACCAGGGTATAAGACACCGGTTCGGTTGCTAAGTGTTAGTAACTCGAAATAAAAGCTACGGCATAAACGGAGACTAGCTAAAGGTGAGCTGACGATATGTGTTGGAAGTGTTTCCAATGTTGATATGATCAAGCATCGCACGCTCCCTCTACCATCGAGATTTGGTGTTTGCGTTGAGCATAGACATGATTGGATTATGTCTATCGCAATACGGTTATTCATTTAAAGAGAATAATGGTTACTCTATTTATTTGAATAATACCTTCAATGGTCTTGCACCTAAAATGAATGGTTCATTGAAATCTCGATCGTAGTGATACACATGTTCATGCCAAAAGATAGTAATGATAGTACCACCTATGTGTGGCACTGCCACGTAAGTCATATCGGTATAAAATGCATGAAGAAGCTCCATGTTGATGGATCTTTGGACTCACTCATTTTTGAAAAGTTTGAGACATGCGAACCATGTCTATTGGTATATATGCATGAAGAAACTCCATGCAAATGGACCGTTTGAACTCACTTGATTTTGAATCACTTGAGATATGCAAATCATACCACATGGGCAAGATGACTGAAAAGCCTCGGTTTCGGTAAGATCGAACAAGATAGCAACTTGTTGGAAGTAACACATGTTGATGTGTGTAGTCCAATGAGTGCTGAGGCATGCAGTGAATATCATTATGTTCTTACTTCACAGATGATTCGAGTAGATGTTGAATATATTTACTTGATGAAACACAAGTCTGAATTATTGAATGGTTCAAGTAATTTCAGAGTAAAGTTGAAGATCATCGTGACAAGAGGATAAAATGTCTATGATAAGATCATAGAGATGAGTATCTGAGTTACGAGTTTTGGCACACAATTAAGACATTGTGGAAATTGTTTCGCAATTAATACCGCCTGGAACACCATAGTGTGATGGTGTGTCCGAACATCATAACTGCACCCTATTGGATATGATGCATACCATGATGTCTCTTATCGAATTACCACTATCGTTCATGGGTTAGGCATTAGAGACAACCACATTCACTTTAAATAGGGCACCATGTAATTCCGTTGAGATGACACCGTATGAATTATGGTTTAGAGAAACCTAAGTTGTCGTTTCTTAAAAGTTTGGGGCTACGACGCTTATGTGAAAAAGTTTCAGGCTGATAAGCTAGAACCCAAAGCGGATAAATGCATCTTCATAGGACACCCAAAACAGTTGGGTATACCTCCTGTCTCAGATCCAAAAGCAATAAAGGATTGTTTCTTGAATCAGGTCCTTTCTCGAGGAAAGGTTTCTCTCGAAAGAATTGAGCGGGAGGATGGTGGAGACTTGATGAGGTTATTGAACCATCACTTCAACCAGTGTGTAGCAGGGCACAGGAAGTTGTTCCCGTGGCACCTACACCAATTGAAGTGGAAGCTTATGATAGTGATCATGAAACTTTAGATCAAGTCACTCCCAAACCTCGTGGGATGACAAGGATACGTACTACATCAGAGTGGTACGTAATCCTGTCTTGGAAGTCATGTTGCTGGACAACAATGAACCTACGAGCTATGGAGAAGCAATGGTGGGCCCGGATTCCGATAAATGGCTCGAGGCCATAAAATCCGAGAACGGATCCATGACTTTGGAAGAAATACTTGATGGTCGTAAGGCCATTGGGTACGGATGGATTTTAAAAGGAAGACAGACAATGATGGTAAGAATTACCATTAAGAAAGCTCGACTTGTCGTTAAGATATTTTCCGACAAGTTCAAGGAGTTGATTACGGTGAGGTTTTCTCACTCGTAGCGATGCTAAGAGTCTGTTGGAATTGGATTAGCAGTTACTGCATGATTGATGAAATCTTGCAGATAGGATGTCAAAACATTGTTTCCTCGACGTTACACTTGAGGAAAGGTTGTATGTGATACAACCGGAAGGTTTTGTCAATCCCAAAAGATGCTAATAAGTATGCAAAGCTCCAGCAATCCTTCTAAGGACTGGAGTGAGCATCTCGGAGTTGGAATGTGTGCTTTGATGATGATCAAAGATTTTGGGTTTGTACAAAGTTTACGAGAAACTTGTATTTCCAAAGAAGTGAGTGGGAGAACTATAGAATTTCTGATGAGTATATGTTGTTGACATATTGTTGATCAGAAATGACGTAGAATTTCTGGAAAGCATATAGGGTTATTTTGAAAGTGTTTTTCAATGGAAAGCCTGGATTAAGCTACTAGAACATTGAGCATCAAGATCTAAAAGGATAGATCAAAATGCTTAATAATACTTTCAAATGAGCACATACCTTGACATGATCTTGAAGGGGTTCAAGATGGACCGGTCAAAGAAGGAGTTCTTGCCTGAGTTGTAAGGTACGAAGTTAGGACTTAAAGCTCGACCACGGCAGAAAAGAGAGAAAGGACGAAGGTCGTCCCCTATACTTTAGACGTAGGCTCTACAGTATGCCATGCTGAGTACCGCACCTGAAGTGTGACTTGCCATGAGTCAGTCAAGGGGTACAAGAGTGATCCAAGAATGGATCACAGGACAGCGGTCAAAGTTATCCTTAGAAATTAGTGGACTAAGGAATTTTTCTCGATTATGGAGGTGGTAAAAGAGTTCGTCGTAAAGGGTTACGTCGATGCAAGCTTGACACCTATCCGGATAGCTCTGAGTAGAGATACTGGATACATATAATGGAGAAACAATTTAGAATAGCTCCAAGTAGAACAGTTATTTGGATTAGCTCCAAATAGAGCGTGGTAGCTACATCTAGGAGATGACATAGAGATTTGTAAAGCACACACGGATCTGAAAGGTTCGGACCCGTTGACTAAAACCTCTCTCACAAGCAACATGATCAAACCTAAAACTCTTGGGTATTAGTCACATGGCGATGTGACCTGTGAGTTTTAATCACATGGCGATGTGAACTAGATTATTGACTCTAGTGCAAGTGGGAGACTGTTGGAAATATGCCCTAGAGGCAATAATAAAAGTGTTATTATTATATTTCCTTGTTCATGATAATTGTCTTTTATTCATGCTATAACTGTATTATCCGGAAATCGTAATATACGTGTGAATACATAGACCACAATATGTCCCTAGTGAGCCTCTAGTTGACTAGCTCGTTGTGATCAACAGATAGTCATGGTTTCCTGGCTATGGACATTGGATGTCGTTGATAACGGGATCACATCATTAGGAGAATGATGTGATGGACAAGACCCAATCCTAAGCCTACCACAAAGATCGTGTAGTTCGTTTGCTAGAGCTTTGCCAATGTCAAGTATCTCTTCCTTTGACCATGAGAGCGTGTAACTCCTGGATACCGTAGGAGTGCTTTGGGTGTATCAAACGTCACAACGTAACTGGGTGACTATAAAGGTGCACTACAGGTATCTCCGAAAGTATCTATTGTTTTATGCAGATCGAGACTGGGATTTGTCACTCCGTGTAAACGGAGAGGTATCTCTGGGCCCACTCGGTAGGACATCATCATATG
The DNA here is from genome assembly GCF_002162155.2 of Triticum dicoccoides. Taxonomy (NCBI): domain Eukaryota; kingdom Viridiplantae; phylum Streptophyta; class Magnoliopsida; order Poales; family Poaceae; genus Triticum; species Triticum dicoccoides. Next base: position 351,222,426 of record NC_041385.1, on the reverse strand, counting down.
CGCAATGTGACCAAGGAGTTGATCACGGGATGATGTGTTACGGAACGAGTAAAGTGACTTGCCGGTAACGAGATTGAACAAGGTATTGGATACCGACGATCGAATCTCGGGCAAGTAACATACCGATAGACAAAGGGAATTGAATACGAGATTGATTAAGTCCTTGACATCATGGTTCATCCGATGAGATCATCGTGGAACATGTGGGAGCCATCATGGGTATCCAGATCCCGCTGTTGGTTATTGACCGGAGAACGTCTCGGTCATGTCTGCATGTCTCCCGAACCCGTAGGGTCTACACACTTAAGGTTCGATGACGCTAGGATTATAAAGGAAGTTTGTATGTGGTTACTGAATGTTGTTCGGAGTCCCGGATGAGATCCCGGACGTCACGAGGAGTTCCGGAATGGTCCAGAGGTAAAGATTTATATATGGGAAGTCCTATTTTGGCCACTGGAAAATGTTCGGGATTTTTCGGTATTGTACCGGGAAGGTTCTAGAAGGTTCCGGAGTGGGCCCACCTGCATGGGGGGACCCACATGAACGTGGGTAGTGGGGGCAAGGCCCCACACCCCTGGTCAAGGCGCACCAAGATCCCCCCTTAGAAGGAATAAGATCATATCCCGAAGGGATAAGATCAAGATCCCTAAAAAGGGGGGATAACAATCGGTGGGGAAGGAAATGATGGGATTTCTTTCCTCCCACTTTGGCCAACGCCCCAATGGACTTGGAGGGCAAGATACCAGCCCCTCCACCCCTATATATAGTGGGGAGGCGCATGGGAGCCATACACGAAGTTCTGGCGCAGCCCTCCCCCTCTCCCAAGTACTCCTCTTCTCCCGTGGTGCTTGGCGAAGCCCTGCAGGATTGCCACGCTCCTCCACCACCACCACGCCGTTGTGTTGCTGTTGGATGGAGTCTTCCTCAACCTCTCCCTCTCTCCTTGCTGGATCAAGGCATGGGAGACGTCACCGGGCTGTACGTGTGTTGAACGCGGAGGTGCCGTCCGTTCGGCACTTGATCATCGGTGATCTGAATCACGACGAGTACGACTCCATCAACCCCGTTCACTTGAACGCTTCCGCTTAGCGATCTACAAGGGTATGTAGATGCACCTCTCCTTTCTACTCGTTGCTGGTCTCTCCATAGATAGATCTTGGTGATACGTAGGAAAATTTTTGAATTTCTGCTACGTTCCCCAACACTTTTTACGTTTTTACCCTCCTCTGCGTTGCCACCTGTCGGTGACCCCTTTAGCGTATAAAAGGAGGCCCATGCGCAACGTAGAGGGGGTTCGGGGGGTTGAGGTTCGGAGTTTCGGACAGTTTTGCTCCGATTCATTCGTAGCCCAGAAAACATCACACTCTCTCGCTCGAGAGCAAGAACACCAGATAATACAACCAGACAAGCAGCAGTAGGAGTGTTATCTCTCCGAAGAGCTCCGAAGCTGGGTAAACCGCTCGTGTGCCTCGCCTCGATCTGCTCTTCGTGCAACCTCTGCCCCCCGCCGAACCGAAAGGGGCCCGGTCCGCCGGCCCCATAGGTGTTCGTGGATCAGTTTCCCCGACATAGAGATAGTATGATAAGATAAATATAATTTCGGTATTTTATAATACAGATGCAAAAAGTAAAGATGCAAATAAAAGTAGATTGGAAGCAAATATGATAAGAGATAGACCCGGGGGCCATAGGTTTCACTAGTGGCTTCTCTCAAGATAGCATAAGTATTACGGTGGGTGAACAAATTACTGTCGAGCAATTAATAGAAAAGCGAATATTTATGAGATTATCTAGGCATGATCATGTATATAGGCATCTCGTCCGCAACAAGTAGACCGACTCCTACCTGCATCTACTACTACTACACCACACATCGACTGACTCCTGCCTGCATCTAGATTATTAAGTTCATAAGAACAGAGTAACGCATTAAGCAATATGACATGATATAGAGGGATAACCTCAAGCATGATATAAACCCATCTTGTTATCCTCGATGGCAACAATACAATATGTGCCTTGCTGCCCCTGCTGTCACTGGGAAAGGACACCGCAAGATTGAACCCAAAGCTAAGCAATTCTCCCATGGCAAGAAAGATCAATCTAGTAGGCCAAACTAAACTGATAATTCAAAGAGACTTGCAAAGATAACTCAATCATACATAAAAGAATTCAGAGAAGATTCAAATATTATTCATAGATAAACTTGATCATAAACCCACAATTCATCGGATCTCGACAAACACACCGCAAAAAGAGTTTACATCGAATAGATCTCCACAAGAGAGGGGGAGAACATTGTATTGAGATCCAAAAAGAGAGAAGAAGCCATCTAGCTAATAACTATGGACCCGTAGGTCTGTGGTAAACTACTCAAAACTCATCGGAGGGGCTATGGTATTGAGGGAGAAGCCCTCCATGGTCGATTCCCCCACCGGCGGAGCGCCGGCGAAGGCTCCAAGATGGGATCTCGTGGATACAGAAGGTTACAGCGGTGGAAATTGTGTTTCGGTGGCTCCTTGGATGTTTTCGGGGTACGTAGGCTTATATAGGAGGAAGAAGTATGTCGGCGGACGCCCGAGGGGCCCACGAGACAGGGGGGCGCGCCCTATAGGGGGGGCGCCTTCCTATCTCGTGGAGGCCTCGGTTGTTTCTTGACTTGCACTCCAAGTCCTCTGGATCACGTTCGTTCCAAAAATCACGCTCCCGAAGGTTTCATTCAGTTTGGACTCCGTTTGATAGTCCTTTTCTTCGAAATACTGAAATAGGCAAAAAAACAGCAATACGGGCTGGGCCTCCGGTTAGTAGGTTAGTCCCAAAAATGATATAAATGTGTAAAATAAAGCCCATAAACATCCAAAGGGGGTAATATAATAGAATGGAACAATAAAAAATTATAGAGTCGTTGGATACGTATCAAGCATCCCCAAGCTTAATTCCTGCTCGTCCTCGAGTAGGTAAATGATAAAAGGAGAATTTTTGATGTGGAATGCTACCTAGCATAACTCTTAATGTAATTTTCTTTATTGTGGCATGAATGTTCAGATCCAAATGATTCAAAATAAAATTTCATATTGATAAAAGAAATAGTAACACTTCAAGCATACTAATCAAAGTAATCATGTCTTCTCAAAATAACATGGCAAAAGAAAGTTCATCCCTACAAAATCATATAGTTAGGCTATGCTTCATTTTCGTCACACAAAGATGTTCCCAACTTCTATACCCCCGATGACAAGCCAAGCAATTGTTTCATACTTAAATAATCTCAAACGTTTTCAACCTTCACGCAATACATGAGCGTGAGCCATGGATATAGCACTATGGGTGGAATAAAATATGATGATGGGGATTGTGTGGAGAAGACAAAAAAGGAGAAGGTCTCACATTGACGAGGATAATCAACGGGCTATGGAGATGCCCATTAATATATGTCAACATGAGGAGTAGGGATTGCCATGCAACGGATGTACTAGAGCTAAAAATGAATGCTCAACAAAAGAAAGCTAGTGGGTGTGCATCCCACTTGCTTGCTCACGAAGACCTAGGGCATTTGAGGAAGCCCATCGTAGGAATATACAAGCCAAGTTCTATAATGAAAAATTCCCACTAGTATGAAAAAGAGAACTTATGAGACTCACTATATGAAAAACATGGTGCTACTTTGAAGCACATTATATGAGACTCACTACATGAAGAACAAAGTGCTACTTTGAAGCACAAGTGTGGAAAAAGAGATAGTAGCATTTCCCTTTTTATTTTTTTATTTTTTTATTTTCTTCTTCTTTTTTTATTTTTATTTTTTTTATTTTTCTTTGGGCAATGCTCTAATAATGATGATCATCACACTATTATTGATTACAACATATGAATTACAACTCGAAACTAGAACAAGATATGACTCTAATGAATTCCTCCGGCGGTGTACCGGGATGGTGCAATGAATCAAGAGTGACATGTATGAAAAATAATGCATGGTGGCTTTGCCACAAATACGATGTCAACTACATGATCATGCAATGCCAATATGACAAAAGTAAAGTATGTCATGATGATGATGAACGGAACGGTGGAAAGTTGCATGGCAATATATCTTGGAATGGCTATGGAAATGCCATAATAGGTAGGTATGGTGGCTGTTTTGAGGAAGATATAAGGAGGTTTATGTGTGATAGAGCGTATCGTATCGCGGGGTTTGGATGCACCGGCGAAGTTTGCACCAACTCTCAAGGTGAGAAAGGGCAATGCACGGTACCGAAGAGGCTAGCAATGGCGGAAAGGTAAAAGTGCGTATAATCCATGGACTCAACATTAGTCAAAAGAACTCATATACTTATTGCAAAAATTTAGAAGTCATCAAAAAATCAAGTACTACGCGCATGCTCCTAGGGGGATAGATTGGTAGGAAAAGACCATCGCTCGTCCCCGACCGCCACTCATAAGGATGCACAAGCCAGGTACACTTCATGTTTCAAATTTGTTACACAACTTTAACCATGCATGCATGCTACGGGACTTGCTAACTTCAACACAAGCATTCTTTAAATTCATAATCACCCAACTAGCATGACTTTAATATCACTACCTCCCTATCTCAAAACAAGTATCAAGTATCAAATTGATCATAGCATCCAATTCACTTCCTATGATAGTTTTTATTATACCCAACTTGGATGCCTACCATTCTAGGACCAATTTTATAACCATAGCAAATACCATGCTGTTCTAAAAGAATCTCAAAATAATATAAGTGAAGCATGATAGACTAGCAATTTCTACAAAAATAAGTCACCGCCGTGCTCTAAAAGATATAAGTGAAGCACTAGAGCAAAAACTATCAAGCTCAAAAGATATAAGTGAATCACATTGAGTGTTCTAGCAAATTCCAATCAAGTAGGCTTCTCCCAAAAGGTGTGTACAGAAAGTATGATTGTGGTAAACTAAAAATCAAAGGCTAATATAATACACGACGCTCCAAGCAAAACACATATCATGTGGCGAATAAAAATATAGCTCCAAGTAAAGTTACCAATGAACGAAGACGAAAGAGGGGATGCCTTCCCGGGGCTTCCGCAAGCTTAGGCTTTTGGCTATCCTTGAATATCTTGGGGTGCCATGGGCATCCCCAAGCTTAGGCTCTTGCCACTCCTTGTTCCATAGTCCATAAAAGCTTTACCCAGAACTGAAAACTTCACAACACAAAACTCAACAGGAAATCTTATAAGCTCCGTTAGTGAAAGAAAACAAAACCACCACATAAGGTACTGTAATGAACTCATTCTTTAGTTATTTTGGTGTTAAACCTACTGTAATCCAACTTCTCTATGGTTTATAGACTATTTTACTAGCCATATATGCATCGAAATAAGCAAACAACACACGAAAAACAGAATCTGTCAAAAACAGAACAGTCTGTAGAAATCTGTAACTAACGCAAACTTCTGGAACTCTAAAACTCCTACCAAAATAGGAAGTCCTGGACAACTTGTTTATTGACCAGCAGCAGAAAGAATCAACGCAAAATCATGTTTCTGTGATTTAACAAAACTAAATTTGTGCGCGCAAAGTTTCTGCTTTTCAGCAGAATCAAATCAACTATCATCATAGGTTATCCTATAGGTTCTATTTGGCACAAACACTAATTAAAAGATAAAAACACATATAAACAGAGGGTAGATGCAAGATTTATTACTAAACAGGAGAAAAAACAAAAAACACAAAGAAAATTGGGTTGCCTCCCAACTAGCGCTATCGTTTAACGAGTGCCATCTTTGGCACTAAATTCATCAATAGAGCACTTGTGATCTCTAGGGGTTTCTCCCTTTTTAGCAATGGATAAATCTTTAGGCAAAAATTCAAGAAATTCATTGTCAGCAAAAGGTTCCTTAATGATAGAGAGACAATTGGGATGAACACTTACGGATATGAGATCCGCGTCTCCCTTACTAGAAGATTCACCCTTATTTTTAGGAACATAAATAAACTTGGCAGTTTTAGTAGGGGGTTTTGGAGTGTTTTTCATGGAAGAAAACGCCGAACCTAAGTTGGTAATTATATCCTCAAGTTTACCAATTCTAGCAGAATCTAGATCTATTTTTTCATTAACTATAGGTTCTTTCTCTTTAAGATATTTCAAAGTAACTCCAACCCTAGATCCATATTGGGTGATATGATTATGAATCTTTTTATCCAAATTTTCAATCAACTCAACAGTGGCAATTTTATTTTCAATAATATCAAGCCGTTGCATAACGTGTTCTAAAGTTAAAATAGTTCCATTGACCAAAAGAGGTGGTGGGCCAAACGAATCTAGCATAGCATTATAAGCATCAAACGTATGGATACTCATGAAATCACCTCTGGCAATAGTATCAAGAACACATCTATTCCAAGGAGTGATGCCTACATAAAAATTGCGGAGAAGAACGGAAGTAGAAAGCTTCCTAGGAGATCTATATTGGGCATTGCAAATTCTATGCCAAGCATCTCTTAAATCCCTCCCTTTGCTTAAAATTGAGAATTTCATGCTCGGGAGTAATAATAAGGATAGGGGGACTAGCCATGACAACAAGGTAAACGGACTAACACATGGGCAAACGGAAAAGGGCAAGCGAAAAGAGAGGAGGAGATTGGGAAAGAGAGGGCGAATAAAACGGCAAAGGTGAAGTGGGGAGAGGAAAACGAGAGGCAAATGGCAAATAATGTAAATGCGAGGGAGATGGGTTTGTGATGGGTACTTGGTTTGTCTTGACTTGAGCGAAGACCTCCCCGGCAACGGCACCAGAAATCTTTCTTGCTACGTCTTGAGCTTGCGTTGGTTTTCCTTGAAGAGGAAAGGGTGATGCAGCAATAGTAGCATAAGTATTTCCCTCTGTTTTTGAGAACCAAGGTATCAATCTAGTAGGAGGCTCCTCAAAAGTCCCACGCACCTACACAAACAAACAAAGAACTCGCAACCAACACAATAAAGGGGTTGTCAATCCCTTCAAGGCCACTTGCGAAAGTGAGATCTAATAGAGATAGTATGATAAGATAAATATATTTTTGGTATTTTATAATATAGATGCAAATAAAAGTAGATTGGAAGCAAATATGATAAGAGATAGACCCGCGGGCCATAGGTTTCACTAGTGGCTTCTCTCAAGATAGCATAAGTATTACGGTGGGTGAACAAATTACTGTCGAGCAATTGATAGAAAAGCGAATAATTATGAGATTATCTAGGCATGATCATGTATATAGGAATCACGTCCGCAACAAGTAGACTGACTCCTGCCTGCATCTACTACTATTACTCCACACATCGACCGACTCCTGCCTGCATCTAGAGTATTAAGTTCATAAGAAAAGAGTAACGCATTAAGCAAGATGACATGGTGTAGAGTGATAAACTCAAGCAATATGATATAAACCCCATCTTGTTATCCTCGATGGCAACAATACAATACGTGCCTTGCTGCCCCTGCTGTCACTGGGAAAGGACACAACAAGATTGAACCCAAAGCTAAGCACTTCTCCCATGGCAAGAAAGATCAATCTAGTAGGCCAAACCAAACTGATAATTCGAAGAGACTTGCAAATATAACTCAACCATACATAAAAGAATTCAGAGAAGATTCAAATATTATTCGTAGATAAACTTGATCATTAACCCACAATTCATCCGATCTCGACAAACACACCACAAAAAGAGTTTACATCGAATAGATCTCCACAAGAGAGGGGGAGAACATTGTATTGAGATCCAAAAATAGAGAAGAAGCCATCTAGCTAATAACTATGGACCCGTAGGTCTGTGGTAAACTACTCACAACTCATCGGAGGGGCTATGGTGTTGAGGGAGAAGGCATCCATGGTCGATTCCCCCTCCGGCGGAGCACCGGGGAAGGCTCCAAGATGGGATCTCGCGGATACAGAAGGTTACGGCGGTGGAAATTGTGTTTCGGTGGCTCCTTGGATGTTTTCGGGGTACGTAGGCTTATATAGGAGGAAGAAGTACATCGGTGGATGCCCGAGGGGCCCATGAGACAGGGGGGCGCGCCCTATAGGGGGGGGGGGCTCCTATCTCGTGGAGGCCTCGGCTGTTTCTTGACTTGCATTCCAAGTCCTCTGGATCATGTTCGTTCCAAAAATCACGCTCCTGAAGGTTTCATTCCGTTTGGACTCCGTTTGATATTCCTTTTCTTGGAAATACTGAAATAGGCAAAAAAAATAGTAATATGGGCTGGCCTCCGGTTAGTAGGTTAGTCCTAAAAATGATATAAATGTGTAAAATAAAGCCCATAAACATCCAAAAGGGGTAATATAATAGCATGGAACAATAAAAAATTATAGATATGTTGGAGACGTATCACAGTACCTGTCGGCTGTGATAATCATACCATTCATCTTTCCTAATTAAATGCATGTTGAACCTCAGTACCCTCAGCACCTTTGCTCTGGCAAGAAAGAACCTGGCGAGTGTAATCTCCGGTAAGGTCCCTCGGTAGGAGTTCAAAGTAATATTCGAGAGATGCAGATCTAGGAATTCGATGTGATAGTCGTTATAAACATTATCCACCTCCGGTCCTATTATTATCTGCAAAAGAAGAGAATGTGTTTGTACCTACATGCAGTTTTGAACACTTTTGCATGCCCATTTGGTTTGTAGTATTTGTAAAATGCACCAACGTGCCATCTTCAACCTGGCATGATTAACATGGGTATTTGATTACTATCTAGAAACATGTAGCCTTCTTCATAAGAGGTTGGATTAGATGAAAAATTCCCTAAGAAAACTAGTACAGACGAATTCAAAGGAGAAATGCTTATGGACGAGGTAACCATATGAATGAAGCAACCAATATGGGGTGGGGGTGTATGTCCTAAAATCCTCCATAATTCCTTCAGAAATCGTAGTACATTGTCATTGTAAACTTGGGAAAAGGTGCAAAACATTTAACTCCCTTATGGTTAACATTTAACAGGAAAGGAACATCACCTCGATATACAGCTTCTTCAGGCACGGAAAGCATCTCAGGCAACTGACAACTTGGTCCAGGTTGCGGCCGATAGATTCTAGTGCCAAGACCTTCACTACGCCCAGAGTTTGGGTGAAGCTTCGCTTGATGACAGACGAACATACATCTTCAAAACTAGAAATAACATTGATATCAAGAAGGAGAGGTATAAGGCGACTGTAGTCCTGAAAGTTGTAGTATTTGACAGACGAGTAGCCCACCACTTTCCATTTCGATGCAGAAATGACAATGATTCTTGTTGGACCTTGTTGATCAATTACAAGTAATCTCTCAAGTGAAGGTGTGTCCTGGATGACCACATTGTGGTCCACCTTTTGTGATCACTCGTTGCAGCACCAGCAACACACATAAATTGTTCGGAGAGTCCTGGAGGTGATGTTCAAGGTACTCGACCAATTCATCGCCTGAAAATGAAGGAACTCGATTGTAGTACAGCCGCGAAGCAAGCGCTCCATGTCATCCTTTGGGATGTGGACAACGACGAGCTCAAGGTGCTTCAGTTGTGGTAGAAAAGTGCAGGCACGTCATTAAGGGGGGGATGGCAACTTGGCGAGGCGCAGCGTGGGCGCGAAGCGGAGCACGGACGTTGGCAGCAAGCGCATATGCCCATCATAAACTGAGCTTCTCGAGCTGATCTATCGTGGGGGATCAGAACCACTCGTCAAGCTTGGCTTGGTCCTTGCCATTGGAATGGAACTTGCCCATGATAATGCCTTTGATTGGGCCATGGTGACTGCCGAGGATCTGGGAGAACACATCCAAGATTTCGCGATAGCCATGGCAGAGCTTGTGGGCGTCGAGGAGGTTGACAGGGGTGAGGAGCCATAGGGGGCGCCACTGCTGGGAAAGGGCGGCTGTCCTCGCCTGATATTTGATTGGGAGGAGGGATATGATGACTATCAACATACCTTCGGGGAGGTTGTTGATGAAGTCTAGGCCTGCTGGAGTCGCTTGCGGTTCTTTCTTGACCCACCTTCGCTTGTTGGCAGCCTCGTTCTCCACCTCGGTGGCGATGGAAACCTCTATCTCCATATTCACGCCGTGCTCCAGTGCTTCAGCAGCCCCGGCGTCACCATTCCCTCCGATGGGGCACTTCGACGGCATCCTCGTACATTGACGACTTTGAAGACTCAGAGTAGTGTCGAGGATGCAGGCGGAGAGAGAGGAATAGTGTTTGTGGCGAGGATGGGGGTGCGGCCGCTCGGTGGTGCCATTAATATATACCAGTGGGAGCGAGGCGGGTGGCGGTCCAAGGCTGTCTCACTTCCCGGTGAGAACGACTGCTTAATCTCTAGTATGAATGAAATCTATGCTTAATTACTAAATTTTAGTTGCAAAAAATAGATAGTGCTATTGATTTTTAGCTGCATATTTTGACAAATCGCAGTGTCTTGGCTCAGCACCGAAGTCTGGCTTTAATTGCATACCATAATCTGAATCGTTTGCGTTGAAGAGATGCACAGATCCTGCGTTGAACAGCTTGTATGTTTCCCGGTGAGCCTGCGCACTGTACTGCGCTCGCACGCCCCCTGCTTAGTCAAGCAGCTGTCCACACATCACCTCCTATAGCCATTAAAACAAAGACACATGGCGTCACGTGAATGGTTAACAGAACGCACACGGTTTGAATTCTACAAACGTTTGAGATATTAAAGTGGCAGCTATGTTTTCAAAATGCCTTTGTTGGCTCTCATTATTCGAGTGAGCCTTCTCTCAAAATGGGCACGAAAAATACCACAGCATGTCGGGTGCCATTCCATAATAGCATGCCAAGTTTCATGAATTTCAAACAAGTTTTAGATTTACTAGAATTCAAAAACAAAGTATCCCAACGTTTTTCCAGGAATCAACAGTGCCCTGGTGTTTGAAATTCATTCCCATTTCTTGCATGGGACCTAAGCATGCACCCAAGGACACAGATTTGATTCTTCAACCAATTTATATGCACTGGAGCATGTGCATGTAGTTCAAATTTGAATTATGCACATAAATGCATTGAATACTCAGCTAATGCATAAAAATGTCCAAACAAACCCCGGAAAATCACAAAAATTGACACAACACTCTTGTTGTTCTATGTTGACACGAGAAAAAATTGAAAGCAATAAGAGGCAATGGATATCGTTTCGTCCCCAAAGGTGGGATGTTCCCTATCGAAACCATCATGCTTGTTGTGATAAGCTCTGGTTTGTGAGAAGCTTATACCAAAACCTGCCCCCAAATGGGACAAATTTTTTACCATGGCATATTGATGCCACCCCATGATACCATGCCAGGTTTCATGAATTTTCAGACGAGCTTGGATTTACTAGAATTTAAAAACCAGGTATCTCAACATTTGCCGGCAATCAACGGTGGTGGGATGTTTAAAATTCATTCCCATTTCTTGAATGGGACCTAACATGTAGTTCAAGTTTGAACTATGCACATAAATGCATTGAAAACTCAGTTAATGCACAAAAAATGTCCAAACGTACCCCGAAAAGCCACAAAAATTGACACAAAACTCCTGTTGTTCTACGTTGACACAAAAAAATTGAAAGCAATAAGAGGCAATGGATATCGTTTCGTCCCCAAAGGTGGGATGTTCCCTATCGAAACCATCGTGCTTGTTGTGATAAGCTCTGGTTTGTGAGAAGCTGATGTAGGGCGGAACCCTATGTGGATCCTACGGGGAATCACGAAGAACACGCAGAAGCACAAAGGGGAAACATGGGGAAAACGAGAGAGAATCACGAAACCGACATAGAATAAATCACACGAGTGCTAGATCATCGAACACAAAGAGAATCATATGATCCACAATCAACAAAGGTAAGGATACAAAGGTAGCCGATCTTCTCCATGAGGAGGTCTTGAATCCACGAGGGGGATCTTCCCACAAGGGGGTCTTGAATCCGATTGGATCTTCTCCGAGGAGGCCGCGGTCTCTCACGAAGAGGAGATCCGATGGATGAGCGAAGCTCTATCTCTAATCTGAGCTAAATCAATGCTAACCCTAACTAGGAGGAGGTGGGGGAGTATATATAGTGCTAGTCCACGAAGGGGTAAGTGAGAGGGATACATGGGACCTTGGCCCGCTCTCTGCGCACAGGCAGGTGCCGGATGTCCGGGCTGGGGGCCGGATGTCCGGGGCTTCGCGACGGGCCGGATGTCTGGGCTGGCCTGGGTCTTCCAGATGCATTCGGTGATGGAGGGGCCGGATTTCCGGGAGAAGGGGCCGGATGTCCGGTGGCTCGCGAAGGGCCGGTTGGCCGGGCCTGGGGACCGAATGTCCGGGCTGGCTTGGCTGATTCTGGAGCTTCCTGGATAGAAGAGGGCCGGATTTCCGGGCGATGGGTCGGATGTCCGGGTCTGGCCGGATGTCCGGGCCTATAGCAGCTGGCTCTTCTTCCTTCTCCTCTTCCATGCTTCTGCGCACGCTCGGCCTTGGTCCTTGGGTTCTCCATGGACTCCTCGGGTGTACCTAAGTATGCACAAGGTCCGCGCTTTAAGTAGCAACCGTGTCTCACGTGTGGAAAGTGAAGGTTTAGAGAGGAGCGAGTTCACCTTGTGTCCAGTGGCGTATGCTCGAGGTCTCGTCATATGTCCTCTTGGGGCTCGGAGAGTAGTCGGAGTGTACATGGGGATGAACATGGGATGCTCCGCATCATCTCCCCCCCCCTTGGGAAAGATCCGACCTCGGATCGTGATCCTCATCACCATGGAAACGGTTGTCGTGGACGAACTTGTAGTTGGACGGAGTTGAAGACATGACGCAAAGGTGTCTCCGGTATGTGGTACATGCAAAATGAGCAAACACAAGCGACACTCGGAAATACATTGGTTAGCGCACACAAAGTGTCCATCATGTAAGAATGAGTCCGTGCGACAAGATAGTGCATGGAAAGACACATGATGCTTATCAAGATGATATAGAATGATGTGCAAAGCATTCATGGGGTAATTAGCATGGTGCACAAAGCGAGAAATTCTACCATTGTGCAAAATGATGTCATAATGGGATGGTTTATCAAGAGCATGAACATGGTAATTGGTGCTCAATATGATTATGTTGACATGCAATTGATGATGGACAATATGATCATGATGTATGAATATGCCATCAAGGAAGATCACAACAAATTTGCTAAGGAAGTGAATAAGCTCAAATATCATGGATGACATGGGAATACAAGATGCAACAAGGCAATCATAATGTGTGTCAATCCATGCATGGGGTGCAAACTTGTGGTGAGCATGATATGTCCATTGAGCATGACATGCATGAGCGCAATCAAAAAATATGGAGGTGTTGGTGTACCAATGCTCGATGTCGAGGCAAGAGTCGAAGTTCGAAGGTGCATCCAATAAGTGCGAGCGCTCCTCAATGTGAAGGTCCATAGAGCCAATCTCCAATGTCGCTCCTCCGTTCACGACATGTATCATGTAGATAACAAGAAGGAAACAACAATGAAAGAGTGACCCATCCAATATGCGTATTTGAGGATGGCTCAAAGGGAAAGAGGTCACCTTTAGGAGTGTCTCATGGATGATGTAGTTGCGCATCGAATATGCCTTCTCATAACCAAAATGTCTCATGATCGTACCGCCTTGTGAATCCTTCAAAACGAAAGAACATGACAAACACTCGGAAAAACAAATGAGGTTAGAGAAAGTGCAAAACCTATCATTCATGTGGTAAGATACCAAACAAGTTTATGCATCATGCTCATCATAAGAAAGGACAAGGGAGCATTTCATAGTATGGAGGCATAAGATGCAAGAACAACCAAATACAATAGGCTCAATCAAACAATCATGCATCACAAGTAAAGTGTCCAAGTCTCCAAGATCAATAAGCATAGCAAGTTGGCACTCAATACAAGGTAATATGAGAGATGCAACTAATGGAGACAAGAGGCAATGATCATGACAAATCAAGTGAGAGGCATCAACATATATGTCATCAACCCAAGAAAGCAAGTAATAGTGGAACATGGGTGATGCAACATAGCAAGCAATCATAGCAATCAAGTCAAGCAATCTAGTAGTGCGAAGATGCAACATACTAGGAGGAATCATGGCAAGCATGTCATTGGTGCAAATAGTGTGCATGAATAATTCACATGACATAGCACAAGCATGATAGCAAGATATGAACAAAATATCCTCAATGTATTGGTGAGAAGCCATATGTAAATAGCAATGGGGCATCATAACTCTCCCAACACAACAAGCATCAATAGCATGGGGCACATGATAAACATGGCAATTGCAACAAGGATCTCCACCAAGCATGCAAATACACATAGGAGTATCATAATGGTGCATCATGGGTAAATGCAAGCAAGGGTCACAATTGCATGGCAAAGGCATAGAAACAAGCATAACATGCAAAGTGAACACAATAGTATGGGCATAAGGTGACAAGTGGTAGATAGCCCATAGCCGTGTGAGAGCGAAGTAAAAGAGATGCGCGTAGTCCTTGCGTGAAGGGGACAGTGGTAAGGATAGTCCATGGTATCCCAAAGCATTATTGCTCTCAAGAGCTCGTTTCGTCAATTCATGGGATTGTGAGGTTGACGAGTGTTCGTAAGTACCTACACAAAACAAAGGCAAAGGAAAAATTGTGTGTGCGTGGTATATGTACACATCATCCATCAGGATGCGCACGGGCATGTGTCGGTTAGCACAAAATATCCAATGCACAAATAGATGAGATGCGTGATATAGAAACATGTCATCCATCATGATAGGTTTGTTATTATGTATGGCATAATGGAGACTCAAAGGATGTAATGCATCATGAGAAATATCTAGAGCATTGTTATTCATGGAATGCATATGGTGCATGCAATTGTGGGAATCATGCAAAGTATGAAATGCATCAAGATATCCTAATATGTATGGGGAAACTATGGGGGTCTCCTCATGAGCATGAGTAGCAACATCACATGGAGAATATTGACAACATCCAAAACAATGCATATTCGAAACAATGTGATCATGGCATGGCATAGTAGCTGAATTGCACAAATCATGTAAAGGAAGCATGGCAATATCATCACATGAAAACAAAAGCGAATGACCATCATCTTGTCATCTATGCCATAAGTGCAAATAGGATTTATTTTAATGGGGCATGCATAGTTACTACGTTGAGATTGAAATGACGCAATATGTGAGATCTCACTCATAGCATATGACAAGTTCAATGGGTTGTCAAACATGAAGTGACCAATAGAATTTTCACATGATATCCTATGAAGCATAGCATCACAACTAGGCAACTCAACATGCTCATCATCATATTCATCATAAATAGGTAAGTCAAGGAATGAAGAAGTTTCACTAGCATGAAGCATGGGAATAGGTGGATCAACATCATGCAAGCAATAATTGTCAAGAGAGTCCACTGGTGGGACAAGAGAAGCACCATCACCTAAGTTACCTTTGGAGCGTCGCTCATGTGTTGTAGGTGAGGTGTTGAAGATCCAATCGTTGTCCTCTTCATCTTGATGGAACCATGTGGGGGTGTATCATCATCCACCATGGCCATCGTCGTCTCCAATGGAGGAATAGACTCGTCAAGGATAGGCATGTCGTCATGTAGGAGACCTAGCACCAAAGAAGAAAACACACTAGGAGTAGAGGTTAAGTCGTTATAAATCATAGTGGCCTCACATGCCGTGTCAACTACCTCACTCTCTAAGTGTTGTGGCTCATTCAGTCCCTCAAGGATGCTCTCACTCATATGGTTGGTGGAGTCACTCAAATGGCACTCAACCTCACATAGGATGTGTGGCATGCTCTCATGTGTGGGGCTAGTGGTGGTCACACTCATCCTCTCATAGGAAATGCTCTCAATGTCACGTATGGTGGAGTCACTCATGTCACTCATGGGGTAGTGGCTCTCCTCACATGGCAAATGGGGCATCTCAACATATGTGGGTGTCGGAGAGATGTTGGTGCAAATGTCTCCATGCGCGGTCGCGTAGCTTGACTCGAAGTAGGAGTCCAATGTGGGCGCCGTCTTCATGTTGTTGAAGAGGTTCATGCTCGTAGCCGTAGTCGAAGCGGATGGCCCTTGCTCGACCGTCTTGGCGCCGTCTTGGTGTTGGAGGCCCATATGATGTGGCACCTCGTAGCTCGTCTCCATGACCGAAGGGAGTTTCCCATGCTCGGCCATCTTCCTTGAGGGGCTTCCGAAGATGGAAGTGTCGCCCTCGCTCGTAGGTGGTCTCCTTGGACTTGATGAAGTCGATGTAGGCGTACACGTGGGAAGTATGCGAAGATGCCGTACGTCCAAAGGCGAAGATGCCTTGATAGCACTTGGCGAAGATGCTGAAGTTGTTGGTGTAGCCGTAGCGCCGTCTTGGTGGTGTTCGTCTCGCGGTCTTCTCTTATGCTCATGAAGCTTTGACTTGGCGTGAAGTAGGGCTTGTTGGGACTTGTTCATTTGCGCTTGTGGAGCATCTTCGTGATGATAGTGTCGTTGTTATGCTTGAGCTCGATGGCGTTCGTCGTCGTTGTGCACATGATGCTTGGAGGTGACTTGCCCTTCATGACGATGTGGTTCACGAACGTGATGGTGGTCTCCATGTAGATGTGGACTTGGACGACTTTCGCTTGCATCGCTTTCGCGCTCCGAAGACTTGTGTCTTGAATGTCGCCGCCTTGAACATGACGAAGTGGAAGAAGACTTGATCAAGGCCCGAATCTCCTCCATCCTTGCATCTTGCTCCTCTTTATGTGCGGCAAGCTTCTTGTCGATGTGCTCTCGCAATCTTGATTGTGCGCCTTGCACTTGTCGTTGTAGATCAAAGATAGACGCTTTGGTGATGTAGTTGTTCACGCCATCGTTGTTGTCGAGGACCGGAGAGGAAATGCCTTGCCTATCCATCACAAGACTCGAGCAAATATGAGTGGGAGAAAGAGAAGAACTTATACCAATGTACCTTGACCGAAGTTGACAATGAATCAAGTTCACTCAAATGCGGACAATGAAATAGCACTATTGGTACCAATCCTTGTCGGTTCTCACACCTACACAAGTAAAGCTTATGGTGGAGCTTGGTGAGGATAGTGGCACAAAAATTTAATGCAAAATGTTAGCAAGAGTCAATAATGTTGAAAGAGATTCACAAATTCGCAAGCGAAACAAGTAGACCAATAGCAATATGGAAGGCACACGGAAACACACACACAAATAGATAAATGGGGTCGTGCAACCAAGGAACGAGCACAAAATGTGGAATCCACGGAAAACGCTCGTGTTGCACAACTCAAGAGAGATGCTAGCATGATTGCTCAATAGGCGGATACGACATTTGTGCACAACCTATAAGATGCAAAATGGATAAACTTCTATCCCAATATGTATGTATGGTTCCCGATATTTCTCTCAAGATGATCCAAGATGATCGGATATGACAATCTTATGCACAATGTGGTATGATGCTATGGCACTTGCTTACAAGCTCTTTGCTCCCTTTCTTTTTCTTTTGCTTAAAAGCTTATTCTTCTTCTTATTTTTTTCTCTTTGGCCAATTTTGCACAATGCACAAACCAAGATAGCAATTGTGTATATGCGGGAACAAACTTGTGACACACGATATGATACCAATATATGCACCATGATGATATGGTATGTATGCTATGGGAAATATGATCACTAATGTGCACAAGTAACGTTGCCGGCAATACTCAAATGTCTAGTCTCGATAGGTAAGTAACGCAAAATGGGCTAGGGGTTAACAATACAATGACAAGGGGAATATACAATGGAGGGATACCACGATACCAAGATGATATGGAGGTTACCATCCGGTGATGATGAGTAGTGGTGTTCTTGATGTAGAAACCAAGATGATGGAGTCTTGTCCCTAAGTAGCCGAAACACCTTAGGAAACGGAAAAACCGTGAACTCAAAATCTCAAACGTCAAATGTCAAAATGGTGGTAGTGGAAAGCGGTGGTGGCTTGCACTTGGCAATGCGTAAGTGGAATGATGTCTATACACGTGTCGGGGTTGAAGTTGTCGTCCCTAAGTAGCCGAAACACCTTAGGAGACACAAGCCACAACTCAAACAAAATTGGGTTAAGTTGGGGTGGAAATGTATGGTGGGCACGTCTATGTGGAAATGGTGGTGGTGGTTGATGAAGATGCAATTGTCCCTAAGTAGCCGAAACACCTTAGGAGACTCGAATCACAATTCAAACAACCACTAATGCTATAGGGAACAAACTGGGTTAGGTTGCGGAAGTCGGAGGTGGCTATGCGGATGATATGGTGGAGGGCCTAAGCAAACTCGCCAAATTTCACAAAATTTGATGGAGTCAAATTGTGTTGGTCATATTTTTGTGGGAAGGGGATGTCAAGAGCTCCAAACGAGCTAAAGAACGTCAAAATCGGACTCCGGATGAATTAGTTATGGTCAAAACGGTGAAACACGGAAGGCTGAAATGACAGGGACCGGATGTCCAGGGGGTTTGGCCGGATATCCGGTGGCTGATGTCCCGAATCGTGCAAATCTGGTGCTCCAGGGCCAGGATGTCCGGCCGGATGGCCCGGATGTCTAGCCTGAGGCCCGGATGTCCGGCCCGATGAGTCCAGATCAGGATTTGGACTTCGAAACTCGATTTGGGGGCGGAAATTGATGATTTCGGGGGCAAAATTGTGGAGATTTCATGGATGAAAGGATGGGAAACTTGGGGGAAAGCTAGATCCACTTGAAACCAAGCAAATCCATGGATCAAAATCAACAAAACATCATCAAACCAACAAATCACAAAAAAAATTCAGGCTATTTTTGGTGGGGATTTTTTGGATTTAGGACGAAAACAACAAAATCAAGCTAGAAAACAAAGGGTAGGGGCTCCAAAAACGTGATCAACGTGGCTCATGATACCAAGATGATATCATGAGACAAGCTGGCTCTGATCCAAGATGATGTAGGGCAGAACCCTATGTGGACGATCTTTCATGTTTGGAGTGCATCCTATGGGGGATCACGAAGAACACGCGGAAGCACGAAGGGGAAACACGGGGAAAACAAGAGAGAATCACGAAACCGACATAGAATCAATCACACGAGTGCTAGATCACCGAACACAAACAGATACATATGATCCACAATCAACAAAGGTAAGGATACAAAGGTAGCCGATCTTCTCTGTGAGGAGGTCTTGAATCCACGAGGGGCATCTTCCCATGAGGGGGTCTTGACTCCGATTGGATCTTCTCTGAGGAGGCCGCGGTCTCTCACGAAGAGGAGATCCGATGGATGAGCGAAGCTCTATCTCTAATCTGAGCTAAATCAACGCTAACCCTAACTAGGAGGAGGTGGGGGAGTATATATAGTGCTAGTCCACGAAGGGGTAAGTGAGAGGGATACATGGGCCCTTGGCCCGCTCTCTGTGCACAGGCAGGTGCCGGATATCCAGGCTGGGGGCCGGATGTCCGGGGCTTCGCGACGGGCCAGATGTCCGGGTTGGGAGGCCGGATGTCCGGGCTGGCCTGGGTCTTCCAGATGCATTCGGTGATGGAGGGGCCAGATTTGCGGGAGAAGGGGCCGGATGTCCGGTGGCTCGCGAAGGGCCGGATGTCCGGGCCTGGGGACCGGATGTCCGGGCTGGCTTGGCTGATTCTGGAGCTTCCTGGATAGAAGGGGGGCTGTGGCCGGATGTCCGGGCCTGTAGCAGCTGGCTCTTCTTCCTTCTCCTCTTCCATGCTTCTGCGCACGCTCGGCCTTGGTCCTTGGATTCTCCATGGTCTCCTCGGGTGTACCTGAGTATGCACAAGGTCCATGCTTGAAGTAGCAACCATGTCTCACATGTGGAAAGTGAAGGTTTAGAGAGGAGCGAGTTCACCTTGTGTCCGGTGGCGTATGCTCGAGGTCTCGTCATATGTCCTCTTGGGGCTCGGAGAGTAGTCGGAGTGTACATGGGGATGAACATGGGATGCTCTGCATCAGAAACCTATACCCAAACCTGCCCCAAAAGGGACAACTTTTTTACCACAGCATGTTGATGCCGCTCCATGATACCATGCCAAGTTTCATGAATTTCAGACGAGTTTTGGATTTACTACAATTTAAAAACCAGGTATCTCAATGTTTTGCCAGCAATCTACGGTGGCATGGTGTTTAAAATTCATTCCCATTTCCTGCATGGGACCTAAGCATGCACCTAAGGACACATATTTGATTTTCCAACCAATTTATATGCACTGGAGCATGTGCATGTAGTTTAAAGTTGAATTATGCACAATGCATTGAAAACTCGGTTAATGCATAAAAATGTCCAAACGAACCCCGAAAAATCACAAAAATTAACACAACACTCATGTTGTTCTATGTTGACACGAGTAAATTTTTGAAAGCAATAAGAGGCAATGGATATCGTTTTGTCCCCAAAGGTGGGGCGTTCCCTACCGAAACCATCATGCTTGTTGTGAGAAGCTCTGGTTTGTGAGAAGCATATACCAAAACCTGCCCCAAATGGGACAAATTTTTTACCATGGCATGTTGGTGCCGCTCCATGATAGCAGGATGCTGCTAACGCATTAGTTTTTTACCATGGCAAGTTTCATGAATTTCAGACGACCTTTGGATTTACTAGAATTTAAAAACCAGGTATATATCTCAATATTTGCAGCAGAGTGATGGTGACAGGGTGTTTGACATTCATTCTCATTTCTTGCATGGTTAAATATCTTTGTATTTCTCTTCAAATAATCGGTTTGGTTTGGCCAACTAGATTGGTAGTTCCTGCAATGGAGAGGTGCTTAGTTTTGGGTTCAATCTTGCGGTGTCCTCACTGAGTAGCGAGGCACGTATTGTTTTGTTGCCATCAAGGGTAAAAAATGGGGTTTTCATCATATTGCTTGAGTTTTATCCTTCTACATAGTGTCATCTTACTTAAGGCATTACTCCGTTCTTATGAACTTAATACTCTATATGCATGCTGGATAGCGGTCGATGTGTGGAGTAATAGTAGTAGATGCAGAATCATTTCGGTCTACTTGACATGGACGGGATGCCTATATTCATAATCATTGCCTTGGATATCGTCATAAATTTGCGCTTTTCTATCAATTGCTCGATAGTAATTTGTTTACCCACCATATGTTTTCTTTCTAGAGAGAAGCCTCTAGTGAAACCAATGGCCCCGGATCTATTTTCCATCATATATTTTTAGATCTATAAACCAAAAAACCCAAAATTACCTTGTTGCAATTTATTTTTATTTACTTTAGTTTGCCTTTTTATTTATCTTTTATACCCATCTCTATTAGATCTCACTCTTGTTCTGTAACATTCCAAATTTCCAATTTGGAATGTTATACATTAGATCATCATTGCATATCATATTTTATTTCATTTTGGTACATCCAAGAAATTCTACGCAACTCAAGGACCCACTGAGAGAGTTGCGGATTTCATTATTTTCATATTTGAGTTTTCTCAAATTTTGAAAAGAGGATCATTCGGTTTTAATTATTTTTCTTTCCTAATATTTCTAAAATAAAAATATATGAGCGGAGATAATATGTCTTCTCCAAAATAAATGAAATATTAAAGGAAGAAAATATTAAAATCAAATAACTAGTTTTACTTGGATTTTATTGCAATTTTATTTGAATTAGAAAAATTGCACGTTTTCAAAATTGCATTTTTAGGCCAAGAAAATGTTCATCTTGTTCTAAATATTTTATTTAGACGATGAAAATTTCTTTTGGCATTTTTAGATTTTTATTTATTTTTCTAGGATTTTTTTTCGGCGGAATCTTATTTAAAAAAAAGTCAGCGCCCGACCGGGCCGAAGCCCAGACGAGCCGGCCGGCCCAACCCCGCGCCGCCCCCGACATCGCCGCCGAGTCCGAGCCGGACACGCCGCCGCCGCCGCCATGTCCCCTCGCCCAAGCCGCCTCCCCTCCCCCTTTATAAGCCAAGCTCGGGCCCTCCCTCGGGATCCCATGCCGCCGCAGATGCCGCCCTCCGCCGCCGCCTGCCGTCGCCCCACCGCCTCGCGAGCTGCCGCCACCGCGCCTCGTCGCCGCCATCGCCCCGCCACCCCACCGCCACCTGTCGCCGCCCTAGGAGCCCCGCCGCCGCCACCGGACCCCACTGGAGCCGCTGTGCCTCGCCGAAAACCGTGCGGGTTTTTTAGAAACCCTCGGTTATTGTTTTTAGTTCGTTTTTCCTTCTTCTTCGGTTTAGTTATTTAGTGAACGCCTGTTCATACGTTCGTTTTAACGACCGGAGTTCACCCGTTAGCCGCAAACATCGAACGTTCGTTCGTTAGTCTGTTCGTCAGTTTTTCTTTTTCCAGGGATTTTCCACGATTATTTTCGATCGCGATTTCTGCCCTGATTTTTGTTTCTTTTCGCTCGGTTATCGGAATCAGGAGATTCAAGCGCCTAGATCTTCGTCTCGAAGCCCTCTTTCTGTTTAATCAACTTGAACATGATTTTGCTACTGTAAAACTTGACTTTAGTCCAGATTAGTAAACGGATATTGTTTCTTTCGTAGTTTGAGTTTTGTTGCTTTGTTGGATTTGATTCTTTTTGCAAACCGGAGTTCTTAAGTTGAACTTTCTGGTTAGATCTCTTATTTGAGTTTTACCCGTGCTTCTAGTTGAGTGCTTATTGTATGCTTTTTGTTTGCAATGGAGTACCTAGAGTGCGAAGCGTGCTTCTACGAGTCTCTAGGTTTCAGGATCATTAGCAAGGCAAGTAACACTTTGATCATACCTCTTTACTACCCAGTTTTATTGCATTAGATCAATCCCCAAACAATTGCATGGTTAGGATCTAATTAATATGTGGGTTTTGGGAAGTAGATGATGAGGTAGAACCTATTACCTGTTTATTATCAAACCTTTGGGAGTTACTTCTACGTTGCTTATATTTCTATGCTATCCTTGTAGGCGTGGTTTGGTTCGGGTGATTCATGACAGATGTGAGTGTTGTTATTTAATGGTTAACTTAAGGTGGCTACTTTAATACACATCTGGGTGGATTGCTTGAAGGCACCCTGGAGTACCCAGTGGTTGTCAGGGCACCTGGAGAATCTAGTATTGTCCAAGGATATCCCGGAGTACCCGTGTGATCATCCTACGGTCCGCCACCCAGGCTCAAAGGGATCATAAGATTATTCATGCTAGAAACTTCCGTGTGCAGCCACAAGCTATTATGGGCTCTAGCTTAGTTGAGTAAGTTGCAAGATCTCTTTCAGTGGTGGGCTAGCAGATGTAGGGGAAAGTAGGTGTAACTGTCCACCCAGAGTAAAGAGTTATTGTTTCAGAAAGAATGTGTCTTGATTCTCCGACCATGGATGTATTCGAGTCTTTTGGGGAAAAGTGCGCAAACCTGTGCAGAGTGTACAAACTAATCATGGTTAGCCGTGTCCCCGGTTATGGACGTTTTGAGCATCTAGTTCTTGGATTATCATGTTGATCTCATCACTCTTAATATAATTTGATTGGGTTAATGATGATGCTTAATTGGGATTGAGTTGGAGGAACCTTCTCAATGTTTAACAACCACCATGATAGTTAAATAAAATGTATTCCTTTGTTGTAGGGAAAATTTGGCTTTATGCAAAACTGTAATCGTAGAGCTTTCCACCAGCCATATATGCATGTAGTGATAGCATTTGTTCTGTTCATTACTCTCTTGTGTTACATTGCCAGCATATTCCATGTGCTGACCCGTTTCGGGCTACAACGTTCATGTTGCAGACTTTTTAGACGACGAGTAAGGTGCCATAGGTCGTTGTCTTACACTCAGTGATGCCGTTGGAGTTGATGGAATCACTTTATCTTCCAAGCCTTCCGCTGTTATCAATTTTAGATGGCCTTAAGACATATTATTGTAATAAACTCTCTTTTGAGACATTCGATGTAATAAGTGTGTGATTGCTACTCTGTTATAAATCCTCAAGTACTATGTGTGTCAGCATTACTGATCCAGGGATGACACTGATGCACAAAGATCGGACTGGTTGTGGTCTAGTCGCTACAAGTTGGTATCAGAGCACACGCTGACTATAGGACACGACCACCAAACTAAAGCCCTAGATCACTACTCTCTTCTGATTTCTAACTCCCCTCCTTTTCTACTCTTTAGGATGGCGGATGCAAGGAACAAGTTCACTCAATCGAATGAAGATACACCTTTTGGACGACACTTGAAGGAAGTCACTAGATACCTGAACATCGGAATTCCAAGCTTCACCGAGACCTACATCGCCACTTTACTAGAAGAGGAGCGTTGGATGATTCGAGTTCAAGTTCCAGGAAGGACGTTCATGCCAGGCACTGAGCCCATAGAGTTTTCCTTTGATGCACCAACCTGGATTCTGGGAAAGAGCATGGCAGCCCACATCACCATGGGACGCATTGGAGAAGTTTACCACAAGGATCTCAAGGATACTATCTACCAGATTTGTGGGCACCGAGATGAGCAATGGGAGATGATCAGCACCATGAAGGATAGATCTATTGCAGCTTTCATCCAGGAGTTAAACCAACACATTCGTCGCCAGGAGAACTAGATGTGCGCAGGCATGATAGATCTGAAGAAGGCAATGACCAGGATCACAGAGCTGGAGGAAGAACTCAAGTCTACACGCGATGGATATGAGGAGGAAATGACGATACTCATGGAGAACAATGATGATCTGACAAAGAAGCTAGGAGTATTCATGGGAGACCCCATGCTAGGAGGAGAAGACAACGATTCCACTTGCCCGGAGAACTACATCATCATCGATGACGCCGACTCAGACCCTGATGATAGCGATGATGACTTTGTTGATGAAGCTGGAGCAGATATCATGGAGTCTTCCACCGATCAATTTTTCTAGTCGACCAAGTTGTAGTATTTCCCCCATGTATACAGTATAGTCCGAGCACTTTTGTAACGATAGTTAGATCGATGTATGCCCTTGTTTGAATTGATTGAAGTGATATTGTTTGTGTTTGTCTCATGTGCATATGGGTAGTGTTTTCCCTATAGATCTATTTCTATTCTATTTTCTCATCTTTTCTAAACCCGTTAGATGCCTCCGAGACGCGACAATGGATTTTCTTTCCCGCCGGAGCTCACTCAGTTGATCCAGCAGCAGAATGCATTGATGCAGATACTAGTCCAGAATTAGAACCAGGGGAACAACAACAACAACAACCCACCACCACCACCACCTGTTGATCACCTAGCCCATTTTCTAAGGTTGAATCCGCCGGTGTTCTCTAGTAGCACCGAGCCGATTGTTGCAGATGATTGGCTTCGCAAGATTGGAAGGGAGTTGCCCACTATAGGATGCACAAACGCGGAGAGAGTGTGTTTTGCCGCACATCAGCTTGATGGACCCGTAGCATCATGGTGGGAGAATTTCACAGCCACTTACCCCATCGACACTGTCACATGGGACCAGTTCCAGTAGGCTTTTCGTACTGCCCATGTATCAGCAGGAGCTATGGCCATGAAGAAGCGTGAGTTTTGCAACTTGCGCCAAGGAGGGCGCAAAGTTGGCCAGTATGTGGATGATTTTAGTAAGTTAGCACATTATGCTCCAGATGACATCGCTACGGATGCAGCTAAGCAGGAGAAGTTTCTGGAAGGACTGAATGATGAGCTGAGAATGCAGTTGATGGTGGCAACCTTCAACAACTACTAGGAGTTGGTAGATAGAGTTCTCATGATTGAAGGGAAACAACAGCAGATTGACAACCGCAAGAGGAAGTATGGACAAGGGAAGTACAATTCTGGAGCTCAGTAGAGACCCCGTTTTACCCCGAACTCGGGAGGACCCCTTCAACATAACCATGGAGGTCACAATCACAATGGAGGGAGTTCGCATAACCATAGTGGCCCCAGGAATGGGAATGGTAATGGAGGAAGCAACGGAAAGAACCGTTCAAATCCTGCAACGACCACCAAGAAGGATCTAAGTCACATTACTTGTTTCAAGTGCGGGAAGAATGGACATCATGCCACGGAGTGTTCTGAAGCAAAGAATAGAGACGGCAATGGAAGCTTTGGGAAGAAGCTCAACCCTTTCAACAGGGGACAAGTGAACCACGTTAACGTGGAGGAGGTTGAAGCTCAGTCAGATGCAGTAATAGGTAAGTTTTTGGTTAAGTCATTTACTGCAATCATTCTTTTTGATACTGGTGCATCGCATTCATACATATGAAGGGGATTTGTGGATAAGTGTAAACTGCCCACCAAAATTGTTAGAACACCTATGTTAGTAAGCTTGCCAGAAGTGGAGCATATGGCAAGTCAAGGATGTTTTCAGATGCCATTGACCATAGGTAGGCATGTTTTCCCCTCAGACATGGTAATTCTGGAGTCGCAAGGTTTGGATGTGATTTTGGGTATGGATTGTTGGAAATATGCCCTAGAGGCAATAATAAAATGGTTATTATTGTATTTCCTTGTTCATGATAATTGTCTATTGTTCATGCTATAATTGTATTAACTGGAAACCGTAATACATGTGTGAATACATAGACCACAACATGTCCCTTGTAAGCCTCTAGTTGACTAGCACGTTGATCAATAGATGGTTATGGTTTCCTGACCATGGACATTGGATGTCATTGATAACGGGATCACATCATTAGGAGAATGATGTGATGGACACGACCCAATCCTAAGCATAACACAAGGTCGTGTAGTTCGTTTGCAAAGAGCTTTTCTAATGTCAAGTATCATTTCCTTAGACCATGAGATTGTGCAACTCCCTGATATTGTAGGAATGCTTTGGGTGTACCAAACGTCACAACGTAACTGGGTGGCTATAAAGGTGCACCACAGGTATCTCTAAAAGTGTATGTTGGGTTGGCACGAATCGAGACTGGGATTTGTCACTCCGCATGACGGAGAGGTATCTCTGGGCCCACTCGGTAATGCATCATCATAATGAGCTCAATGTGACTAAGTAGTTAGTCACGGGATCATGCATTACGGAACGAGTAAAGTGACTTTCCGGTAACGAGATTGAACAAGGTATTGGGATACCGACGATCGAATCTCGGGCAAGTAACATACCGATTGACAAAGGGAATTGCATACGGGATTGCTTGAATCCTTGACATCATGGTTCATCCGATGAGATCATCGTGGAACATGTGGGAGCCAACATGGGTATCCATATCCTGCTATTGGTTATTGACCGGAGAACATCTCGATCATGTCTACATGGTTCCCGAACCCGTAGGGTCTACACACTTAAGGTTTGGTGACGCTAGAGTTGTTATGGGAAATAGTATGTGGTTACCGAAGGTTGTTCGGAGTCCCGGATGAGATCCCGGACATAACGAGGAGCTCCGGAATGGTCCGGAGGTGAAGATCGGTATATTGGACGAAGGGTATTGGAGTCCGGAACTGTTCCGGGGGTACCAGGTGATGACCAGCGTGTCCGAAAGGGGTTTCAGAGGCCCCGGCAAGCATTGGGGGACCTTATGGGCCAAGGGGAGAGGGCACATCAGCCCACTAAGGGGCTGAGCGCCCCTCCCACCCCATCTCACGTAACCAGGAGATGTGGGGGCGCCACTCCTAGGGCAGCCGCCCCTCCCGGCTTGGCGGGCAAGTTTCCTAGGGGGTGGGGGCGTCAAAACCCATCTAGGGTTTCCCCTATGGCCGCCGCCCCTCCCCTAGGGAACCCTAGGGCGCCTCCCCCTCCTCCCTTACCCCTATATATAGTGAGGGAGAGAGAGGGCAGCCGCACCCCTTCCCTGGCGCAGCCCTCCCCCTCTCCAACTCCACCTCCTCCTCAGTAGTGCTTGGCGAAGCCCTGCCGGAGAACTGCAAGATCCACCACCACGCCGTCATGCTGATGGAGCTCTCCCTCAATTTCTCCTCTCCCCTTGCTGGATCAAGAATGAGGAGACGTCCCCGGGATGTACGTGTGTTGAACGCGGAGGCACCGTTGTTCGGTGCTTAGAGCGGATTCGGCCAGGATCTGAATCGCTTAGTGAACAACTCCACCGACCGCGTTCTTGCAACGCTTCCGCATAGTGATCTTCAAAGGTATGAAGATGCTCATCCTCTCCCTCTCTTGTTGCTAGAATCTCCATAGACTGATCTTGGTGTTGCGTAGAAAATTTTGAATTTCTACTACGTTCCCCAACAGTGGCATCATGAGCTAGGTCCATTGCGTAGATTCTATGCACGAGTAGAACACAAGTAGTTGTGGGTGTTGGTTTGTTCAATTTGCTTACCGTTACTAGTCCTATCTTGTTTCGGCGGTATTGTGGGATGAAGCGGCCCGGACCGAACTTACACGTATGCTTACGTGAGACAGGTTCCACCGACTGACATGCACTTGTTGCATAAGGTGGCTAGCGGGTGCCAGTCTCTCCCACTTTAGTCGGATCAGATTCGATGAAAAGGGTTCTTATGAAGGGTAAGTAGCAATTGGCATATCACATTGTGGTTTTGGCGTAGGTAAGAAACGTTCTTGCTAGAAACCTATAGCAGCTACGTAGAAACTTGCATCAACAATTAGAGGACGTCTAACTTGTTCTTGCAGCATATGCCGTGTGATGTGATATGGCCAAAATGATGTGACGAATGGTATATATGTGATGTATGAGATTGATCATGTTCTTGTAATAGGAATCACGACTTGCATGTCGATGAGTATGACAACCGGCAGGAGCCTTATGAGTTGTCGTAATTTATTGTATGACCTGCGTGTCATTGAATAACACCATGTAATTACTTTAATTTATTGCTAAACCGTTAGCCATAGTAGTAGAAGTAATAGTTGGCGAGACAACTTCAAGAAGACACGATGATGGAGATCATGGTGTCATGCCGGTGACGATGATGATCATGGCGCCCCGAAGATGGAGATCAAAAGGAGCAAAATAATATTGGCCATATCTGATAGAGTCGAAGGTGTCCCGTCTTTCTATGAGATGATGGATATCGCTTTGGTGGCAGTCGACTTTGACGATCCGACTACGAACGTGCGAGGACGTCACGCCTTAGCAATCGCTAAACCAACTCCGAGAGGTTATTGACCACGCCGGAGCATGATCAACCTGACCACGAGGGTCTGTTTCCTGCGAGCAAACGAAGAACAAGCAAGAAACTGAGATTGCAATCTGGATATTGAGAGTATAAGATGAAAGCTTTATTGATCAAGGTGGGGTTCTGTGACGCCTTTGTCTGGTCGTTGAACACAAACGAAGTACGCGAAGTTGCAGCTATGGCGAACTTTTAATCTAAACAAAACCCAAAGTCTAAACGATGCCCTAAGGGCTGTATATATGGAGGAAGAGGGGGGAATTTCGTTACCCTTGGTGGAGGGGTCCGAAATCAACCCTATCTCTTGTTTCCCCACACATACGGACTCTAAAAATAGCCTATACTGATGTATTTCAAAATTACATGGGCCTGGCCCAATAATAAGGTGACGAAGCACCTATAATAGCCTCGGGACGAAATTTATGAAGTGGCATCTTGTATATTTCGTCCAAGGCTTCATGCACCCATTATGGTGGCTTCAAAGTCCTGAAATCATCACTTGTAACTCCGTTCTTGTTCCCCTTGCGCATGCCATCATCTCCATGCTTGTTCTTGCTCCAATATTCATCCTTCTCCAAGCTAGGCCCTTCATTTGTAAGCAAAACAAATGTATCCAATTTAGGCAGCATCATATTCTCATGAACATTAGAATCATTACCAAGAAATGAAAGTACCTGGTAATTTAGTTGGCGTGCGCGAGCTCTAGTAATTGGTCCAGTATGTATAGCAGCAGGGGCTGTGGGTGTAACAATTGTATTGATGTCCTCATCATCCCCCCTTCTTGAAATGAAGTCGTCCTCGACGGAAGTTCATCTTCCTCACCCAAATAAGGCTTCAAATCTGCAATGTTAAAAGTGGGACTAACCCCAAAATCTGCAGGCAGCTCAAGTTTATATGCATTATCATTTATTTTCTCTAACACCTTAAAGGGACCATCAGCACGTGGCATTAACTTTGATTTGCGCAAATCCGGAAATCTATCCTTACGCAAATGTAACCAAAAAAGATCTCCAGGTGCAAACACAACATGTTTTCTACCCTTATCTCCAGCAAGTTTATATTTAGCATTCATACGCTCAATGTTTTCCTTAGTTAACTCATGCATTTTTAAAATCAATTCAGCATGTTGTTTAGCATCAAAATTAACCTTCTCCGAAGATGGAAGAGGCAACAAATCAATAGGTGCACGAGGTAGGAAACCATACACAACTTCAAAAGGGCACATCTTAGTAGTAGAATGCAATGAACGATTATAAGCAAATTCAATATGAGGCAAGCATTCCTCCCACATTTTATTATTATTCTTCAAAACAGCCCTAAGCATAGTAGACAACATTCTATTGACTACTTCAGTTTGTCCATCAGTTTGGGGGTGACAAGTAGTACTAAAAAGCAGTTTAGTCCCCAACTTAGCCCATAAACATCTCCAAAAGTGCCTAAGAAATTTAGTATCACGATCTGAAACAATAGTATTTGGCACACCATGCAAGCGAATAATTTCACGAAAGAACAAATCAGCAACATTAACAGCATCATCGCTTTTATGACATGGTATAAAGTGTGCCATTTTCGAGAATCTATCCACGACAACAAATATGCTATCCCTCCCCTTCTTTGTTCGAGGTAAACCTAAAACAAAGTCCATAGATATATCCTCCCAAGGAACACTAGGTACAGGCAAAGGCATATATAAACCATGAGGATTGAGTCATGACTTAGCTTTTTGACATGTAGTGCAGCGAGCAATAAAACGCTCAACATCCCGTCTCATCTTTGGCCAAAAGAAATGTGTAGCAAGTACGTCCTCCGTCTTCTCCACGCCAAAGTGTCCCATTAATCCTCCTCCATGCGCCTCCTGCAACAACAAAAGACGAACGGAGCTAGCTGGAATGCATAGCTTGTTAGCACGAAACACAAATCCATCATTAACGACGAACTTGTTCCACATTCTTCCTTATTTACAATTCTGTATTACATCTTTAAAATCAGCATCATGCACATATTGATCTTTGATGGTCTCCAAACCAAATATTTTGAAGTCAAGTTGTGAAAGCATAGTATAGCGGCGAGACAATGCATCAGCAATAACATTTTCTTTTCCCTTCTTGTGTTTAATGACATAAGGAAAAGTCTCAATGAATTCAACCCATTTAGCATGTCTACGATTCAGTTTAGCTTGACTTTTAATATGTTTCAAAGATTCATGATCAGAATGTATAACAAATTCTTTGGGCCATAAATAATGTTGTCATGTTTCTAAAGTCCGAACAAGAGCATATAATTCTTTATCATAAGTAGAATAATTCAGACTAGGCCCACTCAATTTTTCAGAAAAGTATGCAGCAGGTTTGCCATCTAGTAATAACACACTGCCTAATCCAATTCCACTAGCATCACATTCAAGCTCAAAAGTCTTATTAAAATCAGGAAGTTGGAGTAAAGGAGCATGTGTCAACTTATGATGAGGACATCAATACAATTGTTACACCCACAGCCCCTGCTGCTATAAATACTGGACCAATTACTAGAGCTCGCGCACGCCAACTAAATTACCAGGTACTTTCGTTTCTTGGTAATGATTCTAATGTTCATGAGAATATGATGCTGCCTAAATTGGATACATTTGTTTTGCTTACAAATGAAGGGCCTAGCTTGGAGAAGGATGAACATTGGATTAAGAACAAGCATGGAGATGATGGCATGCGCAAGGGGAACAAAAACGGAGTTACAAGTGATGATTTCAGGACTTTGAAGCCACCATAATGGGTGCATGATGCCTTGGACGAAATATACAAGATGCCACTTCATAAATTTCGTCCTGAGGCTATTATAGGTGCTGCGTCACCTTATTATTGGGCCAGGCCCATGTAATTTCGAAATACATAAGTATAGGCTATTTTTAGAGTCCGTATGTGTGGGGAAGCAAGATATAGGGTTGATTTCGGACCCCTCTACCAAGGGTCACGAAATTCCCCCCCTCTTCCTCCATATATACAGCCCTTAGGGCATCGTTTAGACTTTGGGATTTGTTTAGATTAAAAGTTCGCCATAGCTGCAACTTCGCGTACTTCGTTTGTGTTCAACGACCAGACAAAGGCGTCACAGAACCCCACCTTGATCAATAAAGCTTTCATCTTATATTCGCAATATCCAGATTGCAATCTTAGTTTCTTGCTTGTTCTTCGTTTGCTCGCAGGAAACAGACCATCGTGGTCAGGTTGATCGTGCTTCGGCGTGGTCAATAACCTCTCGGAGTTGGTTTAGCGATTGCTAACGCGCGACGTCCTCGCACGTTTGTAGTCGGATCGTCAAAGTCGACTTCCACCAAAGCAATATCCATCATCTCATCGAAAGACGGGACACCTTTGCCTCTATCAAGTGGTATCAGATTTCCAGGTTGCTCGGTGAGATTTTACAGTTTTTCGTAGTTTAGATCGAGTCTGTTCTTCATACCTATAGTCCACGAAAAAGCCACAAAAAAATTAGGGTTAGTTCATCATATCCGAACCAAGCTGAGCCTTTGCATAATCTTTTTAGGGTTTTGCTTTGTTGAATTTGCGGTTGCATCGTCGTGTCTAGTTGCTGGTCTTAGAGTCTAGTCTTTTAGAGTTTCGAGTTCTGGTCATAAGTTGTCACGCCGCCGCCGCACCATCATCATCGCCCCTGCCATCTACCACCACCGCTTATCCGCCACCGCTTCGAATCCGTATCCATATACCACCACCGCTGTCATATACTACCACCGCTGCCATCTACAACCATATATCCACCACCAATCCGAGTTCTTGTCATATTAGGTTTGTTTTCGAGATCCATCTAGATTCCGATTCGTGTTTCCTTGTCGGAGTAGGTTTCGGGAAAAAAAAGTCCGGAAACCACCCTCCGTTTAGGCCCAATTTTTTTCGAAAACGCATTTTTCGATAAAATTTCTGGCTATCCTATTTTTAGGTGTTTCTGAGTGTTTTGAGACAGGTGCCATTATAGGAAGTTTTTTTGACCCGTTTCCAGTTTTTGGGTCTGGGCAGTCGAAAAAAAAAATTGGTCGAAAAAATTTCGTGCCCATCCTATCAGTTTGACCTAGGAAGAGTTTTGAGACACTCGCCATTATAGTGATTTTTCGCAAAAAAAAAGCAGCGCAAAAAAAAAGAGAGCGAAAAAAAAATTTCCAGAGTGTGCTTTTCCCTTGTTTATGTGCCGCGCCGTGATTTTGTTGGTGTTCTAGGCTCGCGTCTCTAGCACAGTCTAGCCTAGGACCAGCACAGTACCGTCATTGAGCGTTTATTCAACTTTGCAACTCTAAATTGATTATTGCTGACCCTTTTTGCTACCATATTATAAGCCTTCCCAGCTCCACATACATCTACGTCGTGCGTTTGACTCTCCCTGGTAATCGCTCTATCCAAGCTTTGAGAGTTTTTGACTACAACGGTTGCCGATCACCGCCTGCTGCTGGGTAAGAACTGGTAAGAATTTGAGATTTGCTTGACAGATTTGTGACACCCACCACCACCTCTTGTTAGTAGTTTGTAGGATCATATTCTTGTGTGTTTCTATTGCTGCTAACCATGCCAGGATCACAAGCCGACGAGACTGACTGGGAGAACATGACGAATAAGGATTTGCATGATAAATTTCAGCAAATGATGAGTGGACAGGTGCAAGATGTGCTAAACAGATTTGAAGAGGCCATGGAGAAGATAGATGGCATGGAGAAGACGTTCGAAACAAAGCTCGATAACAAGTTTAATGAATTGCTCGCGCGTCTTCCACCACCACCACCCGCTGCACCTAACGCACCTCTCCAACAACAACAACAACGACTACCTCCACGTCGCGAAACAGACCTTCGCCGAGCGAGCCGTGTTCCTCTTGCGTTTGGCCAAACTGTTGGTGCTGCTGTTGATACTTCTGTGGCTCCTGCTGCTGATGCGGAGGAGGATGATTATGTGGGAGATTATGAGGATGAGGTTGATCAAAATCAGCACTACGTGCAGCCACCTGCGCCACCACCAGCAGGTCGACCTCAGGTATATCTTCGTAATGGTAGGCCTGCACCACCACCTCAGGTACGAGATGATGTCCATATTCCTAAACTGAAATTGAATATTCCACCATTTGAGGGTAGATATGTTCCTGATATATATCTTACTTGGGAGTTAGAAACTGAACAACGATTTACATGTTTACAATATCCTGAGGAGAGACGAGTTGCTGCTGCTGTTTGTGCTTTCACTAGTTTTGCATGTGTATGGTGGTCTGAACATTGTAGATTATATCCTATTCCAACTACTTGGGCTGCTTTGAAAACGGCTATGCGTACTCGTTGGGTTCCACCATATTATCAACGTGAATTGCTTCAAAAATTACAGCGCTTAAGACAAGTAAAAAATTCTGTAGAAGAATATTATCAGGAATTACAAACTGGCATGATTAGATGTGGTATTGTTGAGGAGAATGAAGCTATGCTTGCATGTTTTCTGGGTGGATTAAATAGAGAGATTCAGACCATTCTAGACTATAAGGAGTATACTAATATCACTCGTTTATTCCATCTTGCTTGTAAAGCTGAACGTGAAGTGCAGGATCGACAAGCATGGCGCGAACTAACTTTTCTGCAGGCCGACCTTCATCATGGACACCGCGTGCATCTTCTACTTCAACTGCACCAGCACCTCAATCACGTGCCTCCTCCAGTCGTGATACAAGAAAATAGGCACAACCACCATTATCTGCCAAGAGCGCACCTGCTGGGCCTGCACAGAGTTCTTCTTCTTCCATGGCATCAACAGGGCACACAAGTGATATTATTTGTCGTCGTTGTAAGGGAGGAGGTCATTATGCGAGAGAATGCAAATCTCCGCGTGTGATGATTGCTACCGCGAATGGTGGATATGAGTCCGCTAGTGACTATGATGAGGACACTTTGGCTCTTATTACATGTGAAGAACATGGTGGAGATGATTCTGATCATGAGACGCAACACATGGCTCCTGAAGACGCTGACAGGTATGAATGTTTAGTTGCTCAACGTGTTTTGAGTGTGCAGGTCACACAAGCTGAGCAAAACCAGAGGCACAATTTGTTCCATACCAAGGGAGTTGTGAAGGAACGTTCTGTGCGCGTCATCATAGACGGAGGGAGCTGCAACAACTTGGCTATCATGGAGATGGTGGAGAAGCTTTCTCTCACCACAAGACCACATCCACATCCTTACTACATCCATGGTTCAACAACAACGGCAAGGTTAAGGTAACACGTACTGTTCGTGTGCATTTTAGTATCTCTACATATGCTGATTATGTTGATTGTGATGTGGTACCTATGCAAGCATGTTCCTTATTACTTGGTAGACCATGGCAATTTGATAAAAATTCTGTACACCATGGTAGAAACAATCATTATACTCTTGTTCATAAGGATAAAAATATTACTTTGCTTCCTATGACTCCTGATTCTCTTTTGAAAGATGATATTAATAGAGCTAATAAAGCAAAACACGAGAAGAATAAGAGTGAAAATCAGATTGTGGCAAAAGAATTTGAGCAACAAATGAAGCCTAATCATAAACCATCTAGTGTTGCTTCTGAAATTAAATTGAAAAGTGCATGTTTATTTGCCACCAAATCTGATATTGATGAGCTAGATTTCAGCAAATCTATTTGCTATGCTTTTGTGTGCAAAGAGGCATTATTTTCATTCGAGGACGTGCCTTCCTCTTTGCCTCCTGCTGTCACTAACATTTTGCAGGAGTTCGCTGACATTTTTCCACAAGATGTGCCACCGGGATTACCGCCTATTCGAGGGATTGAGCATCAGATTGACTTAATTCCCAGTGCTTCACTGCCAAACCGTGTACCATACCGTACCAATCCAGAGGAGACGAAGGAGATTATGCGTCAAGTACAAGAGCTTCTCGACAAAGGTTATATACGCGAATCCCTTAGTCCTTGTGCTGTTCCTATTATTCTAGTGCCGAAAAAGGATGGTACATCACGTATGTGTGTTGATTGTAGAGGCATTAATAATATTACTATTCGTTATCGTCATCCTATTCCTAGGCTAGATGATATGCTTGATGAATTGAGTGGCTCTACAATATTCTCCAAAGTTGATTTGCGTAGTGGATACCATCAAATTCGTATGAAATTGGGAGATGAATGGAAAACAGCATTTAAAACTAAGTTTGGATTATATGAGTGGTTAGTCATGCCTTTTGGGTTAACTAATGCACCTAGTACTTTCATGAGATTAATGAACGAAGTCTTACGTGCTTTCATTGGACGATTTGTGGTAGTTTACTTTGATGACATATTGATTTATAGCAGATCTTTGGAAGAACATTTGGAACATTTACGTGCTGTTTTTATTGCTCTACGTGATGCACGTTTGTTTGGTAACCTTGGGAAGTGCACCTTTTGCACCGACCGAGTATCTTTTCTTGGCTATGTTGATAAAGCCAAGATTGAAGCTATTGAGAGTTGGCCGCAGCCCAAAATGGTCACACAAGTGAGGAGTTTTCTTGGCCTCGCTGGATTCTATAGGCGTTTTGTGAGAGATTTCAGTACCATTGCTGCACCTCTCAATGAGCTTACAAAGAAAGATGTGTCTTTTCTTTGGGGTACTGCACAGGAAGAAGCCTTCACGGTATTGAAAGATAAGTTGACACATGCTCCTTTACTCCAACTTCCTGATTTTAATAAGACTTTTGAGCTTGAATGTGATGCTAGTGGAATTGGATTAGGAGGTGTGTTATTACAAGATGGCAAACCCGTTGCATATTTTTCTGAAAAATTGAGTGGGCCTAGTCTGAATTATTCTACTTATGATAAAGAATTATATGCTCTTGTTCGGACTTTAGAAACATGGCAACATTATTTATGGCCCAAAGAATTTGTTATACATTCTGATCATGAATCTTTGAAACATATTAAAAGTCAAGCTAAACTGAATCGTAGACATGCTAAATGGGTTGAATTCATTGAGACTTTCCCTTATGTCATTAAACACAAGAAGGGAAAAAAAATGTTATTGCTGATGCATTGTCTCGTCGCTATACTATGCTTTCACAACTTGACTTCAAAATATTTGGTTTGGAGACCATCAAAGATCAATATGTGCATGATGCTGATTTTAAAGATGTAATGCAGAATTGTAAAGAAGGAAGAATGTGGAACAAGTTTGTTGTTAACGATGGATTTGTGTTTCGTGCTAACAAGCTATGCATTCCAGCTAGCTCCGTTCGTCTTTTGTTGTTGCAGGAGGCGCATGGAGGAGGATTAATGGGACACTTTGGCGTGAAGAAGACGGAGGACGTACTTGCTACACATTTCTTTTGGCCAAAGATGAGACGGGATGTTGAGCGTTTTATTGCTCGCTGCACTACATGTCAAAAAGCTAAGTCACGACTCAATCCTCATGGTTTATTTATGCCTTTGCCTGTACCTAGTGTTCCTTGGGAGGATATATCTATGGACTTTGTTTTAGGTTTACCTCGAACAAAGAAGGGGAGGGATAGCATATTTGTTGTCGTGGATAGATTCTCGAAAATGGCACACTTTATACCATGTCATAAAAGCGATGATGCTGTTAATGTTGCTGATTTGTTCTTTCGTGAAATTATTCGCTTGCATGGTGTGCCAAATACTATTGTTTCAGATCGTGATACTAAATTTCTTATCCACTTTTGGAGATGTTTATGGGCTAAGTTGGGGACTAAACTGCTTTTTAGTACTACTTGTCACCCCCAAACTGATGGACAAACTGAAGTAGTCAATAGAACATTGTCTACTATGCTTAGGGCTGTTTTGAAGAATAATAAGAAAATGTGGGAGGAATGCTTGCCTCATATTGAATTTGCTTATAATCGTTCATTGCATTCTACTACTAAGATGTGCCCTTTTGAAGTTGTGTATGGTTTCCTACCTTGTGCACCTATTGATTTGTTGCCTCTTCCATCTTCGGAGAAGGTTAATTTTGATGCTAAACAACGTGCTGAATTGATTTTAAAAATGCATGAGTTAACTAAGGAAAACATTGAGCGTATGAATGCTAAATATAAACTTGCTGGAGATAAGGGTAGAAAACATGTTGTGTTTGCACCTGGAGATCTTGTTTGGTTACATTTGCGTAAGGATAGATTTCCTGATTTGCGCAAATCAAAGCTAATGCCACGTGCTGATGGTCCCTTTAAGGTGTTAGAGAAAATAAATGATAATGCATATAAACTTGAGTTGCCTGCAGATTTTGGGGTTAGTCCCACTGTTAACATTGCAGATTTGAAGCATTATGTGGGTGAGGAAGATGAACTTCCGTCGAGGACGACTTCATTTCAAGAAGGGGAGGATGATGAGGACATCAATACAATTGTTACACCCACAGCCCCTGCTGCTATACATACTGGACCAATTACTAGAGCTCGTGCACGCCAACTAAATTATCAGGTACTTTCGTTTCTTGGTAATGATTCTAATGTTCATGAGAATATGATGCTGCCTAAATTGGATACATTTGTTTTGCTTACAAATGAAGGGCCTAGCTTGGAGAAGGATGAACATTGGAGCAAGAACAAGCATGGAGATGATGGCATGCGCAAGGGGAACAAGAACGGAGTTACAAGTGATGATTTCAGGACCTTGAAGCCACCATAATGGGTGCATGAAGCCTTGGACGAAATATACAAGATGCCACTTCATAAATTTCGTCCCGAGGCTATTTTAGGTGCTGCGTCACCTTATTATTGGGCCAGTCCCATGTAATTTCGAAATACATAAGTATAGGCTATTTTTAGAGTCCGTATGTGTGGGGAAACAAGAGATAGGGTTGATTTCGGACCCCTCCACCAAGGGCCACGAAATTCCCCCCTCTTCCTCCATATATACAGCCCTTAGGGCATCGTTTAGACTTTGGGTTTTGTTTAGATTAAAAGTTCGCCATAGCTGCAACTTCGCGTACTTCGTTTGTGTTCAACGACCAGACAAAGGCGTCACAGAACCCCACCTTGATCAATAAAGCTTTCATCTTATATTCGCAATATCCAGATTGCAATCTCAGTTTCTTGATTGTTCTTCGTTTGCTCGCAGGAAACAGACCCTCGTGGTCAGGTTGATCGTGCTCCGGCGTGGTCAATAACCTCTCGGAGTTGGTTTAGCGATTGCTAAGGCGCGACGTCCTCGCACGTTCGTAGTCGGATCGTCAAAGTCGACTTCCACCAAAGCGAAATCCATCATCTCATCGAAAGACGGGACACCTCCGCCTCTATCAGCCTCGCTGGATTCTATAGGCGTTTTGTGAGAGATTTCAGCACCATTGCTGCACCTCTCAATGAGCTTACAAAGAAAGATGTGCCTTTTCTTTGGGGTACCGCACAGGAAGAAGCCTTCTCGGTATTGAAAGATAAGTTGACACATGCTCCTTTACTCCAACTTCCTGATTTTAATAAGACTTTTGAGCTTGAATGTGATGCTAGTGGAATTGGATTAGGCGGTGTGTTATTACAAGATGGCAAACCTGTTGCGTACTTTTCTGAAAAATTGAGTGGGCCTAGTCTGAATTATTCTACTTATGATAAAGAATTATATGCTCTTGTTCGGACTTTAGAAACATGGCAACATTATTTATGGCCCAAAGAATTTGTTATACATTCTGATCATGAATCTTTGAAACATATTAAAAGTCAAGCTAAACTGAATCGTAGACATGCTAAATGGGTTGAATTCATTGAGACTTTTCCTTATGTCATTAAACACAAGAAGGGAAAAGAAAATGTTATTGCTGATGCATTGTCTCGCCGCTATACTATGCTTTCACAACTTGACTTCAAAATATTTGGTTTGGAGACCATCAAAGATCAATATGTGCATGATGCTGATTTTAAAGATGTAATGCAGAATTGTAAAGAAGGAAGAATGTGGAACAAGTTCATCGTTAACGATGGATTTGTGTTTCGTGCTAACAAGCTATGCATTCCAGCTAGCTCCGTTCGTCTTTTGTTGTTGCAGGAGGCGCATGGAGGAGTATTAATGGGACACTTTGGCGTGAAGAAGACGGAGGACGTACTTGCTACACATTTGTTTTGGCCAAAGATGACACGGGATGTTGAGCGTTTTATTGCTCGCTGCACTACATGTCAAAAAGCTAAGTCACGACTCAATCCTCATGGTTTATATATGTCTTTGCCTGTACCTAGTGTTCCTTGGGAGGATATATCTATGGACTTTGTTTTAGGTTTACCTCGAACAAAGAAGGGGAGGGATAGCATATTTGTCGTCGTGGATAGATTCTCGAAAATGGCACACTTTATACCATGTCATAAAAGCGATGATGCTGTTAATGTTGCTGATTTGTTCTTTCGCGAAATTATTCGCTTGCATGGTGTGCCAAATACTATTGTTTCAGATCATGATACTAAATTTCTTAGCCACTTTTGGAGATGTTTATGGGCTAAGTTGGGGACTAAACTGCTTTTTAGTACTACTTGTCACCCCCAAACTGATGGACAAACTGAAGTAGTCAATAAAACGTTGTCTACTATGCTTAGGGCTGTTTTGCAGAATAATAAGAAAATGTGGGAGGAATGCTTGCCTCATATTGAATTTTCTTATAATCGTTCATTGCATTCTACTACTAAGATGTGCCCTTTTGAAGTTGTGTATGGTTTCCTACCTCGTGCACCTATTGATTTGTTGCCTCTTCCATCTTTGGAGAAGGTTAATTTTGATGCTAAACAACGTGCTGAATTGATCTTAAAAATGCATGAGTTAACTAAGGAAAACATTGAGCGTATGAATGCTAAATATAAACTTGCTGGAGATAAGGGTAGAAAACATGTTGTGTTTGCACCTGGAGATCTTGTTTGGTTACATTTGCGTAAGGATAGATTTCCGGATTTGCGCAAATCAAAGTTAATGCCACGTGCTGATGGTCCCTTTAAGGTGTTAGAGAAAATAAATGATAATGCATATAAACTTGAGCTGCCTTCAAATTTTGGGGTTAGTCCCACTTTTAACATTGCAGATTTGAAGCCTTATTTGGGTGAGGAAGATGAACTTCCGTCGAGGACGACTTTATTTCAAGAAGGGGAGGATGATGAGGACATCAATACAATTGTTACACCCACAGCCCCTACTGCTATAAATACTGGACCAATTACTAGAGCTCGCGCACGCCAACTAAATTACCAGGTACTTTCGTTTCTTGGTAATGATTCTAATGTTCATGAGAATATGATGTTGCCTAAATTGGATACATTTGTTTTGCTTACAAATGAAGGGCCTAGCTTGGAGAAGGATGAACATTGGATTAAGAACAAGCATGGATATGATGGCATGCGCAAGGGGAACAAAAACAGAGTTACAAGTGATGATTTCAGGACTTTGAAGCCACCATAATGGATGCATGATGCCTTGTACGAAATATACAAGATGCCACTTCATAAATTTCGTCCCGAGGCTGTTATAGGTGCTGCGTCACCTTATTATTGGGCCAGGCCCATGTAATTTCGAAATACATAAGTATAGGCTATTTTTAGAGTCCGTATGTGTGGGGAAACAAGAGATTGGGTTGATTTCGGACCCCTCCACCAAGGGTCACGAAATTCCCCCCCTCTTCCTCCATATATACAGCCCTTAGGGCATATTTAGACTTTGGGATTTATTTAGATTAAAAGTTCTCCATAGCTTCAACTTCGCGTACTTCGTTTGTGTTCAATGACCAGACAAAGGCGTCACAGAACCCCACCTTGATCAATAAAGCTTTCATCTTATATTCGCAATATCCAGATTGCAATCTTAGTTTCTTGCTTGTTCTTCGTTTGCTCGCAGGAAACAGACCCTCGTGGTCAGGTTGATCGTGCTCCGGCGTGGTCAATAACCTCTCGGAGTTGGTTTAGCGATTGCTAAGGCGCGACGTCCTCGCACGTTCGTAGTCGGATCGTCAAAGTCGACTTCCACCAAAGCGATATCCATCATCTCATCGAAAGACGGGACACCTTTGCCTCTATCAACTTATCTTTCAATACCGAGAAGGCTTCTTCCTGTGCGGTACCCCAAAGAAAAGGCACATCTTTCTTTGTAAGCTCATTGAGAGGTGCAGCAATGGTGCTGAAATCTCTCACAAAATGCCTATAGAATCCAGCGAGGCCAAGAAAACTCCTCACTTGTGTGACCGTTTTGGGCTGCGGCCAACTCTCAATAG
Organism: Triticum dicoccoides; assembly: GCF_002162155.2. NCBI lineage: Eukaryota > Viridiplantae > Streptophyta > Magnoliopsida > Poales > Poaceae > Triticum > Triticum dicoccoides. The sequence continues at coordinate 351,180,184 of NC_041385.1, read as the reverse complement.
CTTTAATCTTGGCTTTATCAACTTCAATTCCCTGTGGAGTAACAACATAGCCAAGAAAAGATACTCGGTCGGTGCAAAAGGTGCACTTCCCAAGGTTACCAAACAAACGTGCATCACATAGAGCAATAAAAACAGCACGTAAATGTTCCAAATGTTCTTCCAAAGATCTGCTATAAATCAATATGTCATCAAAGTAAACTACCACAAATCGTCCAATGAAAGCACGTAAAACTTCGTTCATTAATCTCATGAAAGTACTAGGTGCATTAGTTAACCCAAAAGGCATGACTAACCACTCATATAATCCAAACTTAGTTTTAAATGCTATTTTCCATTCATCTCCCAATTTCATACGAATTTGATGGTATCCACTACGCAAATCAACTTTGGAGAATATTGTAGAGCCACTTAATTCATCAAGCATATCATCTAGCCTAGGAATAGGATGACGATAATGAATAGTAATATTATTAATGCCTCTACAATCAACACACATACGTGATGTACCATCCTTTTTCGGCACTAGAATAATAGGAACAGCACAAGGACTAAGGGATTCGCGTATATAACCTTTGTCGAGAAGCTCTTGTACTTGACGCATAATCTCCTTCGTCTCCTCTGGATTGATACGGTATGGTGCACGGTTTGGCAGTGAAGCACCGGGAATTAAGTCAATCTGATGCTCAATCCCTCGAATAGGCGGTAATCCCGGTGGCACATCTTGTGGAAAGACGTCAGCGAACTCCTGCAAAATGTTAGTGACAGCAGGAGGCAAAGAGGAAGGCACGTCCTCGAATGAAAATAATGCCTCTTTGCAGACAAAAGCATAGCAAACAGATTTGCTGAAATCTAGCTCATCAATATCAGATTTGGTGGCAAATAAACATGCACTTTTCAATTTAATTTCAGAAGCAACACTAGATGGTTTATTATTAGGCTTCATTTGTTGCTCAAATTCTTTTGCCACAATCTGATTTTCACTCTTATTCGTCTCCTATTTTGCTTTATTAGCTTTATTAATATCATCTTTCAAAATGGAATCAGGAGTCATAGGAAGCAAAGTAATATTTTTATCCTTATGAACAAGAGTATAGTGATTGTTTCTACCATGGTGTACAAAATTTTTATCAAATTGCCATGGTCTACCAAGTAATAAGGAACATGCTTGCATAGGTAACACATCACAATCAACATAATCAGCATATGTAGAGATACTAAAATGCACACGAACAGTACGTGTTACCTTAACCTTGCCGCTGTTGTTGAACCATTGGATGTAGTAAGGATGTGGATGTGGTCTTGTGGTGAGAGAAAGCTTCTCCACCATCTCCATGCTAGCCATGTTGTTGCAGCTCCCTCCGTCTATTATGACGCGCATAGAACGTTCCTTCACAACTCCCTTGGTATGGAACAAATTGTGCCTCTGATTTTACTCAGCTTGTGTGACCTGCACACTCAAAACACGTTGAGCAACTAAACATTCATACTTGTCAGCGTCTTCAGGAGCCATGTATTGCGTCTCATGATCAGAATCATCTCCACCATGTTCTTCACGTGTAATAAGAGCCAAAGTCTCCTCATCATAGTCACTAGCGGACTCATATCCACCATCCGCGGTAGCAATCGTCACATGCGGAGATTTGCATTCTCTCGCATAATGACCTCCTCCCTTACAACGACGACAAATAATATCACTTGTGTGCCCTGTCGATGCCATGGAAGAAGAAGAACTCTGTGCAGGCCCAGCAGGTGCGCTCTTGGCAGATAATGGTGGTTGTGCCTGTTTTCTTGCATCACGACTGGAGGAGGCACCTGATTGAGGTGCTGGTGCAGTTGAAGTAGAAGATGCACGCGGTGTCCATGATGAAGGTCGGCCTGCAGAAAAGTTAGATCGCGCCAATGCTTGTCGATCCTGCACTTCACGTTCAGCTTTACAAGCAAGATGGAATAAACGAGTGATATTAGTATACTCCTTATAGTCTAGAATGGTCTGAATCTCTCTATTTAATCCACCCAGAAAACGTGCAAGCATAGCTTCATTATCCTCAACAATACCACATCTAATCATGCCAGTTTGTAATTCCTGATAATATTCTTCTACATAATTTTTTCCTTGTCTTAAGCGCTGTAATTTTTGAAGCAATTCACGTTGATAATATGGTGGAACCCAACGAGTACGCATAGCAGTTTTCAAAGCAGCCCAAGTAGTTGGAATAGGATATAATCTACAATGTTCAGACCACCATACACATGGAAAACTAGTGAAAGCACAAACAGCAGCAGCAACTCGTCTCTCCTCAGGATATTGTAAACATGTAAATCGTTGTTCAGTTTCTAACTCCCAAGTAAGATATATATATCAGGAACATATCTACCCTCAAATGGTGGAATATTCAATTTCAGTTTAGGAAGAGGACATCATCTCGTACCTGAGGTGGTGGTGCAGGCCTACCATTACGAATATATACTTGAGGTCGACCTACTGGTGGTGGTGCTGGTGGGTGCACGTAGTTCTTATTTTGATCAACCTCATCCTCATAATCGCCCGCATACTCATCATCCTCCAGGGTACCAGTAGAAGCAGTAGCAGGAGCCAAAGAAGCATCAATAACAGGAACAGCAGCACCAGAAGTTTGGCCATCCTCAATAGGAACACGCTTCGCTTGTCCATACCGATTCGGAAGGAGGCGTTGTTGTTGGTGTTGCAGAGGTGCGATAGGTGCAGCCGGCGGTGGTGGTGGTAAACGCGCGAGCAATTCATTAAACTTGCTATCAAGCTTTGTTTCGAACGTCTTCTCCATGCCATCTATCTTCTCCATGGCCTCGTCAAATCTGTTTAGCACATGTTGCACCTGTCCACTCATCATTTGCTGGAATTTATCATGTAGCTGTTTGTTCGTCAGGTTCTCCCAATCAGTCTCATCGGCTTGTGATCCTACCATGGTTAGCAGCAAATAGAAACACACAAGAATATGATCCTACAGACTACTAAGAAGTGGTGGTGGTGTATCACAAACCCGTCAAGCAAATCTCAAATTCTTACCAGTTCTTACCCAGCAGCAGGTGGTGATCGGCAACCGTTGTAGTCAAAACTCTCAAAGCTTGGATAGAGTGATTACCAGGGAGAGTCAAACGCACAACGTAGATGTATGTGGAGCTGGGAAGGCTTATAATATGGTAGCAAAAGGGGTCAGCAAAAATCAATTCAGAGACGCAAAGTTGAATAAACGCTCAACGACGGTACTATGCTGGTCCTAGGCTAGACCGTGCTAGAGACACGAGCCTAGAACACTAACAAAATCACGGCGCTGCACGTAAACAAGGGAAAAGCACACTCTGGATTTTTTTCGCTCTTTTTTTGCGCTCTTTTTTTTGCGCTGCTTTTTTTGCGAAAAATCACTATAATGGCGAGTGTCTCAAAACTCTTCCTAGGTCAAACTGACAGGATGGGCACGAAATTTTTTCGACCAATTTTTTTTTGTTTTTTCGACTGCCCGGACCCAAAAACTGGAAACGGGTCAAAAAGAACTTCCTATAACGGCACCTGTCTCAAAACACTCAGAAACACCTAAAATTAGGATAGCCAGAAATTTTTTCGAAAAATGCGTTTTCGAAAAATTTTGGGCCTAAACGGAGGGTGGTTTTTTTTCCGAAACCTACTCCGGCAAGGAAACACGAATCGGAAACTAGATGGATCTCGAAAACACACCTAATATGCAAGGAACTTGGATTGGTGGTGGATATATGGTGGTGGTATATGGCAGCAGTGGTGGTATATGGCAGCGGTGGTAATATATGGATATGGATCGGTGGTGGTATATGGATATGGATTGGTGGTGGTATATGGATACGGATTCGGAGCGGTGGTGGTAGGTGACAGGGGCGATGATGATGGTGCGGTGGCGGTGTGACAACTTATGACCAGAACTCGAAACTCTAAAAGACTAACGCTAAGACCAGCAACTAGACACGACGATGCAACCGCAAATTCAACAAAGCAAAACCCTAAAAAGATTATGCAAAGGCTCAGATTGGTTCGGATATGATGAACTAACCCTAAATTTTTTTTGGCTTTTTCGTGGACTGTCGGTATGAAGAACAGACTCGATCAGAACTACGAAAAACTGTAAAATCTCACCAAGCAACCTGGAAATATGATACCACTTGATAGAGGCAAAGGTGTCCCGTCTCTCGATGAGATGATGGATATCGCTTTGGTGGCAGTCGACTTTGACGATCCGACTACGAACGTGCGAGGACGTCGCGCCTTAGCAATCGCTAAACCAACTCCGAGAGGTTATTGACCACGCCGGAGCACGATCAACCTGACCACGAGGGTCTGTTTCCTGCGAGCAAACAAAGAACAAGCAAGAAACTGAGATTGCAATCTAGATATTGCGAGTATAAGATGAAAGCTTTATTGATCAAGGTGGGGTTCTGTGACGCCTTTGTCTGGTCGTTGAACACAAACGAAGTACGCGAAGTTGCAGCTATGGCGAACTTTTAATCTAAACAAAACCCAAAGTCTAAACGATGCCCTAAGGGCTGTATATATGGAGGAAGAGGGGGGAATTTCGTGACCCTTGGTGGAGGGGTCCGAAATCAACCCTATCTCTTGTTTCCCCACACATACAGACTCAAAAAATAGCCTATACTTATGTATTTCAAAATTACATGGGCCTGGCCCAATAATAACGTGACGCAGCACCTATAATAGCCTCGGGACAAAATTTATGAAGTGGCATCTTGTATATTTCGTCCAAGGCTTCATGCACCCATTATGGTGGCTTTAAAGTCCTGAAATCATCACTTGTAACTCCGTTCTTGTTCCCCTTGCGCATGCCATCATCTCCGTGCTTGTTCTTGCTCCAATGTTCATCCTTCTCCAAGCTAGGCCCTTCATTTGTAAGCAAAACAAATGTATCCAATTTAGGTAGCATCATATTCTCATGAACATTAGTATCATTACCAAGAAACGAAAGTACCTGGTAATTTAGTTGGCGTGCGCGAGCTCTAGTAATTGGTCCAGTATGTATAGCAGCAGGGGCTGTGGGTGTAACAATTGTATTGATGTCCGCATCAATATCATGTCACTATTTGATTGCATGAGATGTTTATCATGTTTTTGCATCTTATTTGCTTAGAACGACGGCAGCATAAATAAGATGATCCCTCATAAAATTTCAAGAAAGTGTCCCCCTAACTGTGCACCGTTGCGAAGGTTCGTTGTTTCGAAGCACCACGTGATGATCGGGTGTGATAGATTCTAACATTCGCATACAACGGGTGTAAGCCAGATTTACACATGCAAAACACTTAGGTTGACTTGACGAGCCTAGAATGTACAGACATGGCCTCGGAACACAAGAGACCGAAAGGTCGAACATGAGTCGTATAGCAGATGCGATCAACATGAGGATGTTCACCGATGATGACTAGTCCGTTTCACGTGATGATCGGACACGGCCTAGTTGACTCGGATCATGTATCACTTAGATGACTAGAGGGATGTCTATCTAAGTGGGAGTTCATTAAATAATGTGATTAGATGAACTTAATTATCATGAACATAGTCAAAAAGGTCTTTACAAATTATGTTGTAAGCTCGCGCTTTAGTTCTACTGTTTAGATATGTTCCTAGAGAAAATATAGTTGAAAGTTGATAGTAGCAATTATGCGGACTCGGTCCGTAAACTGAGGATTGTCCTCATTGCTGCGCAGAAGGCTTATGTCCTTAATGCACCACTCGGTGTGCTGAACCTCGAACGTCGTCTGTGGATGTTGCGAACATCTGACATACACATTTTGATGACTACATGATAGTTCAGTAATGTTAAACGGTTTAGAATTGTGGCGCCGAAGACGTTTTTTTTGAAACGTCGCGGAACATATGAGATGTTCCAAGGGCTGAAATTGGGATTTCAGGCTCGTGCCCACGTCAAGAGGTATGAGACCTCCGACGAGTTTCTTAGCCTACAAACTAATGGAGAAAAGCTCAATCATTGAGCTTATACTCAGATTGTTTGGGTACAACAATCACTTGAATCGACTGGGAGTTAATCTTCCAGATGAGATAGTGATGTTTCTCCAAAGTCATTGCCACCAAGCTACTAGAGCTTCGTGGTGAACTATAACATATCAGGGATAGATATGATGATCCTTGAAATATTCGTGATGTTTGACACCACGAAAGTAGAAATCAAGAAGGAGCATCAATTGTTGATGGTTAGTGAACCACTAGTTTCAAGAAGGGCAAGGGCAAGAAGGGATACTTCATGAAACAGCAAATCAGCTGCTGCTCTAGTGAAGAAACCCAAGGTTGAACCCAAACCCGAGACTAAGTGCTTCTATAATAAGGGGAACAGTCACTAGAGCAGAATTGCCCTAGATACTTGGTAGATAAGAAGGCAGGCAAGGTCGATAGAAGTATATTGGATATACATTATATTAATGTGTACTCTACTAGTACTCCTAGTAGCACCATGGTAATAGATACCGGTTTGGTTGCTAAGTGTTAGTAACTCGAAATAAAAGGCTACGGAATAAACGGAGACTAGCTAAAGGCGAGGTGACAATATGTGTTGGAAGTATTTCCAAGGTTGATGTGATCAAACATCGCACGCTCCCTCTACCATCGGGATCGGTGTTAAACCTAAATAATTGTTATTTGGTGTTTGCGTTGAGCATAGACATGATTGGATTATGTCTATTGCAATACAATTATTCATTTAAGGAGAATAATGGTTACTCTGTTTATTTGAATAATATCTTCAATGGTCTTGCACCTAAAATGAATGGTTTATTGAATCTCGATCGTAGTGATACACATGTTCATGCCAAAAGACATAAGATAGTAATGATAGTACCACCTACTTGTGGCACTGCCATGTAAGTCATATTGGTATAAAATGCATGAAGAAGCTCCATGTTGATGGATCTTTGGACTCACTTGTTTTTGAAAAGTTTGAGACGTGCGAACCATGTCTATTGGTATGTACGCATGAAGAAACTCCATGCAGATGGATCGTTTGGACTCACTTGATTTTGGATCACTTGAGACATGCAAATCATACCACATGGGCAAGATGACTGAAAAGCCTCATTTTCAGTAAGATGGAACAAGAAAGCAACTTGTTGGAAGTAACACATTTTGATGTGTGCAGTCCAATGAGTGCTGAGACATGAAGTGGATATCGCTATGTTCTTACTTCACAGATGATTTGAGTAGATGTTGAGTATATTTACTTGATGAAACACAAGTCTAAATTATTGAAAGGTTCAAGTAATTTCAGAGTGAAGTTGAAGATCTTTGTGACAAGAGGATAAAATGTCTATGATATGATCATAGAGATGAATATCTGAGTTGCGAGTTTGGTACACAATTGAGACATTGTGGAAATTGTTTCACAACTAACACCGCCTGGAACACCGTAGTGTGATGGTGTGTCCGAACATCATAGAAGCACCGTATTGGATATGGGGCATACCATGATGTCTCTTATCGAATTACCACTATCGTTCATGGGTTAGGCATTAGAGACAACCACATTCACTTTAAGTAGGGCACCACATAATTCCGTTGAGATGACACCGTATGAATTATGGTTTAGAGAAACCTAAGTTGTCGTTTCTTGAAAGTTTGGGGCTGCGACGCTTATGTGAAAAGTTTCATCCTGATAAGCTCGAACCCAAAGCGGATAAATACATCTTCATAGGACACCCAAAACAGTTGGGTATACCTCCTATTTCAAATCCGGAAGAAAAAGTGATTGTTTCTAGAAACGGGTCCTTTCTCGAGGAAAGGTTTCTCTTGAAAGAATTGAGTGGGAGGATGGTGGAGACTTGATGAGGTTATTGAACCGTCACTTCAACTAGTGTGTAGCAGGACACAGGAAGTTGTTCCGGTGGCGCCTACACCAATTGAAGTGGAAGCTGATGATATTGATCATGAAACTTCGGATCAAGTCACAACCAAAACTCGTAGGTTGACAAGGATACGTACTACTTCAGAGTGGTACGTAATCCTGTCTTGGAGGTCATGTTGCTAGACAACAATGAACCTACGAGCTATGGAGAAGCGATGGTGGGCCTGAATTTCGACGAATGGCTCGAGGCCATAAAATCAGAGGGAGGATCCATGTATGAAAACAAAGTATAGACTTTGGAAGAACTACTTGATGGTCGTAAGGCTGTTGGGTACACATGGATTTTATAAGGAAGACAGACAATGATGGTAAGTATCACCATTAAGAAAGCTCGATTTTTCATTAAGATGTTTTCCGACAAGTTCAAGGAGTTGACTACGATGAGGCTTTCTCACTCGTAGCGATGCTAAGAATCTGTTAGAATTATATTAGCAGCTACTGCATTATTTATAAAATCTTGTAGATAGGATGTCAAAATATAGTTTCCTCGACGAATTTCTTGAGGAAAGGTTGTATCTGATACAACCAGAAGGTTTTGACAATCCTGAAAGATGCTAACAAGTATGCAAAGCTCCAACAATCCTTCTAAGGACTGGAGTAAGCATCTCAGAGTTGGAATATACGCTTTGATGAGATGATCAAAGATTTTGGGTTTATACAAAGTTTATGAGAAACTTGTATTTCCAAAGAAGTGAGTGGGAGCACTATAGAATTTCTGATGAGTATATGTTGTTGACATATTGTTGACCAGAAATGATGTAGAGTTTCTGGAAAGCATATAGGGTTATTTGAAAAGTGTTTTTCAATGGAAAACCTGGATTAAGCTGAGCATCAAGATCTATAAGGATAGATAAAAAACGCTTAATAGTACTTTCAAATAAATACATACCGTGACAAGATTTTGAAGGAGTTCAAAATAGATCGGCAAAGGAGTTCTTGGCTGTGTTATAAGGTGCGAATATTGAGTAAGACTCAAGACATGACCACGACATAAGAGAGAGAAAGGACGAAGGTCGTCCCCTATGCTTCATACGTAGGCTCTATAGTATGCTATGCTGTGTACCGCACCTGAAGTGTGCCTTGCCACGAGTCAGTCAAGGGGTACAAGAGTGATCCAGGAATAGATCATAGGACAGCGGTCAAACTTATCCTTACTAACTAGTGGACTAAGGAATTTTCTCATTTATGGAGGTGGTAAAAGAGTGCGTCGTAAAGGGTTATGCCGATGCAAACTTTGACACTAATCCGGATTATTCTGAGTAGTAAACCAGATTCGTATAGTAGAACAGTTATTTGGAATAGCTCCAAATAGAGTCTGGTAGCTGCATCTAGGAGATGACATAGAGATTTGCAAAGCACACACGGATCTGAAAGGTTCAGATCCGTTGACTAATAACCTCTCTCACAAGCGAGATATGATCAAACCCCATGGGTATCGATTCATTACAATCACATTGTGATGTGAACTAGATTATTGACTCTAGTGCAAGTGGGAGACTGTTGGAAATACGCCCTAGAGGCAATAATAAAATGGTTATTATTGTATTTCCTTGTTCATGATAATTGTCTATTGTTCATGCTATAATTGTATTAACTAGAAACCGTAATACATGTGTGAATACATAGACCACAACATGTCCCTAGTGAGCCTCTAGTTGACTAGCTCGTTGATCAATAGATGGTTATGGTTTCCTGACCATGGACATTGGATGTCATTGATAACGGGATCACATCATTAGGAGAATGATGTGATGGACACTACCCAATCCTAAGCATAGCACAAGATCGTGTAGTTCGTTTGCTAAGAGCTTTTCTAATGTCAAGTATCATTTCCTTAGACCATGAGATTGTGCAAATCCCGGATACCGTAGGAATGCTTTGGGTGTACCAAACGTCACAACGTAACTGGGTGGCTATAAAGGTGCACTACAGGTATCTCCGAAAGTGTCTGTTGGGTTGGCACGAATCAAGACTGGGATTTGTCACTCCGTATGACGGAGAGGTATCTCTGGGCCCACTCGGTAATGCATCATAATGAGCTCAATGTGACTAAGTAGTTAGTCACGGGATCATGCATTACGGAACGAGTAAAGTGACTTGCCGGTAACGAGATTGAACGAGGTATTGGGATACTGACGATCGAATCTCGGGCAAGTAACATACCGATTGACAAAGGGAATTGCATACGGGATTGCTTGAATCCTTGACATCGTGGTTCATCCGATGAGATCATCGTGGAACATGTGGGAGCCAACATGGGTATCCAGATCCCGCTGTTGGTTATTGACCGGAGAACGTCTCGGTCATGTCTACATGGTTCCCGAACCCGTAGGGTATACACACTTAAGGTTCGGTGACACTAGAGTTGTTATGGCAAATAGTATGTGGTTACCGAAGGTTGTTCGGAGTCCCGGATGAGATCCCGGACATGACGATGAGCTCCGGAATGGTTCGGAGGTGAATATCGGTATATTGGACAAAGGGTATTGGAGTCCGGAACTGTTCCGGGGGTACCAGGTGATGACCAGCGTGTCCGAAAGGGGTTTCGGAGGCACGGGCAAGCGTTGGGGGGCCTTATGGGCCAAGGGGAGAGGGCACATCAGCCCACTAAGGGGCTGAGCGCCCCTCCCACCCCATCTCACGTAACCAGGAGATGTGGGGGCGCCACCCCAAGGGCAGCCGCCCCTCTCGGCTTGTGCGGCAAGTTTCCTACGGGGTGGGGGCGCCAAAACCCATCTAGGGTTTCCCCTATGGCCAACGCCCCTCCCCTAGGGAACCATAGGGCGCCTCCCCCTCCTCCCTTCCCCCTATATATAGTGAGGGAGAGAGAGGTCAGCCACACCCCTTCCCTGGCGCAGCCCTCCCCCTCTCCAACTCCACCTCCTCCTCAGTAGTGCTTGGCGAAGCCCTGCCGGAGAACTGCAAGCTCCACCACCACGCCGTCGTGCTGATGGAGCTCTCCCTCAACTTCTCCTCTCCCCTTGATGGATCAAGAAGGAGGAGACATCCCCGGGCTGTAAGTGTGTTGAACGCGGAGGCACCATTGTTCGGTGCTTAGATCGGATTCGGCCGCGATCTGAATCGCTTAGTGAACGACTCCACCGACCGCGTTCTTACAACGCTTCCGCATAGCAATCTTCAAAGGTATGAAGATGCTCCTCATATCCCTCTCTTGTTGCTAGAATCTCCATAGATTGATCTTGTTGTTGCATAGAAAATATTGAATTTCTGCTACGTTCCCCAACATGGATTGGTTATAGATGTATGGAGGGAACATCAATTGCGCCAGTAAGTCGATTATGCTCACCATCCCAGAAGCAAGGAGGATCAAGTATGTATCTCGGCATGTGTGGAAGAGGACTCAAGTGAATTCCTTATTAGGAGTTGTACAGGAGGATGTACCAGTGGTGAAGGATTTCCCTGATGTATTTCTAGAAGAGTTGCCAGGCATGCCACCGGATAGAGACATTGAGTTTTTGATTGAGCTTTTGCTAGGCACAGGGCCAATATCTAAGAGACCGTACAGGATGCCCACAAAGGGTTTGGAGGAAATTAAGAAGCAGATTAAGGAGTTACTGGATAAAGGCTATATTCGCCCAAGTTCATCACCTTGGGGATCACCAGTGCTTCTAGTGGAGAAGAAGGATGGATCATTGAGGATGGTTGTTGATTATCGGGGATTGAATGAAGTGATGATCAAGAAAAAGTACCCACTTCCGATGATCAATGATTTGTTTGACCAGTTGCAAGGAGCTAAAGTATTTTCCAAGATCGATCTACGATCAGGATACCATCAGCTGAAGATCCGTGAGCAGGATATACCTAAGACATCTCTTACCACGAGGTACATGCTATATGAGTATACCGTTATGTCATTTTGTCACATCCTAGTTAGCCATGCATTAGAGTGTTGCATCATGTTTACTCTTTCATCAGAAACCTGAAATGGGGATGACAGAACCCCCAGTCCCCTCTGAAACCAAATAGGGTTTACTAAAAACTTTTTCAATGAACCTGAAATGCCCTTCTAAAATGCCCATCATTTTTGTCTTGGTTCAGAACCTCTGCCAAAAGTGGTGCACATTTTCCTAGGACATCTTAGGGTTTTTGAATTAAATCATAAGTATTTGAATTTGGGCATTTAAAATTATATAAAATAATTAATTGCTCAAATAACTCCAAACCAAAATGTTTCATGTTGGAAATAATCCAACTATGGACCAGGAGTAGTTTGGTGATTTTTGGAGTTGCCCAAGTATTTTATTTAATTCAACAAAGTGGCAGAAGTATTAATAAAAAACAGAAAACAAAAAGAAATGGGAAAAGGCTTACCTGTCGCCCAGCACCGGCCCACCTGCCGGCCCAGCCCAGCACCGCGCCAGCGAGCTGCTTGCCGGCCAGGCAGGCAGGCAGGTGCTCGACGGCGAGCACCGCATGGGTGCCACGCACCTGCTCGCCGCCTCGCCGCCTCCCTCGCCCGGCTAACGCCGTGAATCGGCCTCCCTCTCTCCCCCGAACCTCCCAGACACCCCCTCTCCCCTCCAGCTCCTCTCCCTCGCTCTCCCACGCCATGGCCGACGCCATCGCCGCCACCCCCTCGCCGTAGCCACGCCCTCCGTCAACCCCACGCCGTGCCGCCATGTCCAGGAGCTCCGCCGCCGTCCACTTCATCGAGCTAGCCGAGCCCCGTGTGCTCGTGCGGCCCGAGACCACCGCACCGACCTCGCCCGAGCTCGCCATCGCCGGAGATCCCCTTCAACGCCGTCGCCGCCTCAGCTCGTCCCCGACCCCGCCGGTGGCCTCTACGGGAGCGCTGTGAGCCTAGCTACCTCTCCGACCCTCTCTCTCTCATTCCCGAGCCGTGTAGCCACCGCACGAAGATCACAAGCATGCACCGCCGCGGATCTCGTCGCCGACGTGCTTTCGGCCATCCTCCGGCCAACCCGCGGTGTCCAACGCACTCACCACGCTGCGTTAGGCCCAACCGTGCACTCCCCGCACCTCACCGATCCCCCTAGCGACAAGTTCGACTTTGGCCGAACTCCGGTGGCCGCCAAAGTCATCGCCGGCGCCAACTCCGGCCACCCCGACCCCAACGGACTCCACCAAGAGCTGCGGCTCGACCTCAGCTCCTCTCCGGTGCCCTCCGCGGCTCGTTTGGTTGCCGGAACGGCAAAAATCACTTCCGCCGCCGCGTCGGGCTCGCTGGCGGCTAAACGCCGGTGCAGCCGACCCGGATTTGACCACGGGTGGGCCCTGGTTGACTCCCCTGAGTCAATGACAGGTGGGGCCCAGCCCTATTAATTAAACAGGTTTAGTTTTAATTAAACTTTAATTAATTTAATCACCCTGACATGCGGGACCCACTGTCAGGTTTGACCCTGACGTGTTCCGTTGACCTGCTAACGTCACACTGACGTCAGGCTGACGCAATAATTGATTTTCTGGAATTATTCTATTATAGGAAATTCCAGAATATAATTTAAACTTCAAAAATTCATAACTTTTATTCTGTAACTCCAAATCAGACAAATTATATATGAAAAATGATTAGGAAAATCCAATCTATCCATCTGTACTATTTTCATGCATGAATAAACAAGTTAACTTGATGTTTAATGCAGAACAAGGAAAAACACTTTAAAGGGCCATGTTTGAGTTTGAAATTTGAATCTTTGATTCAAATTGGTTCAAACCCTTCTGGTCTTAGCTGCATTAGCCCAACACACTCATATTGCCATGTTTCATGCATGCATCATATTGTTGCACATTGTTTGGTGATGGTTGTGTATCGGTGTTCTTTGCGGCAGGATCTGCCTCCGAGGAGTACCGTGATTACCCTAACGAAGAACCATATCAGTGCATCGAACCATCAGGCAAGCAACCAACCATTTGATCATATCGATACAATCCCATGTTCTCGCTCCTGCTCTCTCTTACTGCATTAAGACAACGCGTTTCAAACTGCTGTGTGCTACGGTAGTTGAACCCACTTCCTCTGCATGACCTGTCATTGCCACAGTAACTAGATGAAACCCACTAGCATGTGTAGGAGTTGATTGAGCCATATGTATGTGTTGTTCCTACCTTGCTATGCCTGCTATGCTTAGAGTCGTGTCAGGTCTGGTTCATCTGGGTGATGGACTAGAGTGAAATGATTATGTCGGTAATGAAAGTGGTGTGGTGAACATGATTTGGTAAAGGTATCGATGAGAGGCCATGTAGGAGTACATGGTGGGCTGTTTCATTGAAGCCGACATTAAGCACTGAGATCTGTATGTGTGATTTAAGATTCAGCTACTACCATGCATTGGGCCCGAAACCAATGGACCCTCTCGACTTCTTATTCACCCTAGTTCTCTGTCCAGGAGTTGCAAGTAGTTTCTGGCGTTTGTAGTATACTGGAGGCCGTGGACAGCGCTGACCGTAGGGGTGGGCTGTGATGCGGTAGGTACGTGGCACGGTGTACCGAATACCCGTTAGGTATCTCGGGAACCCTGTTTACATCGTTTGGGGCTGTGAGCGATACCTCGGCCGGATCTCCTCATGGATGGAACCCGAATAGGCGATAAACCTGGACTAAAGACTTAGGTGATTAGGTAGGTCGTGGCCGACACCCACGTTGGGCTTCCGCTTGAAGGTTGCCGAGTACATGTCGTGTAAACGACGGTAAGTGGTGAGAGCGTGTATGAAGAAGTACACCCCTGCAGGGTTATCATGATCTATTCGAATAGCCGCGTCCGCGGTAAAGGACTACTTGGTTGCCTATACAGTTCATAGACAAGTAAATGGAAACTACTAAAAGCCTCAAGACAAGTGTGAGTGCCGAGGATGGCTCTTCCGTAGGAAGACGGAGGTGGATCCTCGGTAGTGTATTGAATTGGTGAGTAGTGGACTCGTGTACGCAAAACCATTTCAAATTGGAGTCTCGTAGGTTAGCCTAGCCAAGAGTCAAAGCTGGCTTGCTGCAACAACTCCACCAACCCTTCTTGATAATGTGCATGTATATAGGATCTGATGTAAGTCTTGCTGAGTACCTTTGTACTCATGATGCTATAATTTACATTTTTACAGAAGACGCTGCAACCCCTTCTGATGGGTTCTACGTAGACGTTGACATCAATGAGTAGGCTAAGACCCAGGTGGTGATCCTGAGCTTGTGAAGGACCACGTAGTATAGCTAGGCTTTCCAAGCCTCTTTTATTTTCTAGTTGTCTGTACTCAGACAAGTTACTTCCGCTGCTGGTTTGTATGACTGTATGACTTGAATGTTGGGTCGTGTGACCCGTACCTTTGTGTATGTAATGTATGGCTCTCTGAGCCTTAAATAAAGTACTTGTGTCGTAGAGTCATGTTGTGATGCCTTGTTGTATTTGCACATATCGAGCATATTGTGTGTATGATTGAAATGCTTGGTATGTGTGGGATCTGACTATCTAGTCGTTTATCTTTAATAGCCTCTCTTACCGGGAAATGTCTTCTAGTGTTACCGCCGAGCCATGGTAGCTTGCTACTGCTCTGGAACACTTAGGCTGGCCGGCATGTGTCCTTCTTCGTTCCGGTGTCTGTCCCTTCGGGGAAATGTCACGCATTGAGTACCGGAGTCTTGTTAGCCCGCTACAGCCCGGTTTACCGGAGTCCTGCTAGCCCAGTGCTACAGCCCGGACCCACTTGCTGTTGACCGACACGTTCGAAGCTGGGTCATGAATGCCTGTCCCTGTAAGTCTATGCCACTTTGGGTTTACGACTAGTCATGTCAGCCCGGGCTCCTTATCATATGGATGCTAGCGGCACAATCATATACGTTAGCCAAAAGGCGCAAACGGTCCCGGGCAAAGGTAAGGCGACACCCGTGGGGATACCGTGCGTGAGGCCGCAAAGTGATATGAGGTGTTACAGACTAGATCGATGTGACATCGAGTCGGGGTCCTGACAGCGTTGGCATCAGAGCCGGACTGCCTGTAGGTTCTCCAAGCCAAACTGGTCGATGTTGAGTCTAGAAATTCTTTAGCTATATGTAGGGGAATTGTTTGTGGGTTGGAACGTAAGGCTCTTTTACTCCTTTATCTTATAACATTCTGATCTGAGTCAGTCTATTCTTCCACCGGGGGTTAAGGAGTTAGGATCTATTCTCTCTATCAGGATCACGTGTTACTAATCAGTAGTACCTTATAGGTTTGATGGATACAAGCCTAGTTCAATTCTACTACCACATTATGTTGCTAGGATGGACTCAGAACTTGATATGATGATGTTGAGTATGTATGTAATCCTTTGTCAAATGTCTCAAAATCCTTCTTGAGCATTTACAGTTGTTATGCTGCCGAAATTTTGCTAGAAATTCTAATGCCTTTGCATTATGATTGTGTTTTCAGATGGCCACTCGCGACCTCAATCAAGTGGTTCGCCTGACTCGATGCCTAGATGTACCCGGTCATACCGCCATGTTGGTCAGGGTAATGACTGAGGCTGGATACCGCTGGTATCCTGAGTACACGGTCGAAGAGCAATTTCGAGACTTTAATCAAAGCCAGTATCTCTGCACTGTCAGGATATTTCCATCTTATCCTGGGTCTACCGAGCCCCTTCACTGTTCCTATGGACTCGGGGTTACTATTGAGATGGTTGTGCAGGACGCCGCCTACTCTATGATGACCATCATGCGAGTCAGGTCCGGTCTATTTCGGGACTCTGATTTTTGGTATATGCCAGGATCACTTCCGGGAGCACAAGGGTATCTCCAGGCTATCTATGCTGACCCCACCCAGGACGATTCATGGACTCGCACCACTGCTGAGATGCTCGAGGATAAGGACCGTGAAAATCGGGCCTTGAGGTTAGAGCTCTTCAATACCCGTGCTGACCACTGGGCCACATTGACTCGGTTTGCACCGGCGGTGCAAGCTGGATATTCGGATATGCGCGATCTCTATCCTGTGAGATCTGCTCTGCCAGACGTGATGGGTTGGCGTGATGTAGGAGGCATCACCCCACCTCGCGGTCCCCGCAGGCCACCGTCTGTTGGTCCAAGACCTCATCCTAGCCCTTATGGTCCACAAGCTCCGCGAGATCGTCTGTTTCCGGATGATCATGTTGAGCTTCCAGGCTATGGAGGTGATTTCTACGAGAACTACTACGAATCGGTCTGAGTTAGTGGTAGTATCACTAGTCCGCACTAGCTGTGTCGTCTATCGTTCCGCGTGACTCGTGGGATATGACCTAGTTTGTACTCTTTCCGGAGGTGTAGAAAAATAATGTATAGGAGCTTGGGATGCCTCCGATGAGATGTAATCCTCTTTTCACCGTAATAGTACTTTGTTTGGTCTTGTACTAAACCCTGTATGGTGTGTATGACGATGGAATAAAGAAGCAGTTTCTGTATCTACCATGTCATACGGATGATCATCTTGCATTTCGAGTTATTCCTTACATTTTGTATCCTATGTCGGAATTTTATCATTCTGACTAAATCATTGTCTTGTTTACCTAGGATGGTCAACACGCGCACTAACCCTGCTCCTCAAGAGCAGGCCGAAGGTAGTGAAGTCAGGAATGCAAATCTGCCTCATCCTCCTTCCCTAGCCGAGGTTATGATGGAAGCTGAGAGAAACAAGCGGGAGACCAACCGTTTGTTGGAGCGTATTGAACAGAACACAGCACACCATCAGAGGACTAACGTTGTGTCACTCAGTGATTTCATCAAGTTACACCCACCCACGTTCCACCACTCCGTCGAGCCTCTCGACGCTGATGACTGGCTTCGCAGTATCTCTCACAAGCTGCGTTCCGCGCTAGTAGCTGAGGCTGACAAGGTCACCTTTGCTGCATATCATCTTGAAGGCCCCGCCAGTCTATGGTGGGAGAATTATGGAGCTATGCGCCCAGCGGGCCATGTCACTACTTGGGCTGAATTCAGCGAGGCTTTCCGTGAACATCACATTCCGGAGGGTCTCATGGACCGTAAACGTGAGGAATTTTGCAATTTCACCCAAGGCCGACTCTCTGTGGATGCTTACAGCAGGGAGTTTGGTAACCTCGCACGCTATGCAACTGAGGAAGTTTCTACCGATGCCAAGAAGCAAGCAAGGTTCCGTAAGGGACTTAGTCCTGAGCTTCGCCGCGACCTCCGTCTGCATGAGTGCACATCTTTTCAGAAGCTTGTTAACAAGGCCATCAGTGCTGAAACTGGTCAGACTGATTATGACGCAACACGCAAGCATGGCCGTGACATGGGTTCCTCATCCGGTGCTGGTCCTCAGAAGCGCCGCGTGTGGGTGCCCAACACCGCCCTGCCACCCAGGTTCACACCGAGGCCATCTTTCCAGACGCCTCGCCCTGTTCAACAGTCTGCTCCAGCCAAGCCCTATGGGGGTCCAACCAACAATGCTCCTCCACGTACCAGTTCCGTGACTTGTTTCAAGTGTGGGGAATCTGGTCACTATATGCGTGAGTGTCCCCAGACCAACCCCAACCAATCTGCTAAAGCTGTTGGCCGTGGCAAGCCGACAGGGAAAGTGTTCCACGCCAAGCCGGCCACCGCTACACGTGGCCATGTCAACTGTATCTCTGCCGAAGAAGCTCAAGAGGATCCCAACGTCGTTCTTGGTACGCTTCTTGTTAATTGCCACCCGGCATCTGTTCTTTTCGATACAGGAGCCTCTCATTCTTTTATATCCGAAGATTATGCTCGTTTGCATAACATTGCATTCGGTGATATGCCAACCTCTATGGTAATTCAAACTCCGGGATCCAAATGGCAAACCTCTAGAGTAAGCCATGGAAATGAAATCCAAGTCGATAGACTAGTTTTCCTCGCATCTTTGATAGCTCTCAAATTTTCAGATATTAATATCATTTTGGGTATGGACTGGATGTCAGCTCATCATGCCAAAATTGATTGCTTCACTAGGACTGTTCAACTCACTCATCCTTCGGGGAAGATAGTCAATGTTTTGACCCGATTAGCCAAGCGACAATTATATTCTCTTAACGCCAGCCCTTTGCCAGACCTTGAGGACGTTCCGGTAGTCCGTGACTTCCCGGATGTCTTCCTAGAGGAATTGCCAGGTGTTCCACCTGACAGGGATGTTGAGTTCGTAATAGACCTCATTCCAGGAACCGTTCCGATTGCTAGAAGACCCTATAAGATGGCACCACTAGAACTAGCCGAGCTTAAGAAACAACTCGATGAGTCCTTGAAAAAGGGTTTCATCCGACCTAGTTCATCTCCGTGGGCTTGCCCCGTCCTCTTCGTCAAGAAGAAGGATGGTACGGACCGGATGGTTGTAGATTATCGACCTGTCAATTTGGTCACAATCAAGAACAAATATCCGCTTCCCAGGATCAACGACCTGTATGATCAGCTCGTTGGATCCTCAGTCTTCTCCAAAATGGATTTGAGGTTGGGCTACCATCAAATCAAAATCAGAAACGGGGACATTCCTAAAACGGCCTTTGTTACTCGTTATGGCCAATACGAGTACACCGTCATGTCCTTCGGATTAACCAACGCTCCAGCCACCTTTTCTCGGTTAATGAACTCAATCTTCATGGAGTATTTGGATAAATTCGTCGTAGTTTATCTCGATGATATACTCATCTACTCCAAGAACGAGGAGGAACATGCCGAACATCTAAGGCTAGTGTTGAAGAAACTTCGAGAGCATCGCCTTTATGCCAAATTTTCTAAATGTGAATTCTGGTTGTCAGAAGTGACCTATCTGGGTCATGTAATATCTGGTAAAGGTATTGCTGTTAACCCTGAGCGAGTTCAAGCCGTCCTTAATTGGACTCCACCTGAATCGGTCAAGCAAGTTCGGAGTTTTCTGGGCTTAGCGAGCTATTGTCGTCGCTTTGTCGAAAACTTCTCCAAAGTTGCCAAACCTCTAACCGAACTCCTCAAGAAAGATAAGAAGTTCGAATGGACTCCACAATGTGAGCACAGCTTTCAGGAACTGAAAAGACGCCTGACTTCTGCTCCCGTTCTGGTACCGCCAGACTTCTCTAAGGACTTTGTTATCTACTGCGACGCCTCGCGACAAGGACTAGGTTGCATTCTCATGCAAGATCGACACGTAATTGCCTACGCTTCACGGCAATTGCACCCACATGAGGAGAATTATCCTACGCATGATCTAGAGCTTGCAGCCGTAGTCTATGCACTTAAGACCTGGCGACATTACCTCCTCGGTAACCGTTGCAAAATATTCACTGATCACCAAAGTCTGAAGTACATTTTCACCCAACCAGATTTGAATCTCAGGCAAAGACGTTGGGTTGAGTTGATCACAGATTTCGACTTAGGAATAACTTACACCCCAGGAAAAGCCAACGTCATGGCTGATGCGCTAAGTCGTAAATCCTATTGTAACAACCTGATGTTACAACAAAGTCAACCGCTTCTCCATGAGGAATTTCGGAAGCTTAATCTTCACATTGTTCCTCAAGGTTTTCTTTCCACCTTGGTGGCGAAACCTACCCTTACGGATCAGATCATCAAAGCACAGAAGGTAGATCCGGGAATTTCCCGCATCAAGAGAAACATCAAGAAAGGAGTTGCGAATTGTTTCTCCATTGATGATCAAGGGGTCGTATACTTCGGGAATCGACTAGTGGTTCCCAAGGTGCGAAACCTGAGGCGATTGATCCTTAAGGAAGCTCATGAATCTCCTCTCACCATTCATCCCGGTAGTACTAAGATGTATCAGGACCTACGCCAAAGGTTCTGGTGGACTAGGGTGAAGAGAGAAATTGCTCAGTATATTGCTAATTGCGACGTCTGTCGTCATGTAAAAGCAGAGCATCAACGGCCTGCTGGCACCCTTCAACCCTTAGCTATTCCCGAATGGAAATGGGATAAAGTTGGTATGGATTTCATTCCCGGTTTTCCCAGGACCAAGAGAGGGAATAATGCTATCTTCGTCGTTGTCGATCGTCTTTCCAAAGTAGCCCATTTCCTACCTGTTCGTGAGAGTATAACCGCTAGTCAATTGGCAGACTTATACATCTCCCGGATAGTGTCTCTCCATGGTGTTCCTTTGGAAATTAATTCGGATCGAGGAAGTCTTTTCACCTCTCGATTTTGGGAAAGTTTCCAAAATGCTATGGGAACCTGTCTCTCCTTTAGCACCGCTTTCCACCCTCAGTCGAGTGGTCAAGTGGAACCCGTCAACCAGATTCTAGAAGACATGCTACGAGCCTCTGTTATCTCATTCGGAATGGATTGGGAGAAGTGCCTTCCATTTGCCGAATTCGCTTACAACAACAGCTATCAATCTAGCTTGGGTAAAGCCCCTTTTGAAGTTCTCTATGGACGACGGTGTCGAACACCCCTTAACTGGTCAGAGACCGGGGAAAGACAATTCTTTGGCCCGGATATGATTCAGGAAGCAGAAGAGCAAGTTCGCATCGTTCGTGAAAAATTGAAAACAGCCCAATAACGTCAGAAGAGTCAATATGACCGAAAACATAAGGCTATGACTTTCGAGATTGACGAGAAGGCTTACCTTCGGGTTACCCCTCTGAAGGGAACCCATCGTTTCGGTATCAAAGGCAAATTGGCTCCTCGTTACGTTGGACCTTTTCGCATTCTCGCCAAACGAGGAGAAGTTGCCTACCAGTTGGAACTACCTCCGCACCTCTCCAGAGTCCACGATGTCTTCCACGTTTCTCAACTCAGGCGTTGCTTCTCGGATCCTATCCGTGGAGTGGACCATGAAACGCTTGATCTCCAAGATAATCTTACATATCGAGAGTACCCCATTCGTATCCTTGATCAGGCCGAGCGTACCAATCGACGTCATAATATCAAGTTTCTCAAAGTTCAATGGTCGCACCATTCTGAGGATGAAGCAACTTGGGAAAGGGAGGATCGTCTTCGACTTGAGTATCCCGCCTTCTTTCCGGAAGAACCCAAATCTCGGGACGAGATTCTTTTGAGTGGGGGTGAGTTGTCACATCCTAGTTAGCCATGCATTAGAGTGTTGCATCATGTTTACCCTTTCATCAGAAACCTGAAATGGGGATGACAGAACCCCCAGTCCCCTCTGAAACCAATTAGGGTTTACTAAAAACTTTTTCAATGAACCTGAAATGCCCTTCTAAAATGCCCATCATTTTTGTCTTGGTTCAGAACCTCTGCCAAAAGTGGTGCACATTTTCCTAGGCCATCTTAGGGTTTTTGAATTAAATCATAAGTATTTGAATTTGGGCATTTAAAATTATATAAAATAATTAATTGCTCAAATAACTCCAAACCAAAATGTTTCATGTTGGAAATAATCCAACTATGGACCAGGAGTAGTTTGGTGATTTTTGGAGTTGCCCAAGTATTTTATTTAATTCAACAAAGTGGCAGAAGTATTAATAAAAAACAGAAAACAGAAAGAAATGGGAAAAGGCTTACCTGTCGCCCAGCACCGGCCCACCTGCCGGCCCAGCCCAGCACCGCGCCAGCGAGCTGCTTGCCGGCCAGGCAGGCAGGCAGGTGCTCGACGGCGAGCACCGCCTGGGTGCCACGCACCTGCTCGCCGCCTCGCCACCTCCCTCGCCCGGCTAACGCCGTGAATCGGCCTCCCTCTCTCCCCCGAACCTCCCAGACACCCCCTCTCCCCTCCAGCTCCTCTCCCTCGCTCTCCCACGCCATGGCCGACGCCATCGCCGCCACCCCCTTGCCGTAGCCACGCCCTCCGTCAACCCCACGCCGTGCCGCCGTGTCCAGGAGCTCCGCCGCCGTCCACTTCATCGAGCTAGCCGAGCCCCGTGTGCTCATGCGGCCCGAGACCACCGCACCGACCTCGCCCGAGCTCGCCGTCGCCGGAGATCCCCTTCAACGCCGTCGCCGCCTCAGCTCGTCCCCGACCCCGCCGGTGGCCTCTACGGGAGCGCTGTGAGCCTAGCTACCTCTCTGACCCTCTCTCTCTCATTCCCGAGCCGTGTAGCCACCGCACGAAGATCACACACACGCACCGCCGCGGATCTCGTCGCCGACGTGCTTCCGGCCATCCTCCGGCCAACCCGCGGTGTCCAACGCACTCACCACGCTGCGTTAGGCCCAACCGTGCACTCCCCGCACCTCACCGATCCCCCTAGCGACAAGTTCGACTTTGGCCGAACTCCGGTGGCCACCAAAGTCGTCGCCGGCGCCAACTCTGGCCACCCCGACCCCAACGGACTCCACCAAGAGCTGCGGCTCGACCTCAGCTCCTCTCCGGTGCCCTCCGCGGCTCGTTTGGTTGTCGGAACGGCAAAAATCACTTCCGCCGCCGCGTCGGGCTCGCCGGCGGCTAAACGCCGGTGCATTAGCCCAACACACTCATATTGGTTCAAACCCTTCTGGTCTTAGCTGCATTAGCCCAACACACTCATATTGCCATGTTTCATGCATGCATCATATTGTTGCACATTGTTTGGTGATGGTTGTGTATCGGTGTTCTTTGCGGCAGGATCTGCCTCCGAGGAGTACCGTGATTACCCTAACGAAGAACCATATCAGTGCATCGAACCATCAGGCAAGCAACCAACCATTTGATCATATCGATACAATCCCATGTTCTCGCTCCTGCTCTCTTTTACTGCATTAAGACAACGCGTTTCAAACTGCTGTGTGCTATGGTAGTTGAGCCCACTTCCTCTGCATGACCTTTCATTGCCACAGTAACTAGATGAAACCCACTAGCATGTGTAGGAGTTGATTGAGCCATATGTATGTGTTGTTCCTACCTTGCTATGCCTGCTATGCTTAGAGTCATGTCAGGTCTAGTTCATCTGGGTGATGGACTAGAGTGAAATGATTATGTCGGTAATGAAAGTGGTGTGGTGAACATGATTTGGTAAAGGTATCGATGAGAGGCCATGTAGGAGTACATGGTGGGTTGTTTCATTGAAGCCGACATTAAGCACTGAGATCTGTATGTGTGATTTAAGATTCAGCTACTACCATGCATTGGGCCCGAAACCAATGGACCCTCTCGACTTCTTATTCACCCTAGTTCTCTGTCCAGGAGTTGCAAGTAGTTTCTGGCGTTTGTAGTATACTGGAGGCCGTGGACAGCGCTGACCGTAGGGGTGGGCTGTGATGCGGTAGGTACGTGGCACGGTGTACCGAATACCCGTTAGGTATCTCGGGAACCCTGTTCACATCGTTTGGGGCTGTGAGCGACACCTCGGCCGGATCTCCTCATGGATGGAACCCGAATAGGCGATAAACCTGGACTAGAGACTTAGGTGATTAGGTAGGTCGTGGCCGACACCCACGTTGGGCTTCCGCTTGAAGGTTGCCTTGTACATGTCGTGTAAACGACGGTAAGTGGTGAGAGCGTGTATGAAGAAGTACACCCCTGCAGGGTTATCATGATCTATTCGAATAGCCACGTCTGCGGTAAAGGACTACTTGGTTGCCTATACAGTTCATAGACAAGTAAATGGAAACTACTAAAAGCCTCAAGACAAGTGTGAGTGCCGAGGATGGCTCTTCCGTAGGAAGACGGAGGTGGATCCTCGGTAGTGTATTGAATTGGTGAGTAGTGGACTCGTGTATGCAAAACCGTTTCAAATTGGAGTCTCGTAGGTTAGCCTAGCCAAGAGTCAAAGCTGGCTTGCTGCAACAACTCTACCAACCCTTCTTGATAATGTGCATGTATATAGGATCTGATGTAAGTCTTGCTGAGTACCTTTGTACTCATGATGCTATAATTTACATTTTTACAGAAGACGCTGCAACCCCTTCTGATGGGTTCTACGTAGACGTTGACATCAATGAGTAGGCTAAGACCCAGGTGGTGATCCTTAGCTTGTGAAGGACCACGTAGTATAGCTAGGCTTTCCAAGCCTCTTTTATTTTCTAGTTGTCTGTACTCAGACAAGTTACTTCCGCTGCTGGTTTGTATGATTGTATGACTTGAATGTTGGGTCGTGTGACCCGTACCTTTGTGTATGTAATGTATGGCTCTCTGAGCCTTAAATAAAGTACTTGTGTCATAGAGTCATGTTGTGATGCCTTGTTGTATTTGCACATATCGAGCATATTGTGTGTATGATTGAAATGCTTGGTATGTGTGGGATCTGACTATCTAGTCGTTTATCTTTAATAGCCTCTCTTACCGGGAAATGTCTCCTGGTGTTACCACCGAGCCATGGTAGCTTGCTACTGCTCTGGAACACTTAGGCTGGCCGGCATGTGTCCTTCTTCGTTCCGGTGTCTGTCCCTTCGGGGAAATGTCACGCATTGAGTACCGGAGTCCTGTTAGCCCGCTACAGCCCGGTTTACCGGAGTCCTGCTAGCCCAGTGCTACAGCCCGGACCCACTTGCTGTTGACCGACACGTTCGAAGCTGGGTCATAAATGCCTGTCCCTGTAAGTCTGTGCCACTTTGGGTTTACGACTAGTCATGTCAGCCCGGGCTCCTTATCATATGGATGCTAGCGACACTATCATATACGTGAGCCAAAAGGCGCAAACGGTCCCGGGCAAAGGTAAGGCGACACCCGTGGGGATACCGTGCGTGAGGCCGCAAAGTGATATGAGGTGTTACAGACTAGATCGATGTGACATCGAGTCGGGGTCCTGACACATTTGGTCTGACTAACGCACCTGCCTATTTCATGAACATGATGGACAAGGTGTTTATGGAGTTTTTGGATAAGTTCGTTGTGGTGTTCATTGATGATATTCTGGTTTACTCAAAGAATGAAGAGGAGCATAAGGAGCATTTGTGTTTGGTACTTGGGAAGCTCAGAGAACATCAGTTATATGCCAAGTTCAGCAAGTGTGAGTTTTGGTTGAAGGAAGTGGGATTCCTCATACATGTTATATCCGGAGAAGAGATAGCAATAGACCCCACTAAGGTTATCATGGTGACAAATTGGGAAGCACCCACGTCAGTTGGAGAAATCTGGAATTTTCTTGGACTCGCGGGATACTACCGGAGGTTCATTGAGAATTTCTCGAAGATTGCAAAGCCCATGACGGAGTTGTTGAAGAAGGACACCAAGTTCAAATGGACCGAGGAATGTGAGGCAAGTTTTCAGGAGTTGAAGAAACACTTGGTTACAGCTCCAGTGTTGATTCTGGCAGATCAATGCAAGGATTATCAAGTGTATTGCGACGCTTCTCGTCGAGGACTTGGAGCAGTGCTTCTGCAGGAGGGAAGAGTTGTATCATATGCCTCATGACAGCTTAAACCCCATGAGTTGAATTATGCTACCCATGATTTGGAGTTAGCAGCTGTAGTGCATGCGTTGAAGACTTGGAGACATTTTCTCATCGGAAACCACTGTGAGGTGTACATAGATCACAAGAGTTTGAAGTATATCTTCACGCAGAAGGAGGTGAATCTCAGGCAAAGGAGATGTTTGGAGCTCATTAAGGATTGTGATATGGGGTTGCATTATCATCCCGGAAAGGCTAACGTAGTAGCCGATGCGTTGAGCCGCAAGAGCCATGTCAATACGCTCATGACCGAAGAGTTACCCAAGGAGTTAGCAGAGGATCTTCGTGAGCTATGTTTGGAAATAGTTCCGAGAGGCTATGTAGCAGCATTACAAATTCAGTCTACTTTGATGGATAAGATCAGGGAAGCTCATAAGACGGACAAGGAGATTGTCGAGATAAAAGAAAGGATGTACAAAGGAAAAGCTAAGGGATTTTGTGAGGACGAGCACGATACCTTATGGTTTGAGGACCGCGTATATGTGCCAAATGATCCAGAGATCAGGAAGTTGATTCTGCAGGAGGCCCATGATTCGCCATATTCCATTCACCCAGGATACACCAGGATGTATCTTGATTTGAAGGAAAGTTTCTGGTGGATCGGAATGAAGAAGGATATTGCGGAGTATGTAGCAGCTTGTGATGTATGTCAAACAGTGAAGGCAGAGCATCAGAAGCCAACAGGTTTGCTACAACCATTGCCGATACCCGAATGGAAGTGGGATAAGCAAGGCATGGATTTTATCACGGGATTGCCCAGGACTCGTTCAGGCTATGACTCGATATGGGTTGTAGTCGATCGGTCGACGAAGGTAGCTCATTTCATCCTAGTGAAGACCACTTATACCAGTTCTAAGTTGGCAAAGATATATATGACCAGGATCGTATGTCTGCATGGAGTTTCGAGGATCATTGTATCAGATAGAGGAACCCATTTTACATCAAAGTTCTGGAATCAGTTGCATGAGACTTTGGGTACCAGGCTAGAGTTCAGTACAGCCTTTCATCCACAAATAGATGGATAGACCGAGAGAGTCAATCAGATTCTGGAGGACAAGTTGAGAGCTTGTTGATGTAGGGTGGAACCCTATAGAGAAGATCTTTCACGAATTGGAGGTGGAATCCCCAAGAACAAGATGAACAAAGGAGGGAAAACAAGAGGAGCACTCAAGAACAAGTCACATCACACATCCACTAGACAATCAAACACATGAGATCTACAAGGTACATGAACAACAAAGGGAAATAAGATACATGGTAGAGTTCATCCCAAATCCTATGAAGGAGATGAGGGCTTGATGATCCTATGATTGGGATCCTTCCCCAAGAAGGAGGTCTTGAGCTAGGTCACTCCAAGAGGAGGTCTTGATCTCCTAGTGGAGTGGATCCATGGAGCAAATCTCACAAATGTGTATCAACTACTTTGTTAAGTCTAAATGGAGGAGATGAAGGAGTATATATAGTCCTAGGCCAAGAAAGGGGTAAGTGGGGCGAAAATGGTAAAACAAGGGCCAAGCCCGCAACATCACACAGGGGGCCCCATGTGCATGGGGTAAGTGGATCCCGTGCGCACGGGCTATCCAGGGACCGAACACGAGGGCCCGTGCGCACGAGGTCCGTGAGGCTCGTGGACACGGGGGTCCCGTGGGCATGGTACACGCCCGTGCGCACGGGGTCTTCAGGACCGTCAGCCTGGGAGGCCCGTGGGCACGAGGTCCGAGGGGCCGGTGCGCACGGGGTCGCCTGGGAGCTGTGCCTTCTTCTTGGCGCTTCCTTCTCCGCTTCCAGGCTTCCCTCTTGAATGGTGTAGATGTTCTCTTCCGCATGAACTCGTCCTCGCTATGTTTGAAGCTCCGACAATACCTATGAATGCACACGGAAGGAATGTCAAGTAGTATACCATCCTCAAAGGGGTCAAGTGAACACGTGTAAAGGAGATGATTCACCTTTATGTATGTGAAGTACATGTGGCACGTGTCACTTGCCAAACGAACTCTTGACATGGTGATGTCCATAGGATGCTCCGCATCATCCCCTCCCCCTTGGGAAAGATCTGACCTCGGATCGAAATCCAAATCACCATGGGAAAAGATGATGGGCTCGTGTAGAAGTGGATGATCACCAAGCATTCGTCATCTTGTAGTTCCGAATGGGCACTCTCCAATGTCGCACCGTCTTGTAATTCCTTCAAAAGTAGCAAAGATAACAAGCACTTGGAAAAATAAATGTCGTAAGAGCAAAACCAAGCATTCAAGAGGTGATTCACCCAACAAGTGTTGTCATCAAGCATAGCATATGGTTTGACAAAGAAGTGTGGCATGGCATTTGAGCATATAAATTGAGCACAATCAAGGATATCATGGAAACAAGCATGCAAATGGGAGGTCGAGATGCAAATATGTGTGACAATTGAACAAGCATCTACCTCAAGGTCATAGCAAGAATGCACAAAGTGCTCAACAAATGGTCTATGGTATGCATAGGAATCATTCACAACACCAAGTATAGTGAAATGTCTAAACACATGGGGCAAGTGCAAGACAATCCAAGCATAACGTGCATAGGGTGTAGTGAAGATATCATGGCACTCAACACAATGGAAAGAGCAATTGTTCAACATGTGTGAGGCAATCAAGTCAAGCATGTGATAAGCAAAGGGACATGGCATATGTGAAGAACTAGATGCAACACACAAGGCATATATGTCATCAACCCAAGAAAGCAAGTAATAGTGGAACATGGGTGATGCAACCAAGCAAGCAATCATAGCAATCAAGTCAAGCAAGCTAGTAGTGTGAAGATGCAACATACTAGAAGGAATCATGGCAAGCATGTCATGTGTGCAAATAGTGGGCATGAATAATGCACATGACATATCACAAGCATAAAGGCAAGATATGAGCAAAATAGTATCAATAGCATGGGGCACATGATAAACATGGCAATAGCAACAAGGATCTCCACCAAGCATGCAAATACACATAGAAGTAGCATAATGATGAAACATGGGTAGATGCAAGCAAGGGTCACAATTGCATGGCAAAGGCATAGAAGCAAGCATAGCATGCAAAGTGAACACGGTAAAATGAGCATAATGTGAGAAGTGGTAAATGGCCCATAGCCGTGTGAGAGCCAAGTAGAGGAGTTGCGTGTAGTCCTTGCGCGAAGGGGATGTTGGTGAGGATAGTCCATGGGATCCCGAATTGTCATTGCTCTCAAGAGCTCGTTTTGTCAACTCGTGGGATTGCGAGGTTGACAAGTATTCATGGGTACCTACACAAAACAAAGACAAAGGAAAAATTGTGTGTGCGTGGTAGATGTACACATCATCCATCATGATGCGCACATGCTTTTATTGGTTAGCACCAAATATCCAATGCTCAAATAAATGAGATGCGTGATATAGAAACATGTCATCCATCATGATAGGTTTGCTATTATGTATATCATAATGGAGACTCAAATTGTGTAATGCATCATGGGAAATATCTAGAGCATTGTTATTCATGGAATGCATATGGTGCAAGCAATCATGGAAATCATGCAAAGTATGAAATGTATCAAGATCTCCTAATATGTATGAGAAAACTATGGGGGTCTCCTCATGAGCAATAGTGGTAACATCACATGGAGAATATTGACAACATCCAAAACAATGCATATTTGGAGCAATGTGATCATGGCATGGCATAGTAGATGAATTGCGAAAATCATGTAAAGGAAGCATGGCAATATCATCACATGAGAAACATAAGCCAATGACCATCATCTCGTCATCTATGCCATAAGTGCAAATTGGATTTATTTTAATGGGGCATGCATAGTTACTATGTTGAGATTGAAATGATGCAATATGAGAGATCTCACTCATAGCATATGACAAGTTCAATGGATTGTCAAACATGACGTGACCAATAGAATTTTCACATGATATCCTATGGAGTATAGCATCACAACTAGGCAACTCAACATGCTCATCATCATATTCATCATAAATAGGTAAGTCAAGGCATGAAGAAGTTTGACTAGCATGAAGCATGGTAATAGGTGGGTCAACATCATGGGAGCAATCATTATCAAGAGAGTCCACTAGTGGGACAAGAGAAGCACCATCACCTATGTTACCTTTGGAGCATCGCTCATGTGTTGTAGGTGAGGTGTTGAAGATCGTCTCGTTGTCATCTTCATCTTGATGGAACCATGTGGGGGGTGCATCATGTTCCACCATGGCCATCGTCGTGTCCAAAGGGAGGACGTAGTCATCGTGAATCGGCACGTCATCATATATGGGACCTAGCACCAAAGAAGAAAACACAATTGGAGTAGAGGTTAAGTCATTAGAAATCATGGTGGCCTCACATGCCGTGTCAACTACCTCACTCACTAAGTGTTGTGGCTCACTCACTCCCTCAAGGATGCACTCACTCATATTGTTGGTGGAGTCACTCAAATGGCGCTCAACCTCACATAGGATGTGTGGCATGCTCTCATGTGTGGGGCTAGTGGTGGTCACACTCATCCTCTCATAGGAAATGCTCTCAATGTCACGTATGGTGGAGTCACTCATGTCACTCATGTGGTGGTGGCTCTCCTCACATGGCCAATGTGGCATCTCGACATATGTGGGTGTCGGAGAGATGTAGGTGCAAATGTCTTCATGCGCGGTCTCGTAGCTTGACTCGGAGGATGAGTCCAATATGGGCACCATCTTCATGTTGTTGAAGAGGTTCACGCTTGTCGCCGTAGTCGAAGGGGATGGCCCTTGCTCAACCGTCTTGTCGCTGTCTTGGTGTTGGAGGTCCATATGATGTGGCACCTCATAGCTCGTCTCCATGACCGAAGGGAGTTTCCCATGCTCGGTCATCGTCCTTGAGGGTCTTCCAAAGATGGAAGTGTCTCCCTCGCTCGTAGGTGGTCGCCTTGGACTTGATGAAGTCGTTGTAGGCGTACTCGTGGGAAGTAGGCGAAGATGCCGTACGTCCAAAGGCGAAGATGCCTCGATAGCACTTGGCGAAGATGCCAAGTTGGTGTAGCCGTAGCGCCGTCTTGGTGGTGCTCGTCTCGCGGTCTTCTCTTGTGCTTATGAAGCTTCGACTTGGCGTGAAGTAGGGCTTGTTGGGACTTGTGCACTTGCGCTTGTGGAGCATCTTCATGATGATGATGTCATTGTCGTGCTTGAGCTCATAGTAGATGTCGTTCGTCGTCGTCGTGCACATGATGCTTGGAGGTGACTTGCCCTTCATGACGATGTGGATCAGGAACGTGATGGTGGTCACCATGTAGATGTGGACGAGGATGATTTGCACTTGCATCTTTTTCGCGCTCCGAAGACTTGTGGCTTGAACGTCGCCGCCTTGAAGATGATGAAGGGGAAGAAGACTTGATCAAGGCTCTAATCTCCTCCATCCTTGCGTCTTGGTCTTTCTTTTGTGCGGCAAGCTTGTTGTCGATGTAGTCCCTTTTCCTTGCTTCGGAGAGATGAATGTCGATGGAGAGGTTCTCGATGCGCTCTCGCAATCTTGATTGTGCGCCTTGCATTTGTCATTGTAGATCAAAGATGGACGCTTTGTGATGTAGTTGTTCACGCCGTCGTTGTTGTGTAGACCGGAGAGGAAATGCCTTGCGTATCCATCACAAGACTCGAGCAATGGTGAGTAGGAAATGAGATAAACAATACCAAGCTACCTTTTCCCAAAGTTGAGGATGTATCTTGTATCACTCAATGTGAAATGAAAGAATAGTGGAATTGGTACCAGACTTGTTCACTCACACCTACAAAGTAAAGCTTATGGTAGAGCTCGGTGAGGATAGTGGCACAAAAATTTGATGCAAAATGTTAGCAAGAGTCAATAATGTTGTAAAAGAGTCACAAATTCGCAAGTAAAACAAGTAGACCAATAGAAATGGTACACGGAAACACACACACGGATAGATAAATGGGGTTGCGCAACCAAGGAATGAACACAAAATGTGGAGTCCACGGAAAACGCTCATGTTGCACAACTCAAGAGAGACGCTAGCACGATTGCTCAATAGGCGGATACGACACTTGTGCACAACCTATAAGATGCAAAATGGATAAACTTCTATCCCAAGTATGCTATGTATGTATGGTTCCTGGTGTTTCTCTCAAGATGATCCAAGATGATCGGATATGACAATCTTATGTGCAATGGGGTATGATGCTATGGCACTTGCTCACGAGCTCTTTGCTCTCTTTTTGCTTAAAAGCTTTTTATTTCAATGGCCACTTTTGCACAATGCACAAACCAAGATAGCTATTGTGTATATGCGGGAACGATATTATGACACAATGGATGATATGATACCAATATTATATGGTATGTATGCAATGGACTGGTGGATCACTAATGTGCACAAGTAACATTGCCGGCAATACTCAAATGGCTAGTCTCGATAGGTAAGTAACGCAAAATGGGCTAGGGGCTAACAATGCAATTGCAAGGAGAATATACAATGGTGTCGTCGAGGTTACCGTCCTTTGCGATGATGAGTAGCGGTGTTCTTGATGTAGATACCAAGATGATGTAGAACCGTCCCTAAGTAGCCGAAACACCTTAGGAAACGATAAAAAACAGCAAACTCAAAATCTCAAATGACAAATGTCAAATGGTGGAAGTGGAAATGGCAATGTGTAGTGGTGGTTTGTGAAGAAGCAAATGTCCCTAAGTAGCCGAAACACCTTAGGAGACTCACGTCGCCACTCAAACAACCACAAATGCTAAATAGAGTAAAATGGGTTAGGTTGCGGAAGGCTATGGTGGTTTTGCGGATGATATGGTGGAAGGCCTAGGCATAGATGCCAAAATGTCAAAATTTTGGTGGAGTCAAATGGTGTTGGAACCTATCTAGGTGGATGGTGGATGTCAATAGCTACTCAACGAGCTAAAGAATGCGAAAATCGGACTCCAGATGTGGAAGTTATGGACAAAACGGTGAACTCTACGCGACTGCTGTAGGGGGGCCATGCGCACGGGGTCTAGGGCCCGTGGGCACGGGGTCCCGTGCGCACGGTACACACACCGAGGGCACGGGGTCACCTGGGACATGCGGGTTTGGTGGATTTCTTGGCGATTTGGGCTCCAAATGGATGGATCTCGTGGCTGGGGTTGAGGTGGGGGTAGGATGTGGTATGGAGGACGAAGGGAGGTCGAAGGAAGACACTGGAACGGCCGTGCGCACCGGGTCTGGCTGGCCCGTGTGCACGGGGTCCCGTGTGCACGGGGTCCCGATGGCCCGTGTGCACGGGGTCCTCTGAGAGCGGACGAACTGCTCCGGATCCATGGGGAAAATCCAATTTGAGGTCAAAAACAAAAGGTGGAAGGTAGGGGAAGATGGTAGAGGGGTGGATCTACTTGCTAAACACCAAATTCATGGATCAAATCCAACAAAATCTCATCAAACCAACAAATCACAAAAAAAATTGCGGCTATTTTTGGTGGGGAATTTTCGGATTTAGGACAAAAACAACAAAATCAAGCTAGAAAACAAAGAGGGGGGCTCCAATTTCGTGAGAAACCAAGGCTCATGATACCATATGATGTAGATTTTTGTGGGGATTTTCGAAATTGGGCAAGAACAAGCAAAATTAGGCTAGAAAACTAAGAGGGGGGCTCCGATTTCGTGAGAAACCATGGCTCTTGATACCATATGATGTAGGGTGGAACCCTATAGAGAAGATCTTTCACGAATTGGAGGTGGAATCCCCAAGAACAAGATGAACAAAGGAGGGAAAACAAGAGGAGCACTCAAGAATAAGTCAAATCACACATCCACTAGACAATCAAACACATGAGATCCACAAGGTACATGAACAACAAAGGGAAATAAGATACATAGTAGAGTTCATCCCAAATCTTATGAAGGAGATGAGGGCTTGATGATCCTATGATTGAGATCCTTCCCCAAGAAGGAGGTCTTGAGCTAGGTCACTCCAAGAGGAGGTCTTGATCTCCTAGTGGAGTGGATCCATGGAGCAAAGCTCACAAATGTGTATCAACTACGTTGCTAAGTCTAAATGGAGGAGATGAAGGAGTACATATAGTCCTAGGCCAAGAGAGGGGTAAGTGGGGCGAAAATGGTAAAACAAGGGCCAAGCCCACAACATCACACAGGGGGCCCCGTGAGCATGGGGTAAGTGGAGCCCATGCGCACGGGGTATCCAGGGACCGAACGCGAGGGCCCGTGCACACGGGGTCCGTGAGGCCCGTGGACACGGGGGTCCCGTGGGCACGGTACACGCCCATGCACACGGGGTCTTCAGGACCGTCAGCCTGGGAGGCCCGTGGGCACGGGGTCGGAGGGGCCCGTGCGCACAGGGTCGCCTGGGAGCTGTTGCCTTCTTCTTGGCGCTTCCTTCTCTGCTTCCAGGCTTCCCTCTTGGATGGTCTAGATGTTCTCTTCCGCATGAACTCGTCCTCGCTATGTTTGAAGCTCCGACAATACCTATGAATGCACATGGAAGGAATGTCAAGTAGTATACCATCCTCAAAGGGGTCAAGTGAACACGTGTAAAGGAGATGATTCACCTTTATGTATGTGAAGTACATGTGGCACGTGTCACTTGCCAAACGAACTCTTGACATGGTGATGTCCATAGGATGCTCCGCATCACTTGTGCTCTATATTATGGATCTAGTTGGGACGACAATTTGCCTTATGCAGAGTTCTCTTACAACAACAGCTATCAAGCCAGTTTGAAGATGGCCCCTTTCGAAGCTTTGTATGGAAGGAGGTGCAGGACACCATTGTTGTGGGATGAAGTTGGAGACTGTCAGTTGTTTGGACCAGATTTGATTAAGGAGTCCGAAGAGAAGGTTAAGCTGATCCGTGATAGACTCAAGGTAGCCCAATCCAGGCAGAAGAGCTATTCGGATTCTAAACGCAAGGAGACAGTCTACGAAGTCATAGACCGAGTATACCTTCGTGTGTCCCCACTTCGAGGAGTTAAGCGTTTTGGAGTTAAAGGAAAGTTAGCACCACGTTTTGTGGGACCATACAAAGTTTTGTAACGTATGGGAGAAGTTGCTTACAAGTTGGAGTTGCCCAAAGGATTGTCAGGAGTTCGCGATGTGTTGCACGTTCTCAGTTGAAGAAGTGCCACGCGTAGATGGCCGATATTCCTTTGAGAGATATAGTGCCACTGGAAGCGATTCAGTTGGATAGAGATTTGACCTACAAGGAGAAACCAGTGAAGATTCTTGAGTTTGCCAGCCGAGTCACGCACAGCAAGGCTATCAAGTTCTGCAAAGTTCAGTGGAGCCACCATACCGAGGAGGAAGCCACCTGGGAACGAGAGGAAGACCTACGGAAGGACCACCGCACCTATTTTCTAGCCAACCCGAATCTCGAGGGCGAGATTCATCTTAAGGGGGGTAGGTTTGTAACATCCCAAATTTCTAATTTGGAATGTTATACATTACACCATCATTTCATATCATATTTTATTTCATTTTGGTAGATCCAAGAAATTCTACGCAACTCAAGGACCCACGGAGAGAGTTGGGGATTTCGTTATTTTCATATTTGAGTTTCCTCAAATTTTGAAAAGAGGATCATTTTGTTTTAGTTATTTTTCTTTCCTAATATTTCTAACTTAAAAATATATGAGAGGAGATAATATGACTTCTCCAAATTAAATGAAATATTAGAAGAAAAAATATTAAAATCAAATAACTAGTTTTACTTGGATTTTATTGCAATTTTATTTAAATTAGAAAAATTGCACGTTTCCAAAATTGCATTTTGAGGCCAAGAAAATGTTCATCTTGTTCTAATTATTTTATTTAGATGGTGAAAAATTGTTTTGGAATTTTTAGTTTTTTATTTATTTTTCTAGGATTTGTTTTCGGTGGAATCTATTTTAAAAAGAAGAAAGAAAAAAGTCAGCGCCCGACCGGGCCGAAGCCCAGCCGAGCCGGCCGGCCCAACCCCGCGCCGCCCCCGACATCGCCGCCGAGTCCGAGCCGGACACGTCGCCGTGCCCCCTCCCCCAAGCCGCCTCCCCTCCCCCTTTATAAGGCCAGCTCGGGGCCCCCCTCGGGACCCCAAGCCGCCACAGCCGCCGCCCTCCACCGCCGCCTGTCGTTGCCCTGCCACCTTGTGAGCTGCCGCCGCAAGCCGCTGCCACGCCTCGTCGCCGCTGTCGTCCCGCCACCCCACCGCCACTCGCCACCGCCCCAGGAGCCCCGCCGCCGCAACCGGACCCCACCGGAGCCATTGTGCCTCGCCGGAGCACCCGCGAGGTAGTCGCCGCCATCGCCGGTTTTCGTTAGAAAATCGTGCGGTTTTTTAGAAACCCTCGGTTATTTTTTTAGATCGGTTTTATTTATTTTTTTCTTCGATCGTGATTTCTGCCCTAATTTTCATTTTAGTTTATCTTTTCGCTCGGTTATCGAAATCAGGCGATTCAAGTGCCTAGATCTTCATCTCAAAGACCTCTTTCTGTTTAATCAACTTGAACAAGATTTTGCTACTGTAAAATTTGACTTTAGTCCAGATTAGTAAATGGATCTTGTTTCTTTCGCAGTTTGAGTTTCGTTGCTTTGTTGGATTTGATTCTTTTTGCCAACCGGAGTTCTTAAGTTGAACTTTCTGGTTAGATCTCTTATTTTCGTTTTACCCATGCTCCTAGTTGAGTGCTTATTGTATGCTTGTTTGTTTGCGATAGAGTACCCGGAGTGCGAAGCGTGCTACTACGACTCTCTAGGTTTCACGGATCATCAGCAAGGCAAGTAAGACATTGATCATACCTCTTTACTACCCAGATTTATTGCATTAGATCAATCCTCAAACAATTGCATGGATAGGATCTGATTAAGATGTGGATTTTGGGAAGTGATGATGAGGTAGAACCTATTACCTGTTTATTATGAAACCTTTGGGAGTTACTTCTACGTTGATTATATTGCTATGCTATGCTTGTAGACGTGGTTTGGTTCGAGTGATTCATGACAGATGTGAGTGTTGTTATTTAATGGTTAACTTAAGGTCGCTACTTTAATACACATCTGGGTGGATTGCTTGAAGGCACCCTGGAGTACCCAGTGGTTGTCAGGGCACCTGGAGAATCCAGTGTTGTCCAAGGATATCCCGGAGTACCCGTGTGATCATCCTATGGTCCGCCACCCAGGCTCAAAGGGATCATAAGATTATTCATGCTAGAAACATCCGTGTGCAGCCACAAGCTATTATGGGCTCTAGCATAGTTGAGTAAGTTGCAAGACCTCGTTCAGTGGTGGGTTGTCCACCCAGAGTAAAGAGTTATTGTTTCAGAAAGATTATGTCTTGATTCTCCGACCATGGATGTATTCGAGTCTTGTGGGGAAAAGTGCGCAAACCTCTGCAGAGTGTACAAACTAATCATGGTTAGCCGTGTCCCCGGTTATGGACGTTTTGAGTATCTAGTTCTTGGATTATCGTGTTGATCTCATTACTCTTAATATAATTTGATTGGGTTAATGATGATGCTTAATTGGGATTGAGTTGGAGGAACCTTCTCAATGTTTCACAACCACCATGATAGTTAAATAAAATTTATTCCTTTGTTGTAGGGAAAAATTGGGTTTATGCAAAACTGTAACTGTAGAGCTTTCCACCAGCCATATATGCATGTAGTGATAGCATTTGTTCTGTTCATTACTCTCTTGTGTTACATTGCCAGCATATTCCATGTGCTGACCCATTTCAGGCTACAACATTCATGTTGCAGACTTTTTAGACGACAAGTAAGGTGCCATAGGTCGTTGTCTTACACTCAGTGATGCCGTTGGAGTTGATGGAATCACTTTATCTTCCAAGCCTTCCGCTGTTATCGATTTTAGATGGCCTTAGCCATATTATTGTAACAAACTCTCTTTTGAGACATTTGATGTAATAAGTGTGTGATTGCTACTCTGTTTTAAATCATCAAGTACTATGCGTGTCAGCATTACCAATCCAGGGATAACACTGATGCACAAAGATCGGACTGGTTGAGGTCTGGTCGCTATATGTTCAAGACCGTGAAGGGATTGACAACCCCTTTTTTCGCATTGAGTGCAAGTGTTTGTTTGTTTGTGCAGATGCATAGATTGGAGACTTGCTTGTGCCTCCTACTGGATTGATACCTTGGTTCTTAACTGAGGGAAATACTTATCTCTACTTTGCTGCATCACCCTTTCTTCTTCAAGGGAAAATGCAACGCAAGCTCAAGAAGTAGCAGGGTCCTTCCCACACAACCCAAAAACCATCGAGGATAGGCCCTCTGGTCACACACGTTGTGCAAAATGAGCTCATGTGCTATCGGGCTAGCCATCGCATATAATTATACATGCCCAATCATTTTCGTTCGTAAGTACATCCCACACCGTGAATCCCAGAGAAACCTTTCCCTTCATATGTACATCCCACACAGTCAATCCAAGGAGTACGTTTTCGTTTGTATGTACATCCCACATAGTCAATCCAATAAGAACATTTTCGTTCGTATGTACATCCCACACAATGAATCCCATACAAATGTTTCCGTTCGCACGTACATCACACACAATTTTCCCATCAAATCATCTGTGATAGCGTTGCCAATGCAGACGATATTAACAATTTTATCATTTGCATTATTGAATGCGTCATGCACGCTGCATAGAAAAAACTGTGTGGCATAGGCTGTCAATCACATACACTTTTTATGTGGAAAACGTTTGTACAAGGTGGTCTAACACAAACAGTATTCAATAGGAAGGCGTGTGTGATTGTTCATTGATCCAACACATTTTTTTCCTAGAAACTATGTGTGTTGTCTAAAGTCTTCGTCCAAGCTGTTTTCTCAATAACCGTTTGCAATAGAAAAAACCCAATTAGCAGGTTAATTGGCCTATTATTAATAATCCATTGGTTAAGGAAATTGACATTTCATATTAAGCACACAATATATTTCATTTTCTATTATAGAACCAGGATTTCATAATTGAAATACATCAGAGTACAACATCATATAGCTTCAGGACTAAGTTACACCATCTAGTCCTATAGCTAGCTACCCCATTACACAACTGCACCAGCACCAATTTCACATGTAACATATATAACCTTTGGAAATTAGCATCATAGACGGTAGATAGACACATGAATCTCATCTGGAAAACTGCTGAAGTGGAAGGTCAATATTGAGCCTTCATTGATGCTGAAGGTCATTGCAACTTTAGGCCAGTGCCTGTGGATGATTGACCGTCCGTCCTTTGTCCTCTTCATGTCGACTTCAATATTGTACTGTGGGTGTTGTATGAATACCTTCCTCGCCTCCTGGCCATACAGGTGGTTTGAGAGGTACTCATTAGTGAACTGCTTTGTAAAGTCCTGAAAACAAGGATATGCATAATATCTTCTCTAGATTTGAGAAGGCGCAAAGGAATAAAAAAGACAAGTTATAATAGTTAGTACCATCATGTAGTGCATTGATCTCTTCTTCATTGTGCAGACAAAGTTCTTGCTGTTTTTTGTCGCTAGTTTCTTTATCCTAACCATCTTTGTGAGTTTCTTGACTTGACCATTATTAGTACTGTCAACGCAAGACCAAACGATGGTATAGCAATGAACAAAAGAATGACACTTGGAAATATGGTCCGAATAATTTCGATAGTAGTTCCATGAACAATCCTTTGTGGGATTGGATTAGTTTGCTTGTTGAAATGCCATAAAGCGCGAACCAACATCCGTGATACGAAAACCAAAATAAGAATGAGGAAGAAAAAGATATCGTGATGTAAGTCAATGATTCCTTGCATCATAGGTGTATTCATGGACAGCTCATTTCCCCATATGCAAGAAGTGTCGAACAGCGGGTCAAAACCTCTAACAGCAGGACCTACATCTGCAGAACAAATTTTTAAAAACCTAAATATTAGAATGGTTCCTGCAATTGCACAATATTGTGCTATCAGACAAAGGATCATGCATGTGCAAACCTCGATTGTAAACCCCAGTGCTTCCCATTGTTTCCCTGCAACACATATAAGGTAGTTATTGATCAGGTTAAGTGAGGGTTGGCACGCTATTAGTAAAATATGTTGATGAAAATAAACACATTGCGGATTCAACAGATTAATTCAAACCACATGGAAAAGCCATTTATCCAAACCAAGCATGATTAAGAACTAGGAAATATAGCAATTGTATATGCTTCTCATGTATTTAGTACAACCAAATTTGATTTATTCCTCACATGCATAACAATACAAAATTGTACTGACAACATTTGGACATTGCATTGTAGAATTGAACCAAGTAGTTAACTAAACACCACAACAAATGAACCAAACATTAACTGAGCACCACATTGCACAATATGACATATTCCTAATAGAAGATCAAAAAGTCAACCAAACCAAGCACGCTTAACTACTTGGAAATATAGCAATTGTATTTGTTTCTCATGTATTTAGTATAGCCAAATTTGATTTATTTCTCACATGGTAGACAATAAGAAAATGCACCCACAACAATTGAACATCGCATTGTAGAATTGAATGAAATAGTTAACTAAACACCACAACAAATGAACCAAACATTAACTGAGCACCACATTGCACAATATATAACATACTAGAAGACCAGATAGTTAACCAAACCAAGCATGCTTGACAACTTCGAAATATAGCAATCGTATTTGTTTCTCGTGTATTTTGTGCAACCAAATTCGATTTATTTCTCACATGGAAGACAATACAAAATTTCACCCAAAAGAATTGAACATCACATTGCAAAACTGAACCAAACAGTTTACTGAATACGACAACAAATTAACCAAACAATTAGTAGGTCAGCACCACATTGCACGACATATAGAACATATAGACTAGAGGATCAGATTGCATGGTAAAAGTACATAGGACAATTCACTAGAATTTGTTAAGGAAAGGCAAGAGAAGCACATGCAATAGGTAAACCAAACATGCTTAACCGGCATAGCTAGCTACTGAACATAGGTCCTTATAGTGAGCTAATAAGACAAGCTACTCCTCATCGTCGGAGATATCGATGATGATTGGCTCCTTGGGCTTGGAAGAGGGCAAGGCCTCCACATCGTGGGTGCCTTCCTAGTAGTGGTGAGTTGTCTGAGCCGCTCCGGGCACCAACCTGCTGGCTCTCAAGTTGATGTAAGCACAGGCACACTGAGAAAACACCTTGTAGTCTTCATCGAAGGCACCGACGGTGGCCTCGAGAAAATGCCATGAACTTTTGTTTAAAGAAGCCAACCACGTCGCGGTGTCAGTGTGTGAGGCATCGACGGTGGCCTCGACGGCGAGGTCCTCCTCCAAGATCTGGGGGTCAGCACGAATGGCAACCATCGCGACCTCATCCACATGTGCATCCACGATTTGCTTCTTCGCTGCCAAATACTCCTTGAGCTCTTGGCTATACTGTGTGCACCATGGCTTAGGGTGGCGCTTATTTGGAGAGGGGTCGGTGATTTGGGTGGAAGGTGTCGCACCGGTGGTCGGGGCATGTGGAATGTAGGAGGAGGATGGGGGTCGGGTGTGGATTACCTACCTAGATCGACTAGGCCAAGCTGCATGAAGGAGGATCGCCGGTGAGGAGGCGGCGCTACAAGCAAGGAGTGTAGGTTTGAACTTGGAAAGCAAGGTGGAAACAGGGGAAATGTGGCTCTTGGTAAGGGGGAGGGGCGAGGAGGTAGATATTTCTGCGGAAGCCAAAATTTTTGGCTCGGTGCAGCAAAAAACTGACGCACAAAGTGTCATCAGAGACGGTCCCTTGTTCAACACCGTGTACGATATGTGAACATCACAAACAATTCATATAGCTTACCCCGTGCGTGATGAGTTTGGACATGAAAATTTTGGTCCAAATTTTCCTGGTTATAGTGGTCATCCACGTCATGCATAATTTGGTTCACAAAAAATCCTACAACACACCCACACTTCTTAATCGAGCAAGTTCAGCAATTAAATAGAGCTAGCTAACCTATACATTACTCTAACAAATTAAAGATGGGCGCTCTAAATTAAACAAAGAGTACTACTCCGGATG
Organism: Triticum dicoccoides; assembly: GCF_002162155.2. Taxonomy (NCBI): domain Eukaryota; kingdom Viridiplantae; phylum Streptophyta; class Magnoliopsida; order Poales; family Poaceae; genus Triticum; species Triticum dicoccoides. The sequence continues at coordinate 351,138,005 of NC_041385.1, read as the reverse complement.
GTGCTCGTTGATCTCCGCCACCTCCTCCATGTCCATCTCATGCCCGACGATCTCCTCGGGAAGGGGCTCCATGGCATCCATGACACCATTCTCGGCAAGCATCTCGCCATCCGCATCCGCCATCTCTTTGGAAAAGGCCACCACGAGCTAGGCGTGGGCGGCCGCGATCTGGGCTTGGACGGGCTCCATCGTGGCAAGGTATGCCACGAAGGAACGAGTGGCTACTCGAACGCTCTCGGCGACTGCCAACTATTCGGCCGTGGGCTGCCGACCATTGTTAGAGAAGCTTCATCCGATTTGTGTGGTGACCACCGGGAGCTGGGCGTGGACGGCCTTGACATGGTGGTGGGTGGCCTCCATCAGGGCTAAGGTCGCCGTATGGAATGAATAGCTATTGTGCCGCCTCGCCAATTTCTATCCCTGTCGCAGATGTTGCTGCCGCCACGTGAGCAACAACAGCAGTCATTTTGGGCTGCCTTGGCCGCCCGGTCGTAGATTACGGCTGCGCTCGTGCAGCTTGTCAGCACGCGATGGCGGCTGCGGCCGCGCTCTCACCTGAATAGGCCACCGAAGTTGCCCTCAAGACACAGGTCCACCTCCCCATCTTTCACTAGTGATGATTAAACAGTGAAATGATATTTGAGGAGCGAGCTAGTGTGCTTGACGTGTCGGCTGTGGACTGTAGTCGACGCACCTTCTCGCGTAAACCATATATGTACTACTCCGACGGTGCTCCAAGATATTTTGTACTGCATCTCACATGGTTGGTGATAATAAACGGTATGTGATCTACTTGATTTTTCGTCTTGATTTGAAATACATAATGGGGTCACAATGGCAAAGGAGGGTGTTTGAATTGGTAGACCTTTTATTTGCAGTGAACATGCAACTATAGGTGTGTCTTCAAAAAAATGGAATTATTTGGGGTTTGTTTTGACATTTTTATACATTAACTTGGTTTTCTAGGCATTTCGGGTGCACAATTCAAAATTAAACTACATGCACATGCTCCGGTGCATGAAAATGGGTTGTAAAATCATATATGTGTCCATGGGTTGATGATTATGTCCCATGCAAGAAATGGGGGTGAATTTGAAACAGCTTGGCACCGTGGCTCGCTGACAAACATTGAGATACTTGGTTTTGAAATTCTAGTAAATCCAGAATTCATCTGAAATTCATGAACCTTGGCATGTTGTCCTGGAATGGCATCAACATGTTGTGGTAAAAAAAGGTGTCCCATTTGGGGTGGGTTTTGGTATAAGCTTCTCACAAACCAGTGCTTTTCAAGTATATATGTTGTTATCATGTATGCAACCACATCGTGCACGAACCATACTAGGGAACTCGTCGGTGATGAATTCATCAATCACTGACAATTGTATACCAGCAAGCGTTTGCCCACAACACACACGGCTTATTACCAGAAATCGTTTGTGCTATTATCAGTCTTCACACACATTTTTAATTACAGACCTATTTGTCACGTATCACACACATCTTGTTAAGTTGAACCGTTGTTGTTGTGTTTCCTCATGGCAAACAGTTCATCCGAGTGAACTATATGCCATCTATCGCACACACACCTTGATCTGCCCGACTGTTTCTGTTGTGTTACCTAATCACAAGTAGTTCATTCGGTGAACTGTATGCCGTATATCGCACAAACCTTCATCTGGCTGGTCAATTCTGTTGTTATGCTCATCACAAAAGGTTCATTCGAGTGAACTGTATGCCACTATAATCTGAATCATGTTTGATGGTTCCAACATCACAAATGGTTTGTATCTTTTTTGATGGTTTTCTTATAGCATCAATTCCGATTAATGCATCGCACGCAGTTTCATCAAAGGGTCTCCGATTGTAGTGTCGCATTAGCAGCATCCTGCAGTAGTGGTTACATTTCATTCTATGGTCCTGCTTCTCTGTTGCCACAGAGTGGTCATTTCCGTAATTAAGGTCATAAGATCAGAACCAAGCATTAAGTTCAATGGATCACTGTTATCTCATATTGTCTTCAGTTCTCATAGATATTTCCACATGTCACATCAGAGGTCACAAAGTTCCTAAACAATAGGTGTCAACTTGTAGGTCTTGAGATCACGTTTCCTGGGCCCTTAAATTCGAATACACATAGAGTTCACCATAGTATAACAACATACTAAATAGATCATACTGCTATGAATTAAAATGACGAGATATAGGATAGGAACATATAATTCTTACCACTCACCTACATCTCCCACACCTAGGGGGATTACTCACACATCATAAGAGGGAATTCAATCACCACAGAGAGAAAAAGCATGAAAACCGTATCTATTATGTTGAAGGGATCCACAATGAGATGAAATGGTACTCGAATAGTCTTGATCTCAGATGAGATGGAGTAGAGATTACAAGTTCCAATCCCTCTTACAATAGTAAAGGAGGTGATGATGATGATGGAGATGACAGGACCAATAACTACAATGATTTCGTAAGTTCTTCAGATCCTCCCTTCTCCTACAATGATTTATTGAACCAGATTATTACTAGGTATTAAATTTTTTATGTTGTACTTGATTTATATAGTTACTTGTATGATTTATATAGTTACTTGTATAATTTTATTACTTTCTATGATAGTTTGTTATAGATAGTGCCATGGTATTGATATCTGTCCCCGTTGGTCCTCGCCCGCTTTATGATTCTGATGTGGTAAATCCTCTTTTATAACTATTTGTTTCATTTCACATTTATGACAATTATGGCCATCAAGTTGACATAGAGATATTTTAATCTAGGAGGTATGTGAACCGGAATTTGCAACCAACCCTCTTGTCGAGAAGTTAAATTTAGTTGAAAAAGAAAATGAGTATTTGAAAGAAAAAAATAAAAGAATTGAAGAATAGAAGATGACATTGGAGTTGTATTAACCAAAAACTTACCTATTACTGCATCTAGCTGGGCTTCAACCTCCTCCACGTTAGCGTGGTTCACCTGTCCCCTGTTGAATGGGTTCGGCTTCTTCCCAGAGATTCCATTGACATTTCCATTCTTAGCTTCTGGACATTCATTGGCATAATGTCCAGTCTTCTAACACTTGTAGCAAGTGACTTGGCTCAGATCCCTCTTGGCTGGGGTCGATGGGTTGGTACGGTACTGTCCGTTGCTTCCTCCATTCCCATTACCATTCTTGGGGCCACTATGGTTGTGCGAGCTCCCTCCTCCATGGGCATGCTGAAAAGGTCCTCCCGAATTCGGGGTAAAACAGGGCTTCTGCTGAGCTCCAGAATTGTACTTCCCTTGTCCATACTTCCTCTTGCGGTTGTCAATCTGCTGTTGCTTCCCTTTAATCATAAGAGCTCTATCTACCAACTCCTGGTAGTTGTTGAAGGTTGCTACCATCAACTGCATGCTCAGCTCATCATTCAGTCCTTCCAGAAACTTCTCCTGATTAGCTATATCCGTAGCAATGTCATGTGGGGCATAACATGCTAGCTTACTAAAGTCATCCACATACTGGCCAACTGTACGTCCTGCTTGGTGCAAGTTGCAAAACTCACGCTTCTTCATGGCCATAGCTCCTGAAGAAACATGGGCAGTATGGAAAGCCTGCTGGAACTGATCCCATGTGACAGTGTTGATAGGATACGTGGCTGTGAAATTCTCCCACCATGATGTTGCGGGTCCATCAAGCTGATGTGCGACAAAATGCACCTTCTCCGCATTTGTGCATCCTGCAGTGGTCAACTCCCTTCCCATCTTACAGAGCCAATAATCTATAACTATCGGCTCGGTGCTACTGGAGAACACCAGCGGATTCAACCTCAAGAAACAGGCTAAGTGATCAACAGGTGGTGGTGGTGGGTTGTTGTTGTTGTTGTTGTTGTTGTTGTTGTTGTTGTTGTTGTTGTTGTTGTTGCTATTGTTGTTGTTCCCCTAATTCTGATTCTGGACTAGCATCTGCATGAATGCATTCTGCTGCTAGATCAACTGAGTGAGCTCCGGTGGGAAAGCAAATCCATTCTCACGTCTCGGAGGCATCTGAGGGTTTAGAAAAGATGAGAATATAGAATAGAATGAGGTCTAGAGAGAAAACACTACCCATATGCACATTAGACAAATGCAATCAATATCACTTCAATCAATTCAAACAAGGGCATACAATGGTCTAGCTATTGTTACAAAAGTGCTCGGACTATTCTATACACATGGGAGAATACTACTACTGTTATGGTGGTCGACTAGGAAAATTGATCGGTCGAAGACTCCATGATATCTACTCTAGCTTCATCAACAAAGTCATCATCGCTATCGTCTGGGTCCGAGTCGGTGTCGTCGAGATGATGTAGTTCTCCGGGCAAGTGCAATTATCATCTTCTCCTCTAGTCGCGGGAAATCCCATGAATACTTTTAGCTTCTTCTTCAGATCATCATTCTTCTCCACAAGCGTTGCTATTTCCTCCTCATAACCATCACGTGTAGACTTAAGTTCTTCTTCCAGCTCTGTGATCTTAGTCACAGCCTTCTTCAGATTTATCATGCCTGCGCACATCTGGTTCTCCTGGCGACGAATGTGCTAGTTTAACTCCTGGACGAAAGCTGCAATTGATCTATCCTTCCTGGTGCTGATCATCTCCCATTGCTCATCTCGGCGCCCACAAATCTGGTAGATAGTATCCTTGAGATCCTTGTGGTAAACTTCTCCAATGCGTCCCATGGTGATGTGAGCTGCCATGCTCTTTCCTTGACTCCAGGTTGGTGCATCAAAGGAAAACTCTATGGGCTCAGTGACGGGCATGAACGTCCTTCCTGGAACTTGAACTTGAATCATCCAATGCTCCTCTTCGGGTAAGGTGGCGATGTAGGTCCCGGTGAAGTTTGGTACTCCGATGTTCAGGTATCTAGTGACTTCCTTCAAGTGGCGTCCAAAGGGTGTATCCTCATCCGGTTGCGTGAACTTCTTCCTTGCATCCGCCATCCTAAAGAGTAGAAAATATGAGGAGTTAGAAATGAGAAGAGAGTAGTGATCTAGGGCTTTAGCTTAGTGGTCGTGTCCTACGGTCAGCGTGTGCTCTGATACCATCTTGTAGCGACCAAACCTCAAACGGTTTGATCTCTGTGCATCAGTGTCATCCCTGGATCAGTAATGCTGACACGCACAGTAATTAAAGGATTTATATCAGAGTAGCAATCACACACTTATTACATCGAATGTCTCAAAAGATAGCTTATTACAATAAATATGGCTTAAGGCCATCAAATAACGATAACAGCAGAAGGCTTGGAAGATAAGCGAGTACATCAACTCCAACGGCATCACTGAGTATAAGACCACGACCTAAGTCACCTTACTCGTCGTCTGAAAAGTATGCAACATGAACGTTGCAGCCCGAAAACGGGTCAGCACATGGAATATGCTGGCATGTAACACATAGAGAGTAATGAACAGAATAATGGTATCACTACATGCATATATGGCTGGTGGAAAGCTCTATGGTTACAGTTTTGCATAAAGCCAATTTTTCCCTACTGCAAAGGAATAAATTTTATTTAACTATCATGGTGGTTGTTAAACATTGAGAAGGGTCACCCAAATCAATCCCAATTACGCATCATCATTAAACCCAACAAAATTAATTAAAGTAACATGATGAGATTCACATGATAATCCAAGTACTAGATACTCAAAACGTCCATAACCGGGGACACGGCTAACCCTGATTAGTTTATACACTCTGCAGAGGTTTGCGCACTTTTCCCCGCAAGATACGATCTCCTTCGTTGGGATTCTCGCACTACATGGTGTTTGAGAAACGGATGACCGAGACATAGTCTTTCAGAAGCGTTTGCACCTTACGATGGGTAGACAGTTACACCTACTTTCCCCTACATCTGCTAGTCTACCACTATAAGAGTTCACACGACTTATTCAACTATGCTAGAGCCCATAGTAGCTTGCGGCTGCACACAGAAGTTTCTAGCATGAATAATCTCATGATACCTTTGAGCCTGGGTGGCGATCCATAAAGAAAAACAACAGGCAATCACTGGATTCCCAGGGCCTCAATCCACCCAGATGTGTATTAAAGTTGCCACCTTAAATAACCGTTAAATAAACAATCTCACATCTATCATGGATACACTCACCCTATCCACGTCTCATAGCATAGCATAGCAATATAAGCAACGTAGAAGTAACTCCCAAAGGTTTGATAATAAAAACAGGTAATAGGTTCTACCTCAACTAATTCCCAAAACCCACATGTTAATCAGATCCTAATCATGCAATTGTTTGAGGATTGATCTAATGCAATAAAACTGGGTAGTAAAGAGGTATGATCAAAGTGTTACTTGCCTTGCTGACGATCCGTGAAACTTAGAGATTCGAAGTAGCAGGCGGCGCACTCCGGGTACTCTATCGCAAACAAACAAGCATACAATAAGCACTTATCTAATGCATAGATAAAACTCAAATAAGAGATCTAACCATAAAGTTCAACTTAAGAACTCTGGTTTTCAAAAAGAATCAAATCAAACGAAGCAACGAAACTCAAACGGCGAAAGTTTTACAAATCTGGACCTAAGTCAAATTTTATAGTAGCAAAAACTTGTTTCAGTTGGTTAAACGAAAAGAGCGTTTCGAGACGAAACTCTAGGCGTTTGAATCACCTATTCCGATAAACGAGCGAAAAGCTATACTAAAACGAAAATCGGATCAGAAATCGCGATCAGGAATAATCGCGAAAAATCCGAGAAAAAGAAAAACGGACGAACAGGCTAACGAACGAACGTTCGCTATCTGTGGCTAAGCGACGAAAACTGTTTGTTAAAACGAACGTATGGACGAACGTCCGCTAAATAGACTAAACCGTAAAAAAAACCCGAATCGGATCTAATAAAAAAACCAGATCTAGGGTTCCGAAAAAAAACCGAACGGTTTTATAAGAAAAACTGGCGGCTACCTCGGGTCCGACGCGGATTCCGGTGAGGCGGCGAGGCGGGGTCCGGCAGGTCGGAGGCGGCGGC
>NC_041385.1:351124940-351130649 GCF_002162155.2 Triticum dicoccoides | reverse complement strand
TTTTGGCGGTGGCGTGGGCTGGGCTGGGGCGGCGGTGTGGGCTTCGGGGCAGGGGGGGCCCATCTTATAAAGCCCCCCCCCCCGGCGGAGTCCCACTCGGGTACGGCCCGAAGTCAGTTTGATTTTTTTTAAATAATTTTGCGCAGAAATACTAAACGGACTCCAAAAATCCCAAAATAAAATTTCCCCAACTTCTAAAATCAAGCCGGACAAGATGAACATTTATTTGGGCCTAAATGCAATTTTGAAAAATGCGCATTTTTCCTAATTCAAATAAAATAGCGATAAAACTCCGAAATAAAATCTTATTTGATTTCAATATTAAATCCTCAATATTTATTTATTTTGGGAAAGTCATTTTATTACCTCTCTCGTATTTTTATAGAAATAATTGAAGATAAAATAATTAAAATCAAATGATCCATTTTCAAAATTTGAGAACACTCAAATATGAAAATAACGAAATCCCCAACTCTCTCCGTGGGTCCTTGAGTTGCGTAGAATTTCTAGGATCAAGCCAAAATGCAATAAAATATGATATGCAATGATGATCTATGTATAACATTCCAAATTGAAAATTAGGGATGTTACAGACCTCGTCATCTGAGGAAAGAATGATAACCTCACCGCCCTCTGCGCCTGCAAAGATCATCCACGCCGCCTCCACGAGGTCTGGGTGCTGTCGGCGGAGCTCTTGCATGTAGGCCGCGGCGGCGGCCTTGGCCTCGAGGCGGTCCCTCGCCTCGCGGTCCTCCCGCACCACCCTTGGCTCCGCTGGGACAAGGTCAACCGGATGAGTGCCGAAGGGGAAATTGAGCCTAGCCGCCGCGCCGTGATAGCGGACCTGCAAGCGGTCGTACTCCGTGGCCACAAGCTCGGCCGTGTGGAAGCTACCATGCCACCGGCGGGTGTGGGTCTCCAGATTCGTAATCTCGGCGGCCCACGTCCCCCACCATTGCTGACGGACACTGAGGTAGGACCTTGTTAGCGGCCGGGCCCGAGGGAGAATGGAGAAGTCCTCGAACCGACGTAGGGGCGCGGCTGCGGGCGGATCAGGCGACCAGTGGTGGCGGCTTGATAAAGAGCCCGTGGAGGATGATGGGGACACCTCGGCGGCCTCCTTGTCGACATCGGGCTAAGAGGCCACGATAAACCTCCTTTGGGCCATTGGCGCCCGGCACACAGGCAGAGGTTGAGGATGGAGGCGGTGGCGATTTCGGCGACCTACCAATGGCTTCCAGGGTGGCATGTGTCTGTGTGAGCAGAGGTTTGGGGTGTGTGGAGGGGGGCCCTGGTGGTGTTTGAGGAAATACCACTTGAACTAAAAAATTTACTAGGCGGGAGTAAAATGATGGTCTGCTGAAAATTTGGATCAAGGGCGAGCAGATATTTTTGAGATTGTGAGGGATGCAGAGGCGGGAGTAAAATGCCGGGGCTACTAAAAATTTGGATCAAGGGCGAGTAGATATTTCTAAGACTGTGAGGGATGCAGAGGCGGGAGTAGCAACCCGGGGGTATTGAAAATTTGAATCAAGGGCGAGCAGATATTTTTGAGATTGCGAGGGATGCAGAGGCGAGAGTAAAATGTCGGGGCTACGGAAAATTGGAATCAAGGGATTGAAACAGAGTGGGAGTAACTGAAATTGCACAAGGTCCACACATACTAAACATGTGCTATCAAACATAAAAACCTTCCATGCGGTAGATATTTTCGAGATTGCGAGGTAGTAGATATTTTCGAGAGTGAGAGGCAAGCCTCGTGGAGCCCAATCTAGTGTGCTGATATGAGTGACAGGGGCACGGGCGTGGCACATGGGTAGTTTGAGGGAACCGTGTCTGTTGCATCCCTAATCGCAGACGGTTGATGTATCCAACTCGTCTGCTATTTCTAAATTTGGCAAAAAGAATAATGCGGGAAAGGGTCAAAACACGAACACACTTTCATGTGGACCAAACATATGTATGAAAAGTGTGGTTTGATGTTCAAATACCCAATGCACAACTTTGATGTGACACCTGTCGCACAAAGTGCACAGTATTGCTACTCAGCCACCCCCTATGAACCCCACTTCGTGTCGGCGGTAAGGGAATCCTTGCTACGAACGCATGCGCCCAAATAGCTGGGTCTAAAATCTCACCCTATCGTAACACAAACCCGATAGGAGTCCATCATGGTCAAACTTCCCCTTTCGCTTCCGGACAAAGGTGGACTGTGTGCCAACCCATAAATGTGTGTTTTGTGGCGCGAGATGGGTGAGACCACATACGAACCACCTGCAGGTGGCCCTACTATATGTATGAAAAGGGTGCATTGTGATATTTAACTACATTTACAACTTTGATGTGGCACATATGCCTTGCAAATTAACTGGACTTCCCCCACCCCACGAAGGTTGCAGGTCGTGCGAAGTACCCCCCCCCCCCGCACACACACACACATATTGGGGGGAGGGCATCTGATAGAGGCAAAGGTGTCTCGTCTTTTAATGAGATGATGGATTTCGCTTTGGTGGAAGTCGACTTTGACGATCCGACTACGAACGTGCGAGGACGTCGCGCCTTAGCAATCGCTAAACCAACTCCGAGAGGTTATTAACCACGCCGGAGCACGATTAACCTGACCATGAGGGTCTGTTTCCTGTGAGCAAACAAGGAACAAGCAAGAAACTGAGATTGCAAATCTGGATATTGCGAATATAAGATGAAAGCTTTATTGATCAAGGTGGGGTTCTGTGACGCCTTTGTCTGGTCGTTGAACACAAACGAAGTACGCGAAGTCGCAGCTATGGTGAACTTTTAATCTAAACAAAACCCAAAGTCTAAACGGTGCCCTAAGGGCTGTATATATGGAGGAAGAGGGGGGAATTTCGTGGCCCTTGGTGGAGGGGTCCGAAATCAACCCTATCTCTTGTTTCCCCACACATACGGACTCTAAAAATAGCCTATACTTATGTATTTCGAAATTACAAGGGCCTGGCCTAATAATAAGGTGACGCAGCACCTAGAATAGCCTCGGGACGAAATTTATGAAGTGGCATCTTGTATATTTCGTCCAAGGCTTCATGCACCCATTATGGTGGCTTCAAAGTCCTGAAATCATCACTTGTAACTCTGTTCTTGTTCCCCTTGCGCATGGCATCATCTCCATGCTTGTTCTTGCTCCAATGTTCATCCTTCTCCAAGCTAGGCCCTTCATTTGTAAGCAAAACAAATGTATCCAATTTAGGCAGCATCATATTCTCATGAACATTAGAATCATTACCAAGAAACGAAAGTACCTGATAATTTAATTGGCGTGCGCGAGCTCTAGTAATTGGTCCCGTATATGTAGCAGTAGGGGCTGTGGGTGTAACAATGGTATTGATGTCCTCATCAGCATCTCACCAAGACGTATTGTAACATGGACCAAGCAGAATCCAACTTCATCGTATAACCTCTCTCGCTCGTTGTCGGTCAAAGTGATGGACATCCACACCGCCCCACAAAATGGTCTAGATTTTGTCGTTTATAACCTCATGAGGGAGTGCCTGAAGACAAAACCCATCTATGCATATGGCCCAAACATATGTATATGGAAGTGGTGTGTGGTGTTGTAATACCTAGTGCGCAATATTGATGTGGCACCATGCTTTGGAACCGTAAAATCCCCATAGTGAGCGAGGGTTCACGATGCGTAACATGCACTCAAACTTAATTAATTAGGCCTGGAATGATTGACCTACTATACGGTAACACGCACCAAAGAAGAAGAATCCACCCTGGTAACCTTTCTCGTCATCGGTCGAAATGATGGACGTTCATGTGGGCCCATGAATATATATAGGCTTGCCACCGATAACCAAGTGAATGAGAGTGTCCAAAGACAACCATTGCATGCATGCGTCCCAAACATATTTATGGAGGTGCGTGATGCATGCATATGTGTGAATACCCAATGCACAACATTGTTTTGGTGCATGCGTTGAAAATCGCATAAGTCCCCACACAGAGAAAGAGGTTCATGATGTGTCGTGTGCTCGCCCCCCCCCCCCACACACACACACACTTCGATCCAGCGGGATGGATTCATGTGTACATGTGCGCTATTAATTATGACCTATACCATGAGATAGACAAAAAATTAATCCCCTCCTAAGTCAAATTTATTAACCCTCTCTCGCTGTCGGTGAAAGTGATGGACCAAGCGGGCCTACAGATGGAAGAATCGCCGATAACCACATGAGTGAGTGCGAGAGGACAACTACCATCGCTTTCATGTGTGCCAAACATATATATGGAGAGGTGTGTGGTTCTGATGTTTTGAATACCTAACGCACGACTTTGATGTGGCATCTCTACCTCGAAATCCATAAGGAGTGAGGTTCATGACACCTAGTATATGATGGTCTCATCCCCCCTTTGACATGTACTATATATGTATGTATGTATGTATGTATATATATACTACTATCATAATAACCCTGAAAGAATTAATCCTCCATGTTCGTTAAACTATATACTTCTCTCTCGTTGGGTCAAAGTGTTGGAAGACGACCTCGCGGGCCCACAAGAGCGAGGCGTATGTTGCACGAGAGTGAGCATCCTATATAGGACAGCCATCGTTTGCATGTGGCCCAAAGAGGTATTTGTGTTATGTTTGAATACGCAATGCACAACTTTGATGTGGCACCTATATATACCTCGAAAACCGAAAAGTCCCCACAAAGAGCGAGGTTCATGATGTGTGGTATGTGCTACCCCCGCCCCTAGTCGATGCGTGGTATATACATATATACTCCTACTGTAGCACAAACCAAAAAGGATAATTCCTTGATGGTTATATTAACCTCTCTCTCGTTGGCTCAAAGTGATGGAGGACAACCTCGCGGGCCCACATATGGAAGCACTGGATGCAAGTGAGTTCCTATAGGACAACCACCGCCTGCATGGTATTGCATGATGTTTGAATTCCAATGCACAACTTTGATGTGGCGCCTGCCTCGGGAATCGTAACGTCCCCACATGGAGCAGGTTATGACACATATATACTATACATGTTGCCCCCTCTTTGACATGTACTACATACTCCTACCGTGCATATACGTAACACAAACCAAAAAAGAACCATCCTTATTGGTCAAATTAACCTCTCTCTCGCTGTAGGTTCAACTGATCGACGGTGACCTCGCAGCCCACGGAGAGAGTCACACGCGAGTGAGTGCCATAGGACAACCACCGCGTGCATGTGCCCAAAAGAGGTGTGTTGTGTGATGTTTGAATACCCAATGCACAACATTGATGTGGCACATGCTTCACAAATCGTAAACGCACTACACAGAGGTTCACGATGCGTAGCCCCCTCACTTCGATCCGGTGGGAGGGACTCATGTGTACGCACGTGCCCGAACTTTGATATGGAATCTCACCATGATCCACACTGTAACACACATGCCAAGATGAATCCACCTTTAATTTGGTCAAATGCCTCTTGTTGTCAGTGGAAACTACAAAACTTTGCGGTCTAATGAATGGGCACGTCGTTGATAACCGCACGAGGGAGTGTCTGAGAGGACCACCAATTAATGCATGCATGTGGCCCGAACATGTATGTATGAAAGGGTTGTGTAATGTTCTAAATAACCAATTAATTCTCGACTTTGATGTGGCATACATGACTCACAAAATGATCAATCCCACACGGAGGCTCAAAACCCATAGTGTGCCAGACCC
>NC_041385.1:351048776-351124850 GCF_002162155.2 Triticum dicoccoides | reverse complement strand
ACAGAGACACACACATCCCGCACCACCACCGCCACTCTAAGGCATGTCAAACTTTTTCTGCAGTGAACATGCATGTGGCCAAAGGAGTGTTGTGTTAAAATTTGAAAAAAAAACACAGATCATTCAATCATTTTTTATAAATTGATTGATTTCCTAGGGATTTAATGTGCAAAAATCAAATTTGAGCCTAATGTGCACCAAAATGGATTTCAAAATCATATGTGTGTCCCCGAGTGCATGTTTCCCATTGCAAGAGATTTCAAAACATTGAGAATATTGATTTTTTTAATTCAGTAAATCCAAAACTTAGTTGAAATTTATGAAACTTATCGTGGTGTCATATGGACACCAGTAGACTGTGATATTTTATTTTTTTCATCAAATTTGAGACAAGTTTTGATATAACCTTCTTACAAATGAGAGATTGTTAATAATTGGCAACCAATAGCGCATACAGATTATTTATTCGGACCTTGTGCATTACACCAACAATGTATACGTGCCATGCTTCGGTTAAGGAATAAAGCAGCAAAATTAATCATCAAAAAAGAAAATAATTTGCGTGCCGCCATGCACCCCGTGTGCCGTGCGAGCAGGCATGAGTTGACAGGACGCATGTGAGCGGTCTGCCACGCAGGCAGACCACGAGGCGTGCGTGCATGTGTGTGAATTGATGGGAGGAGTTTTTGTTGTGCGGTGTCACCGGGAGGCATGCGAGTAGCTTTGTGAAATGATGGTAGGCATGCCAGAAGACCACCGCGCAGGCTCACCGGGAGGTGAGATAGCTTTTGACCGCCGCCCGCCTCGCTCCCATTACTCCATATTAATGGCGTGCCCGAGCCGTTGGCCATAGGCTGCAGCACCCTCGGTCCACAGTGGTCATCATCGTCTGGAGTGTATGAGGATGTCGTCGAAGCGCACCATCGGAGGGAGTGGCAATGTCGGGGCTGGTGAAGCACCCACACAATGCACCCTCGCACCCGAGGTCTCGCGCGGGCAGCAGCATGACCTTACCTTCATCGGCACTGTCGTGACCCTAGCCCCAGCCGGAGCCGGAGGTCCACAGCAACTCTGACAACGAGTGCGACTCCGATGGAAAACAGGTTAGTCATCTATACCCATTTATGTGGCAAACATATCGTGTGTTTTCTCTAGTTACTCCCCCCCCATCTCTAATTTTTTTGGAATACAAATCATATGGTTATGTTCTCAGTCCATGAAATCAAAGTAATTAAGATTCGTTAGATGCATGTAGTGTATTTATTGTACGAATGGTATCCGTATAGGGTAGCGATTAATTGTTTGTTTTGTACAAATGATTTTTGCTAATAATTCGACTAGGGTTAGCGTTCGTGCTAATAATTCGTGGCCAGATCTTGAGAATTGATTTTGAATGTCCTACATATATTTTTGTGCCTTTTTTTCTTCCAGATATTGAGAATTGATTTTGAATGCCCTACTGTATGTTTCCGCCATTTTTTAGATTGGTATGTACACAGATGAGGATTCGACCAGCGGCACCGCCAGTTGTAGATCTTGGACCCGGCAACACGGCTAGAAGCGGCCACGGCCCCCTGGATTTGAGGAACTGATAGAGGCGGGGTGTCCTAATCTTTCATGAGATGATAACATCAATTTGGTGTTGTCAACTTTGACGATCCGACTACAAACGTGCACGACGTTGCGCCTTAGCAATCGCTAAACCAACTCTAAGAGGTTATTGACTACGCCGGAGCACGATCAACCTGACCACAAAGGTCTATTGCTGCAAGCAATCGAAGAACAAGCAAGAATATGATAAAGCAATCTGAATATTGCGAATATAGATGAAGTATTGATAATGGTGGGGATCCGAAAGTGGTCTTGGTCTGGTCGTTGGACACAAAATAAGTACACGAAGTTGCATTGGCTAACTTTTAAATAAACAAATCCCAAAGTCTAAACGGTGCCCTAAGGGCTGTATATATGGAGGAAGAGGGGGGGGGGGATTTCGTGGCCCTTGGTGGAGGGGTCCGAAACCAACCCTATCTCTTGTTTCCCCACACATGCGGACTCTAAAAATAGCCTATACTTATGTATTTCAAAATTACATGGGCTTGGCCCAATAAAAAGGTGATGCGGCACCTAGAATATCCTCTGGACGAAATTTATGAAGTGGCATCTTGTATATTTTGTCCAAGGCTTCATGCACTCGTTATGGTGGCTTCAAAGCCCTGAAATAATCACTTGTAACTCCATTCTTGTTCCCCTTGCGCATGCCATCATCTCCATGCTTGTTCTTGCTCCAATGTCCATCCTTCTCCAAGCTAGGCCCTTCATTTGTAAGCAAAACAAATGTATCCAATTTAGGCAGCATCATATTCTCATGAACATTAGAATGATTACCAAGAAACGAAAGTACCTGGTAATTTAGTTGGCGTGCGCGAGCTCTAGTAATTTTTCCAGTATGTATAGTAGCAGGGGTTGTGGATGTAACAATGGTATTGATTTCCTCATCATCCTCCCCTTCTTGAAATCAAGTCGTCCTCGACGGAAGTTCATCTTCCTCACCCAAATAAGGTTTCAAATCTGCAATGTTAAAAGTGGGACTAACCCCAAAATCTGCAGGCAGCTCAAGTTTATATGCATTATCATTTATTTTCTCTAACACCTTAAAGGGACCATCAGCACGTGGCATTAGCTTTGATTTGCACAAATCAGGAAATCTATCCTTACGCAAATGTAACCAAACAAGATCTCCAGGTGCAAACACAACATGTTTTATACCCTTATCTCCAGCAAGTTTATATTTAGCATTCATACTCTCAATGTTTTCCTTAGTTAACTCATGCATTTTTAAAATCAATTCGACATGTTGTTTAGCATCAAAATCAACCTTCTCCGAAGATGGAAGAGGCAACAAATCAATAGGTGTACAAGGTAGGAAACCATACACAACTTCAAAAGGGCACATCTTAGTAGTAGAATGCAATGAACGATTATAAGCAAATTCAATATGAGGCAAACATTCCTCCCACATTTTCTTATTATTCTTCAAAACAGCCCTAAGCATTGTAGACAATGTTGTATTGACTACTTCAGTTTGTCCAACAGTTTGGGGGTCACAAGTAGTACCAAAAAGCAGTTTAGTCCCCAACTTAGCCCATAAACATCTCCAAAAGTGGCTAAGAAATTTAGTATCACGATCTGAAACAATAGTATTTGGCACACCATGCAAGCGAATAATTTCACAAAAGAACAAATCAGCAACATTAATAGCATCATCGCTTTTATGAGATGGTATAAAGTGTGCCATTTTCGAGAATCTATCCACGACAACAAATATGCTACCCCTCCCCTTCTTTTTTTGAGGTAAAACCTAAAACAATGTCCATAGATATATCCTCCCAATGAACACTAGGTACATGCAAAGGCATAGATAAACCATGAGGATTGAGTCGTGACTTAGCTTTTTTACATGTAGTGCAGCGAGCAAAAAAACGCTCAACATCCCGTCTCATCTTTGGCCAAAAGAAATGTGTAGCAAGTACGTCCTCCCTCTTCTTTACACCAAAGTGTCCCATTAATCCTCCTCCATGCACCTCCTGCAACAACAAAAGACGAATGGAGCTAGCTGGAATGCATAGCTTGTTAGCACGGAACACAAATCCATCATTAACGACGAACTTGTTCCACATTCTTCCTTCTTTACAATTCCGCATTACATCTTTAAAATCAGCATCATGCACATATTGATCTTTGATGGTCTCAAAACCAAATATTTCGAAGTCAAGTTGTGAAAGCATAGTATAGCGACGAGACAATGCATCAGCAATAACATTTTCTTTTCCCTTCTTGCGTTTAATGACATAAGGGAAAGTCTTAATGAATTCAACCAATTTAGCATGTCTATGATTCAGTTTAGCTTGACTTCTAAAATGTTTCAAAGATTCATGATCAGAGTGTATAACAAATTCTTTGGGCATAAATAATGTTGCCATGTTTCTAAAGTCTGAACAAGAGCATATAATTCTTTATCATAAGTAGAATAATTCAGACTAGGCCCACTCAATTTTTCAGAAAAGTATGCAATAGGTTTGCCATCTTGTAATAACACACCTCCTAATCCAATTCCACTAGCATCACATTCAAGCTCAAATGTCTTATTAAAATCAGGAGGTTGGAGTAAAGGACCATATGTCAACTTATCTTTCAATATTGTGAAGGATTCTTCCTGTGCGGTACCCCAAAGAAAAGGCACATCTTTCTTTGTAAGCTCATGGAGAAGTTCAGCAATGGTGCTGAAATCTCTCACAAAACGCCTATAGAATCCAGCGAGGCCAAGAAAACTCCTCACTTGTGTGACCGTTTTGGGCTGCGGCCAACTCTCAGTAGTTTCAATCTTGGCTTTATCAACTTCAATTCCCTGTGGAGTAACAACATAGCCAAGAAAAGATACTCGGTCGGTGCAAATGGTGCACTTCCCAAGGTTACCAAACAAACGTGCATCACGTAGAGCAATAAAAACAGCAGGTAAATGTTCCAAATGTTCTTCCAAAGATCTACTACAAATCAATATGTCATCAAAGTAAACTACCACAAATCGTCCAATGAAAGCACGTAAAACTTCGTCCATTAATCTCATAAAAGTACTAGGTGCATTAGTTAACCCAAAAGGCATGAGTAACCACTCATATAATCCAAACTTAGTTTTAAATGTTGTTTCCCATTCATCTCCCCATTTCATATTAATTTGATGGTATCCACTACGCAAATCAACTTTGGAGAATATTGTAGAGCCACTCAATTCATCAAGCATATCATCTAGCCTAGGAATAGGATGGCGATAACGAATAGTAATATTATTAATGCCTCTACAATCAACACACATACGCGATGTACCATCCTTTTTCGGCACTAGAATAATAGGAACAACACAAGGACTAAGGGATTCACCTATATAACCTTTGTCGAGAAGCTCTTGTACTTGACGCATAATCTCCTTCGTCTCCTCTGGATTGGTATGGTATGGCGCACGGTTTGGCAGTGAAGCACCGGGAATTAAGTCAATCTGATGCTCAATCGCTCGAATAGGCGGTAATCCTGGTGGCGAGTCTTGTGGAAAGACGTGAGTGAACTCCTACAAAATGTTAGTGACAGCAGGAGGCAAAGAGGAAGGCACATCCTCGAATGAAAATAATGCCTCTTTGCACACAAAAGCAAAGAAAACGGATTTGCTGAAATCTAGCTCATCAATATCAGATTTGGTGGCAAATAAACATGCACTTTTCAATTTAATTTCAGAAGCAACACTAGATGGTTTATTATTAGGCTTCGTTTGTTGCTCAAATTCTTTTGCTACAATCTAATTTTCACTCTTATTCTTCTCCTGTTTTGCTTTGTTAGCTCCATTAATATCATCTTTCAAAATGGAATCAGGAGACATAGGAAGCAAAGTAATATTTTTATCCTTATGAACAAGAGTATACTGATTGTTTCTACCATGGTGTACAGAATTTTTATCAAATTGCCATGGTCGACCAAGTAATAAGGAACATGCTTGCATAGGTACCACATCACAATCAACATAATCATCATATGTAGAGATACTAAAATGCACACGAACAGTACGTGTTACCTTAACCTTTCCGCTGTTGTTGAACCATTGGATGTAGTAAGGATGTGGATGTGGTCTTGTGGTGAGAGATAGCTTCTCCACCATCTCCATGCTAGCCAAGTTGTTGCAGCTCCCTCCGTCTATGATGACGCGCACATAACGTTCCTTCACAACTCCCTTTGTATGGAACAAATTGCGCCTCTGATTTTTGTCAGCTTGTGTGACCTGCACACTCAAAACACGTTGAGCAACTAAACATTCATACATGTCAGCGTCTTCAGGAGCCATGTATGGCATCTCATGATCAGGATCATCTCCACCATGTTCTTCACGTGTAATAAGAGCCAAAGTCTCCTCATTATAGTCACTAGTAGACTCATACCCACCATCCTCAGTAACAATCATCACACGCTGAGATTTGCATTCTCTCGCATAATGACCTCTTTCCTTACAAGACGACAAATAATATCACTTGTGTACCCTGTTGATGCCATGGAAGAAGAAGAACTCTATGCAGGCCCGGCAGGTGCGCTCTTCGCAGATAATGGTGGTTGTGCCTGCTTTCTTGTATCACGGCTGGAGGTGGCACCTGATGGAGGTGCTGGTGCAGTTGAAGTAGAAGATGCACGCAGTGTCCATGATGAAGGTCGGCCTGCAGAAAAGTTAGTTCGCGCCAATGCTTGTCGATCCTGCACTTCCTCTTCAGCTTTACAAGCAAGGTGGAATAAATGAGTGATATTAGTATACTCCTTGTCGCGCCAATGCTACTGAGGATGGTGCGTATGAGTCCTCTAGTGACTATGATGAGGAGACTTTGGCTCTTATTACACGTGAAGAACACGGTGGAGATGATTCTGATCACGAGATGCAATACATGGCTCCTGAAGACGCTGACGGGTATGAATGTTTAGTTGCTCAACGTGTTTTGAGTGTGCAGGTCACACAAGCTGAGCAAAATCAGAGGCATAATTTGTTCCATACAAAGGGAGTTGTGAAGGAACGTTTTGTGCGCGTCATCATAGACGGAGGGAGCTGCAACAACTTGGCTAGCATGCAGATGTTGGAGAAGCTCTCTCTCACCACAAGACCACATCCACATCCTTACTACATCCAATGGTTCAACAACAACGGCAAGGTTAAGGTAACACGTACTGTTCGTGTGCATTTTAGTATCTCTACATATGCTGATTATGTTGATTGTGATGTGGTACCTATGCAAGCATGTTCTTTATTACTTGGTCGACCATGGCAATTTGATAAAAATTCTGTACACCATGGTAGAAACAATCAGTATACTCTTGTTCATAAGGATAAAAATATTACTTTGCTTCCTATGACTCCTGATTCCATTTTGAAAGATGATATTAATAGAGCTAATAAAGCAAAATAGGATAAAAATAAGAGTGAAAATCAGATTGTGGCAAAAGAATTTGAGCAACAAATGAAGCCTAATAGTAAACCATCTAGTGTTGCTTTTTAAATTAAATTGAAAAGTGCATGTTTACTTGCTACTAAATCTGATATTGATGAGCTAGATTTGAGCAAATCTGTTTGCTATGCTTTTGTGTGAAAAGAGGCATTATTTTCATTCGAGGACGTGCCTTCCTCTTTGCCTCCTGCTGTCACTAACATTTTGCAGGAGTTTGCTGACGTATTTCCACAAGACGTGCTACCGGGATTACCTCCCATTCGAGGGATTGAGCATCAGATTGACTTAATTCCCGGTGCATCATTACCCAACCGTGCAGCATACCGTACCAATCCAAAGGAGACGAAGGAGATTATGCGTCAAGTAAAGGAGCTGCTCGACTAAGGTTATATATGCGAATCCCTTAGTCCTTGTGTTGTTCCTATTATTCT
The DNA here is from genome assembly GCF_002162155.2 of Triticum dicoccoides. Lineage (NCBI taxonomy): Eukaryota > Viridiplantae > Streptophyta > Magnoliopsida > Poales > Poaceae > Triticum > Triticum dicoccoides. Next base: position 351,117,394 of record NC_041385.1, on the reverse strand, counting down.
AGTGCCGAAAAAGGATGGTACATCACGTATGTGTGTTGATTGTAGAGGCATTAATAATATTACTATTCGTTATCGCCATCCTATTCCTAGGCTAGATGATATGCTTGATGAATTGAGTGGCTCTACAATATTCTCCAAAGTTGATTTGCATAGTGCATACCATCAAATTCATATGAAATGGGGAGATGAATGGAAAAAGGCATTTAAAACTAAGTTTGGATTATATGAGTGGTTAGTCATGCCTTTTGGGTTAACTAATGCACCTAGTACTTTCATGAGATTAATGAACAAAGTTTTACATGCTATCATTGGACGATTTGTGGTAGTTTACTTTGATGACATATTGATTTATAGTAGATCTTTGGAAGAACATTTGGAACATTTACGTGCTGTTTTTATTGCTCTTCATGATGCACGTTTGTTTGGTAACCTTGGGAAGTGCACCTTTTGCACGGACCGAGTATCTTTTCTTGGCTATGTTGTTACTCCACAGGGAATTGAAGTTGACAAAGCCAAGATTGAAGCTACTGAGCGTTGGCCGTAGCCCAAAACGGTCACACAAGTGAGGAGTTTTCTTGGCCTCACTGGATTCTATTGGCGTTTTGTGAGAGATTTCAGCACCATTGCTGAACCTCTCAATGAGCTTACAAAGAAAGATGTGCCTTTTCTTTGGGGTACCGCACAGGAAGAAGCCTTCACGGTATTGAAAGATAAGTTGACACATGCTCCTTTACTCCAACTTCCTGATTTTAATAAGACATTTGAGCTTGAATGTGATGCTAGTGGAATTGGATTAGGAGGTGTGTTATTACAAGATGGCAAACCTATTGCATACTTTTCTAAAAAATTGAGTGGGCCTAGTCTGAATTATTCTACTTATGATAAAGAACTATATGCTCTTGTTCGGACTTTAGAAACATGGCAACATTATTTATGGCCCAAAGAATTTGTTATACACTCTGATGATGAATCTTTGAAACATATTAAAAGTCAAGCTAAACTGAATCATAGACATGCTAAATGGGTTGAATTCATTGAGACTTTCCCTTATGTCATTAAACATAAGAAGGTAAAAGAAAATGTTATTGTTGATGCATTGTCTCGTCGCTATACTATGCTTTCACAACTTGACTTCAAAATATTTGGTTTGGAGACCATCAAAGATCAATATGTGCATGATGCTGATTTTAAAGATGTAATGCAGAATTGTAAAGAAGGAAGAATGTGGAACAAGTTCGTCGTTAATGATGGATTTGAGTTCCGTGCTAACAAGCTATGCATTCCAGCTAGCTCCATTTGTCTTTTGTTGTTGCAGGAGGCGCATGGAGGAGGATTAACGGGACACTTTGGTGTGAATAAGAGGGAGGACGTACTTTCTACACATTTCTTTTGGCGAAAGATGAGACGGGATGTTGAGTGTTTTATTGCTCGCTGCACTACATGTCAAAAATCTAAGTCACGACTCAATCCTCATGTTTTATCTATGCCTTTGCCTGTACCCAGTGTTCCTTGGGAGGATATATCTATAGACATTGTTTTAGGTTTACCTCGAAAAAATAAGGGGAGGGATAGCATATTTGTTGTCGTGGATAGATTCTCGAAAATGGCACACTTTATACCATGTCATAAAAGCGATGATGTTGTTAATGTTGCTGATTTGTTCTTTTGTGAAATTATTCGCTTGCATGGTGTGCCAAATACTATTGTTTCAGATCATACTAAATTTCTTAGCCACTTTTGGAGATGTTTATGGGCTAAGTTGGGGACTAAACTGTTTTTTAGTACTACTTGTCACCCCCAAACTGATGGACAAACTGAAGTAGTCAATACAACATTGTCTACAATGCTTAGGGCTGTTTTGAAGAATAATAAGAAAATGTGGGAGGAATGTTTGCCTCATATTGAATTTGCTTATAATCGTTCATTGCATTCTACTACTAAGATGTGCCCTTTTGAAGTTGTGTATGGTTTCCTACCTCGTGCACCTATTGATTTGTTGCCTCTTCCATCTTCGGAGAAGGTTGATTTTGATGCTAAACAACATGTCGAATTGATTTTAAAAATGCATGAGTTAACTAAGGAAAACATTGAGCGTATGAATGCTAAATATAAACTTGCTGGAGATAAGGGTATAAAACATGTTGTGTTTGCACCTGGAGATCTTGTTTGGTTACATTTGCGTAAGGATAGATTTCCTAATTTGCGCAAATCACAGCTAATGCCACGTGCTAATGGTCCCTTTAAGGTGTTAGAGAAAATAAATGATAATGCATATAAACTTGAGTTGCCTGCAGATTTTGGGGTCAGTCCCACTTTTAACATTGCAGATTTGAAGCCTTATTTGGGTGAGGAAGATGGACTTCCGTCGAGGACGACTTGATTTCAAGAAGGGGAGGATGAGGAGGACATCAATACCATTGTTACACACACAACCCCTGCTGCTATACATACTGAACCAATTACTAGAGCTCGCGCACGCCAATTAAATTACCAGGTACTTTCGTTTCTTGGTAATGATTCTAATGTTCATGAGAATATGATGCTGCCTAAATTGGATACATTTGTTTTGCTTACAAATGAAGGGCCTAGCTTGGAGAAGGATGAACATTGGAGCAAAACCAAGCATGGAGATGATGGCATGCGCAAGGTGAACAAGAACGGAGTTACAAGTGATGATTTCAGGACTTTGAAGCCACCATAATGGGTGCATGAAGCCTTGGACGAAATATACAAGATGCCACTTCATAAATTTCGTCCCGAGACTATTCTAGGTGCCGCGTCACCTTATTATTGGGCCAGACCCATGTAATTTCGAAATACATAAGTATAGGCTATTGTTAGAGTCCGTATGTGTGGGGAAACAAGAGATGGAGTTTATTTTAGACCCCTCCCCCAAGGGCCACGAAATTCCCCCCCTCTTCCTCCATATATACAGCCCTTAGGGCACCGTTTAGACTTTGGGTTTTGTTTAGATTAAAGTTCAGCATAGCTGCAAGTTCGCGTACTTCGTTTGTGTTCAACGACCAGACAAAGGCGTCACGTAACCTTTCATCTTATATTCGCAATATCCAAATTGCAATCTCAGTTTCTTGCTTGTTCTTCGGTTGCTCGTAGGAAACATACCCTCGTGGTCAGGTTGATCATGCTCTAGCGTGGTCAATAACCTCTCGGAGTTGGTTTAGCGATTGCTAAGGCGTGACGTCCTCGCACGTTCGTAGTCGGATCGTCAAAGTCGACTTCCACCAAAACGATAGCTACCATCTCATCAAAAGACGGGACACCTTTGCCTCTATCAAGTGGTATCAGATTTCTTGGTTGCTCGGTGAGATTTTACAGTTTTGCGTAGTTTAGATCGAGTCTGTTCTTCATACCTATAGTCCACGAAAAAGCCAAAAAAATAGGGTTAGGTCATCCTATCTGAACTAGTTTGAGCCTTCGCATAGTCTTTTCAGTATTTTGCTTTGTTGAATTTGCGGTTGCATCGTCGCATCAAGTTGCTGGTCTTAGCGTCTAGTCTTTTAGAGTCTTGAGTTCTGGTCATAAGTTGTCACGCCACCACTGCACCATCATCATCACCCTGCCACCTACCACCACCGCTCCGAATCCGTATCCATATACCACCACCAACAGTATCCATATAACACCACCGATCCATATCCATATACTACCACCACTACCACCACCGCTGTCATATACCACCACCAATCCGAGTTCCTTGCATATTAGGTTTATTTTCGAGATCCATCTAAATTCCGAGTCGTGTTTCCATGCCTGAGTAGGTTTCGGAAAAAAAGGCAGAGCACAAAAAAAGAGCGAAAAAAATTCCAGAGTGTGCTTCTCCCTTGTTTACGTGCAGCACTGTGATTTTGTTAGTGTTCTAGGCTCGCGTCTCTAGCACAGTACCGTCGTTGAGCGTTTATTCAACTTTGCATCTCTGAATTGATTATTGTTGATCCTTTTTGCTACCATATTATAAGCCTTCCCAGCTCCACGTACATCTGTGTCGTGCGTGTGACTCTCCCTGGTAATCGCTCTATCCAAGCTTTGAGAGTTTTGACAACAACGGTTGCCGATCATCGCCTGCTGCTGAGTAAGAACTGGTAAGAATTTGAGTTTTGCTTGACGATTTGTGACACCCACCACCACCACTTGTTAGTAGTCTATAGGATCATATTCTTGTGTGTTTCTGTTGCTGCTAACCATGGCAGGATCACAAGCCGACAAGATTGACTGGGAGAACTTAACGAACAAGGAGCTTCATGATAAGTTTCAGCAAATGATGACTGAACAGGTGCAAGATGTGCTGAACAATTTTGAGGAGGCCATGGAGAAGATCACTGGCCTTGAGAAGGCGTTCGAAACAAAGCTCGATAACAGATTTAGTGAACTGCTTGCGCGTCTTCCACCGGCTACACCTGCCGCACCTCTGCAACAACAACAACAACTACCTCCACGTCGCAAAACAACCCTCCGCCGAGTGAGCCGTGTCCTTCTTCAGCCTGGCCAAACTGTTGGTGCTGTCGTTGATACTTTTGTGGCTCCTACTGCTAATGCGGAGGATGATTATGCGGGAGATTACGAGGATGAGGTTGATCAAAATCAGAACTATGTGCAACCACCAGCACCACAACCACCAGGTCGCCCACATGCAAATAATCACAATGGTAGGGCTCTCCCTCAGGTACGAGATGATGACCATCTTCCTAAACTAAAATTGATTATTCCACCATTTGAGGGTAGATATGTTCCTGATATATATCTTACTTGGGAATAAGAAACTGAACAACGATTTACATGTTTACAATATCCTGAGGAGAGACGTGTTGCTGCTGTTGTTTGTGCTTTCACTAGTTTTGCATGTGCATGGTGGTCTGAACATTGTAGATTATATCCTATTCCAACTACTTGGGCTGCTTTCAAAACTGCTATGCGTACTCGTTGGGTTCCACCATATTATCAACGTGAATTGCTTCAAAAATTGCAGCGTTTAAGACAAGGGAAAATTTTTGTAGAAAAATATTATCAGGAATTACAAATTGGCATGATTAGATGTGGTATTGTTGAGGAGAATGAAGCTATGCTTGCACGTTTTATGGGTGGATTAAATAGAGAGATTCAGACCATTCTAGAGTATAAGGAGTATACTAATATCACTCGTTTATTCCACCTTGCTTGTAAAGCTGAAGAGGAAGTGCAGGATCGACAAGCATTGGCGCGAACTAACTTTTCTGCAGGCCGACCTTCATCATGGACACCGCGTGCATCTTCTACTTCAACTGCACCAGCACCTCCATCAGGCGCCACCTCCAGCCATGATACAAGAAAGCAGGCACAACCACCATTATCTGCGAAGAGCGCACCTGCCGGGCCTGCATAGAGTTCTTCTTCTTCCATGGCATCAACAGGGTACACAAGTGATATTATTTGTCGTCATTGTAAGGGAAGAGGTCATTATGCGAGAGAATGCAAATCTCAGCGTGTGATGATTGTTACTGAGGATGGTGGGTATGAGTCCACTAGTGACTATAATGAGGAGACTTTGGCTCTTATTACACGTGAAGAACATGGTGGAGATGATCCTGATCATGAGATGCCATACATGGCTCCTGAAGACGCTGACAGGTATGAATGTTTAGTTGCTCAACGTGTTTTGAGTGTGCAGGTCACACAAGCTGAGAAAAATCAGAGGCGCAATTTGTTCCATACAAAGGGAGTTGTGAAGGAACGTTATGTGCGCGTCATCATAGACGGAGGGAGCTGCAACAACTTGGCTAGCATGGAGATGGTGGAGAAGCTATCTCTCACCACAAGACCACATCCACATCCTTACTACATCCAATGGTTCAACAACAGCGGAAAGGTTAAGGTAACACGTACTGTTCTGTGCATTTTAGTATCTCTACATATGCTGATTATGTTGATTGTGATGTGGTACCTATGCAAGCATGTTCCTTATTACTTGGTCGACCATGGCAATTTGATAAAAAATTTGTACACCATGGTAGAAACAATCAGTATACTCTTGTTCATAAGGATAAAAATATTACTTTGCTTCCTATGTCTCCTGATTCCATTTTGAAAGATGATATTAATGGAGCTAACAAAGCAAAAAAGGAGAAGAATAAGAGTGAAAATCAGATTGTAGCAAAAGAATTTGAGCAAGAAACGAAGCCTAATAATAAACCATCTAGTGTTGCTTCTGAAATTAAATTGTTTGCCACCAAATCTAATATTGATGAGCTAGATTTCAGCAAATCCATTTTCTTTGCTTTTGTGTGCAAAGAGGCATTATTTTCATTCGAGGACGTGCCTTCCTCTTTGCCTCCTTCTGTCACTAACATTTTGTAGGAGTTCGCTGACGTCTTTCCACAAGACGTGCCATCGGGATTACCGCCTATTCGAGGGATTGAGCATCAGATTGACTTAATTCCCGGTGCTTCACTGCCAAACTGTGCGCCATACCGTACCAATCCAGAGGAGACGAAGGAGATTATGCGTCAAGTACAAGAGCTTCTCGACAAAGGTAATATACGCGAATCCCTTAGTCCTTGTGATGTTCCTATTATTCTAGTGCCGAAAAAGGATGGTACATCGCGTATGTGTGTTGATTGTAGAGCCATTAATAATGTTACTATTCGTTATCATCATCCTATTCCTAGGCTAGATGATATGCTTGATGAATTGAGTGGCTCTACATATTCTCCAAAGTTGATTTGCGTAGTCGATACCATCAAATTCGTATGAAATTGGGGGGTGAATGGAAAACAACATTTAAAACTAAGTTTGGATTATATGAGTGGTTAGTCATGCCTTTTGGGTTAATTAATGTACCTAGTACTTTCATGAGATTAATGAACGAAGTTTTACATGCTTTCATTGGATGATTTGTGGTAGTTTACTTTGATGACATATTGATTTAGAGCAGATCTTTGGAGGAACATTTGGAACATTTACGTGATGTTTTTATTGCTCTACGTGATGCACGTTTGTTTGGTAACCTTGGGAAGTGCACCTTTCGCACCAACCAAGTGTCTTTTCTTGGCTATGTTGTTACTCCACAGGGAATAGAAGTTGATAAAGCCAAGATTGAAGCTATTGAGAGTTGGCCGCAGCCCAAAACGGTCACACAAGAGGAGTTTTCTTGGCCTCGCTGGATTCTATAGTCTTTTTGTGAGAGATTTTAGCACCATTGCTGCACCTCTCAATGAGCTTACAAAGAAGGGTGTGCCTTTTGTTTGGAGTACCGCACAGGAAGAAGCCTTCACGTCGTTGAAAGATAAGTTGACACATGCTCCTTTACTCCAACTTCCTGATTTTAATAAGACATTTGAGCTTGAATGTGATGCTAGTGGAATTGGATTAGGAGGTGTGTTATTACAGGATGGCAAACCTGTTGCATACTTTTCTGAACAATTGAGTGGGCCTAGTCTAAATTATTCTACTTATAATAAAGAACTATATGCTCTTGTTCAGAATTTAGAAACATGGCGACATTATTTATGGCCCAAAGAATTTGTTATGCATTCTAATCATGAATCTTTGAAACATATTAAAAGTCAAGCTAAACTTAATCGTAGACATGATAAATGGGTTGAATTCATTGAGACTTTCCCTTATGTCATTAAACACAAGAAGGGTAAAGAAAATGTTATTGCTGACATATTGTCTTGTCGCTATACTATGCTTTCACAACTTGACTTCAAAATATTTGGTTTGGATACCATCAAAGATCAATATGTCCATGATGCTGATTTTAATGATGTATTGCAGAATTGTAACGAAGGAAGAACATGGAACAAGTTCGTCGTTAATGATGGATTTGTGTTCCGTGCTAACAAGCTATGCATTCCAGCTAGTTCCGTTCGTCTTTTGTTTTTGCAGGAGGCGCATGGAGGAGGAATAATGGGACACTTTGGCGTGAAGAAGACGAAGGACATACTTGCTACACATTTCTTTTGGCGAAAGATGAGACGGGATGTTGAGCGCTTTGTTGCTCGCTGCACTACATGTCAAAAAGCTAAGTCACGACTCAATCCTCATGGTTTATATATGCATTTGTCTGTACCTAGTGTTCCTTGGGAGGATATATCTATTGACTTTGTTGTAGGTTTACCTCGAACAAAGAAGGGGAGGGATATCATATTTGTTGTCGTGGATAGATTTTTGAAAATGGCACACTTTATACCATGTCATAAAAGCGATGATGCTTTTAATGTTGTTGATTTTTTGTTTCGTGAAATTATTCGCTTGCATGGTGTGCCAAATACTATTGTTTCAGATCGTGATACTAAATTTCTTAGCCACTTTTGTAGATGTTTATGGGCTAAGTTGGGGACTAAACTGCTTTTTAGTACTACTTGTCACCCCCAAACTGATGGACAAACTGAAGTAGTGAATAGAACATTGTCTACTATGCTTAGGGCTGTTTTGAAGAATAATAAGAAAATGTGGGAGCAATGCTTGTCTCATATTGAATTTGCTTATAATCGTTCATTGCATTCTACTACTAAGATGTGCCCTTTTGAAATTGTGTATGGTTTCCTACCTCATGCACCTATTGATTTGTTGCCTCTTCCATCTTCGGAGAAGGTTAATTTTGTTGCTAAACAATGTGCTGAATTGATTTTTAAAATGCATGAGTTAACTAAGGAAAACATTGAGCATATGAATACTAAATATAAACTTGCTAGAGATAAGGGTAGAAAACATGTTGTGTTTGCACCTGGAGATCTTGTTTGGTTACATTTGCGTAAGGATAGGTTTCCTGATCTGCGCAAATCAAAGTTAATGCCTCGTGCTGATGGTCCTTTTAAGGTGTTGGAGAAAATAAATGATAATTCATATAAACTTGAGCTGCCTGTAGATTTTGGGGTTAGTCCCACTTTTAACATTGCATATTTGAAGCCTTATTTGGGTGAGTAAGATGAGCTTCCGTCGAGGACGACTTTATTTCAAGAAGCGGAGGATGAGGAGGACTTCAATACCATTGTTACACCCACAGCCCCTACTACTACATATACTGGACCAATTACTAGAGCTCACGCACGCCAGTTAAATTATCAGGTACTTCCGTTTCTTGGTAATGATTCTAATGTTCATGAGAATACGATGTTGCCTAAATTGGATAAATTTGTTTTGCTTACAAATGAAGAGCCTAGCTTGGAGAAGGATGAACATTGGAGCAAGAACAAGCATGGAGATGATGGCATGTGCAACGGGAACAAGAACGGAGTTACAAGTGATGATTTCAGGACTTTGAAGCCACCATAATGGGTGCATGAAGCGTTGGACGAAATATACAAGATGCCACTTCATAAATTTCGTCCCGAGGCTATTCTAGGTGCTGCGTCACCTTATTATTGGGCCAGGCCCATGTAATTTGGAAATACATAAATATAGGCTATTTTTAGAGTCTGTATGTGTGGGGAAACAAGAGATAGGGTTTATTTCGGACCCCTCCACCAAGGGCCACGAAATTCCCCCCTCTTCCTCCATATATACAGCCCTTAGGGCACCGTTTAGACTTTGGGTTTTGTTTAGATTAAAGTTCTCCATAGCTGCAACTTCGCGTACTTCGTTTGTGTTCAACGACCAGACAAAGGCATCACAGAACCCCACCTTGATCAATAAAGCTTTCATCTTATATTCACAATATCTAGATTGCAATGTCAGTTTCTTGCTTGTTCTTTGTTTGGTCGCAGGAAACAGACCCTCGTGGTCAGGTTCATCATGCTCCAGCGTGGTCAATAACCTCTCGGAGTTGGTTTAGCGATTGCTAAGGCGCGACGTCCTCGCACGTTCATAGTCGGATCGTCAAAGTCGACTTCCACCAAAACGGTAGCTACCATCTCATCGAAAGACGGGACACCTTTGCCTCTATCACTGTGCCCTCCGCTAATCATGCCACCCACAGGACGAACCGGCATGGCCTCCTAAGCAAGATGTTGGCCTCAGTTCACCGTGGGGTGCCGCCGCTCGGGCAAGCATCGCCGGAGCCCCGCTTCGCCCGGCCTAAGGAAAGGGGCGGGGTGGACCATGGTCAAACCTGACCAGTGGGCCAGGTGGGACCCACTATCATTGACCCATAACCCACGCATCGTGGATAAGTGGAGTTGGGTTCCGTTGAAGTTGCTTTCCCGTGGGGAAAATTTATTCAATGAATACACCTTCGTTGTCGCGGCCATCCTGTGTGGCCGAGCAATTGGGCTTGGCACAATAGCGCTAGGTGGCTATACCGCGCACAGGGTGCGCTTCTACTCGGCCCATCAGAGTAATATTTGTTTCCTTTTTCTTTTCCAACAGATCTCAAATAATTCCAGAGCGATCGTTTCACATCCAAATTTGATGATTCAAATTTCTTCATACTCCTAAACTCATGCTCTATTAATCCAGCTAGGGTGAACATTTGTCCTAAGCTTTATCACTGTTGGATATATTAATTAGCCCATTTCTTCACTTATCCCATCTTAGAAATTCCCTAGGAAAAATCATATGGACTCCAAATCATTTGATATTTTCCTAATATTCCTTATTTTTCATCTAGTTTATTTTAGGAATTATTTCAAAAAATTCAAACTACTTTTTAGCACTATTTTGGCTTTACGTGGTAATTGCAATATTTTGAAAATAGGAAAATGGAGGGGAGAGAAAATTTTCAAAGTTTTGAAGTGCACCCAATCTTTCTGCATGCTCAACGCAAGCATCTTGAACACTTGATATGGTGAATGCATAATTGGTTATTTTTAAGTATAATTGAATTATGAATATGTTGAATTATGGCATGTCACTAGTCATACATGCATGATACCCCTTGATGGTATTTTATGTTCATTTAAACATGAAATATAAGTGAGTATGGTTGTTTTCATGTGCCACATATGCCTGTGTTGCTCCAGACTAATCCGCAGAAAGAAACAGTCATGAGAAAAGTGATCATGAAACTGAAATCTCGTTGTGACGAGAATGATCAGTGAGGGTATGTTGAGACATACCATATGGTGACCCTATTGGGTACTACCAAGGAGATATATCGTGCTAATCATTGCAGGAAAATATGAATCCCCTGAGTTAACCGTAGATCAAGTCTTGTTCCGGCAAACCCGATACTTGATTGTGCTACCACATGTCCTCGCCATAGGTAGGGTATGGTTCAGTAAGTTGATAACCCCTTTCCTCCACACACCATATAGAGAGGCCACTGAGAATGATACTATAGGCCCTAGTAGTCATGTCACTTGGTCCGGGGGCATGAATGTCGGTCTGGAACCGAAGCTGACTATTCATGCTATTGGAGGCCGTTGAATGAGGCCTTCCCACTTAGAGTTTTACTTTATCATTGTTTTGGGTGATTCTGGGCTTGATGGATTAAAGTTGGTATGTGCGGGTTAGGTGTGTTTTCAACCCAAAGACCGTAATCGGAATTAGTCAATGTCTCAGGGTTGACAAAAGAAATCCTTTACTTGTGGATAAAGAGTGCACCCTCTACAGAGTTTGAAACCTATTCGAATAGCCATGTCCGCGGTTAAGGACTACAGTCTGGGTTGGTCGAGTATCAGTCTTAGTGTTAGTCTCCGGAGGAAATAATTGAATTGTTCATGGTTCATTTTGCAGGATAATTATTGTCCCACTGGTGCTATTATGAATATTATTGCTGACATGAATATTATTGTGGACTAACCTTTTCCTCTTATGTGCAACCTCGAGTATCTCTTGGGATGGCTAGACTACCCGGGATACTCATTTTTATCTTCCTTTTCTGAGTGTCACTTTGGATGGCTAGTCCACCTGGATACTCATTTCTTTTCAAGACCTCTCAAGGCGTCGCTTTTAGACACCCATTTGGCATTTCTTTTCAAGACCTCTCGAGGCATCGCTTTCAGACACCCGCATGGCATTTTTCCTTGGAACTCCTCGGGCGGTCCAATGCACAATGTTCCATTTCATTTCTTTGATTTACCACTAACATGATTAATTTATTGTTCCACACCGTATTAATATTTATCATGCCATGATTTAATTTTTAATCAGCACATGCATATAATATAAATCATCATAAGCATATGCATTCGGTATATCTTTTGTTCATCATGTTTGCGAGTACATTTAAACGTCCTCACTGGCTTGTCCCTGGCTATTGTCTTGACCAGATCATGACTCAGAGAGGAGTACTGATGTCTGCTAGAACTACGTCGGTATTTCCCCAAAGAGGAAAGGATGAGCAGTATAGCGACGGTAGGTATTTCCCTCAGTGATGATACCAAGGTTATCGAACCAGTAGGAGAACCTCCTCAAACCACGTAAACAGCACATGCACACAAATAACAAATACTCGCAACCCGACGTGTTAAAGGGGTTGTCAATCCCTTTTGGGTACGGCGCCTCAAGATGGGCAAATAACATGAAGTAAAAGTAGTAGATAGGATAAATAGATCGCGGAACAAATAAATTGCAGCAAGGTATTTTTGTATTTTTGGTTTAATAATCTGTAAAATAAATGCAAATGAAAATAGATCGCAAATGCAAATATGATGAAAAGAGACCCGGGGGCTGTAGGTTTCACTAGTGGCTTCTCTCGAGAAAAATAGCAAACGGTGGGAAAACAATTATTGTTGGGAAATTGATAGGACTTCAAATAATCGTGATGATATCCAGGCAATGATCATTATATAGGCATCACGTCCAAGATTAGTAGACTGACTCCTGCCTGCATCTACTACTATTACTCCACACATTGACCGCTATCTAACATGCATCTAGTGTATTAAGTTCATGGAGAAATAGAGTAATGCAATAAGAACGATGACATGATGTAGACGGGATTTGTTTATCTATTGCGGAGATATAGATCAAATCTTGTTATCCTTAGTAGCAACGATACATACGTGTCGGTTCCCCTTCTGTCACTGGGATCAAGCATCGTAAGATCGAATCCACTACAAAGCACTTCTTCCCATTGCAAGATAAATAGATCAAGTTGGCTAAACAACCCAAATATCAGAGAAGAAATATGAGGCTATAAGCAATCATGAATATAAGAGATCAAAGAAGACTCAAATTACTTTCATGGATAAAAACATAGATCTGATCATAAACCCAAAGTTCATCGGATCCCAACAAACACACCGCAAAAGGACTTACATCATATGGATCTCCAAGAGACCATTGTATTGATTATCAAGAGATAGATAGATAGATAGATAGAGAGAGAGAGAGAGAGAGAGAGAGAGAGGAAGCCATCTAGATACTAACTACGGACCCGTAGGTCTACAAAGAACTACTCACGCATCATCGGATAGGCACCAATGGAAGTGGTGAACCCCTCCATGATGGTGTCTAGATTGGATCTAGTGGTTCTGGACTCTGCGGCGGCAGGAATTCATTTTTGTCGACTCCCCTAGGGTTTCTGGAATATTGGGGTATTTATAGAGCAAAGAGGCGGTTTAGGGGGGCACCCGAGGTGGGCACAACCCACCAGGGCGCGCCTGGGCCTCCTGGCGCGCCCTGGTATGTGCTGCTCCCCTCGAGCCACCCCCGGGTGCTTTCTTGGCACACTGGATGTCTTCTGCCCCAAAAAATCCTCCAGGGATTTCACTGCGTTTGGACTCCGTTTGATATTGATTTCCTGCAATGTAAAAAACATGCATAAAACAGAAACTGGCACTGGGCACTATGTCAATAGGTTAGTACCAAAGAATGATATAAAATGACTATAAAATGATTGTAAAACATACAAGAATGATAATATAACAACATGGAACAATCAAAAATTATAGATACATTGGAGACATATCAGCATCCGCAAGCTTAATTCCTGCTCGTCCTCAAGTAGGTAAATGATAAAAACAGAATTTTTGATGTGGAATGCTGCCTAACATGTTCATCACATTTCTTTTCTTTATAGCATGGACATATGGACTTCAATACAATTCAAAGCAATAGTCTAGTTTTGACATGAAGACTTTAATACTCAAGCATACCAACAAGCACCCATGTCTTTCAAAATATCAACACTAAAGCAAGTTATCCTTAGCCCATCATGCTCAATCATTGATCCATTAATGAAACACACTCGAATATTAGCTACACCCAATGCTCAAATACAATCATAGTGCCCCTTAGTTGGTTCTTTATAAGAGAAGATGGAGACTCAAATTCAAAATAAAAATTGCACAAGTAAAAGAAAGGCCCTTCGCAGAGGGAAGTAGGGATTTGTAGAGGTGCCAGAGCTCAAAGCTTAAATTGAGAGATAAAAACATTTTTGAGAGGCATACTTTTCCCACCAAGGAAAATGACTTGGAGAATCCCAACACTTTCCATGCTAGATACATCATAGGCAGTTCCCAAACAGAAAATAAAGTTTATTCCTTTTTCCACCATTACTTTCACTTTCCATGGCTAACCGTATCCACGGGTGCCCTCCATACCAACACTTTCCAAGGAATTTATTATTTGACAACATAAAGTAAATTCATTATTTATTTCGGGACTGGGCATCCCTAACACCTTTGTCGTACTCTCGTGCAATGACAAGTGAATAAACATTCATCGTTAGGATAACACATCTAGCATGGAAAATATTGGTCACCCTTCACCGCCTCGCGAGCGGTAGAGCACACAAAAGAGAAATTTATTTTGAAAATTAGAGATGGCAAATGCAAATTTGCTTAGAACGGCATGGAAATACCGCATATAGGTAGGTATAGTGGACTCATAAGGCAAAACTGGTTTAAAGGGTTTTGGATGCACAAGTAGGGATCATACTTAGTGCAAAATGAAGGCTAGCAAGAAGACTGAGAAGCGACCAACCAAAAAGCAAAAAATCCCGTACCCAAGCATTAAGCATAAGTACACCAAATAATGCACCATAAGTAGGATATAAATTTCATTGCATAACTATTGACTTTCGTGCTTGCATAGGGAATCACAAACCTTAACATCAATATTCTTACTAAAGCACAATTACTCATCAACATGACTCACATATCACATCGGCATATCTCAAAAAGGTTACTAAGAATCAAGTTTATTTTGTCCAGTGATCTTCATGAAAGTTTTTATTATATCCTCCTTGGATATCTATCACTTTGGGACTAAATTCATATGTTGCTTTTGATAAGCTCAAACAAATATTAGTGAATATCGTGAGCATAATTTTTCTTCTTTCTCTCAAAATAATTTAAGTGAATCAAGAAAGAATTTCTTAAAAAAACTAGTAACTCCCAAATAAATCTAAGTGAAGCATCAGAGCATTTCTTCAAAAATAACAAAGCACACCGTGCTGAAAAAGATATAAGTGAAGTACTAGAGCAAATCCATGGCTCTAAAAATTTAAGTGAAGCATAGGAGCAAGCATAGCATAATTTTTGGCTCTCTCAAAAGGGTGTGTCCAGGAAGGATTTAACACTTAAAACACAAAGCAAAACAAGCAAAGACTCATATCATACAAGTCGCTCCAAGCAAAACTCATATTATGTGACGAATAAAAATATAGTTTCAAGTAAAATACCGATGGTTGTTAGAACAAAGCGGGGATGCCACTTGGGGGCATCCCCAAGATTAGTTGCTTGCTAATTCTTTGAATATTATATTGGGGCTCCTCGGTCATCCCCAATCTTAGCCTTTTGCTAATCCTTATTCCTTCATCCATCTTAAGATCACCCAAAACTTGAAAACTTCAATCACACAAAACTTAACAAAACCATCGTGAGATCCATTAGTATAAGAAAACAAACCACTACTATAAGTACTGTTGAAAACTTATTATTATTTTGTTTTTTCATTATATCTACTGTATTCCAACTTTTCTATGGCAAAAACTCATCAAAGAAAACCATAGAATCATCAAAACAAGAACACAACGCAAAGAAAACAGAATCTGTCAAAAACAGAACAGTCTGTACAATCTGAATATTTAGAATACTTCTGTCACTCCAAAAAATCTGAAATAAGTTGGTGGACGTGAGAACTTTGACTATTAATCTTCTTCAAAAAGAATCAACTCAAAATCACTCTTCTGTTAAAAATGAAAAATAATCTCATAAGCGCAAAAGTTTCTGTTTTTCAGCAAGATCAAATAAACTTTCACCCAAGTCTTCCCAAAGGCCTTGCTTGGCACAAACACTAATTTAAACCACAAAAACACATCTAACCAGAGGCTATATGATTTATTTATTTAAAAACAGCAATGAAAAATATTGGGTTGTCTCCCAACAAGCGCTTTTCTTTAAAGCCTTTTAGCTAGGCATTGAGATTTCAATGATGCTCACATAAAGGAGAAGAATTAAAGCCCAAAGAGAGCATCATAAAACACGTGACAAACACATCTAAGTCTAACATACTTCCTATGCATAGGCATTTTATAAGCAAACAAATTATCAAGGCAAGCAAAACTAGCATATGCAAGGAAAAAGAAAGAGACGATAGCAATCTCGACATGAAGAGAGGTAATTTTGTAACATGAAAATTTCTACAACCATATTTTCCTCTCTCATAATAATTACATGTAGGATCATCAGCAAATTCAAAAAAATATCTATCACATAAAATATTCTCAACATGATCCACATGCATGCAAAGTTGACACTCTTCAAAAATAGTGGGACTAACATTAACTAAAGTCATGACCTCTCCAAACCCACTTTTATCAAAAATTTCATAAGATTGAACATTCTCCAAATATGTGGGATCTAAATTTGACACTCTTCCAAACCCACTTTTAATATTATTGCAAAAAAAATTCAATCTCATATTCATCATGAGCTTAAATAAATTTTCGAGATCATAAGAAGAATCACCCCAATCATGATCATTGCAACAAGTAGTAGACATAGTAAAATTAGCATCCCCAAGCTTAGGGTTTTGCATATCATTAACACAATTGACAATAATAGAATTTATAATAACATCATTGCAATCATGCTTTTCATTCAAGGAGCTATCGTGAATCACTTCATAATTTTCTTCTTTCAACACTTCATCACAATTTTTAGATTCACGAATTTTAAGCAAAACCTCATAAAGATAATCTAGTGCACACAACTCACTAGCAATTGGTTCATCATAATTGGATCTCTTAAAAATATTAGCAAGTGGATGAGGATCCATAAACTTTTTGGTTCTTTATTTTCAATAAACATACAATTGTGCCAAGCAAGCAAGCAAACAAGCCAAGATAGACATAAAACGGAAAAAGGGCGATATGGCAAATTTTTGTGAAGATGGAGCGGTTTCCTTTTCTCTCCATATGAACCTGTTATGTTGCATACGTGCCAATGAAGAAAAAATACTTTATTTATAAATGACGCGGCACCTACTACTCGTTCTCCTATAAACCTTACGCTTGGCATCTCCAAAATATTAACCTTGCAATTGGCGCTTCGCTTCTTCGGGAAGTCGAGCAATAATGGTACTGCAGTATATATCGTTCTGGCTATATGAGACCAAATGAATTGTTGCACGTCCACCACATGGGCGAGGGTCGAGGGAGAGTGCATACTATTACGTCCGTTTCAATATGGACTACATATGGAGCAAAATGAGTGAATCTACACTCTAAAATACGCCTATATACATCAGTGTTTGGAGTATGTACTAGTAGTTCATATTGAAATATATTAAAGGACATATATGTTCCAAACAATATGATAATCTCTCTAACAAAGGTAGGGACGAGGAGTAAACGGAGGGAGTAGTAAAAATTTCTCCTCGTCCTGCGAGCCACCGCGCGCGTGGCCGAGGGAGCGGGCGTAAGGCGTACAATACTAGTAAGAAAGCTTCACCTCATCCTGCGAGCCACCGCGCCCGTGGGCGGGGGCGACGGCATACTAAGCAAGCTTCTCCTCGTTCTGTGAGTTGACGGGACACATCAAAAGTACTCCAGTGTATAGAGCCTTGCCTCTAAGGTAGGCCCCCATGGTTTGCCTCTTTTTTAACATAACGCGTCAAGTCGCAATTTGTTTGTTCACCCGTGGTAGACGATCCTCCCTCCATTTTTTCTTGAAACTGGGTAAAAGATTTGCCACTTTCATTGATTACAAGACGTCATCTCGCGGCACTACAGTACTCAAATATTTGGCCCCTGTAAGGCACCAACACTTTGAAACATCTTTGATTCTTGCAACAAGAACCCCAACCGGTACCGCGGTGTTACGGAAGACGTGTGCATTCCTCTTGTTCCAAATTTCCCATGAGATCTACATAATAAGAGACATCATCGCCCGTCGAGACTACGATGCGTTGGAGTCAATGAGGTTCCACCAGGCTTTCACCGAATGGACCATAACCCAAGCTGTAGGGTTCACATCAACCAAGCCAAGCCAAGATTTGATCATTTCCCAAACTCAAACCATGTAGCGGCATTGGAAAAGGAGGTGAATCGCGGTTTCCTAAACTTGCTTGCAGAGGGGGCAGCGATCACAGTTAGGCCATCCACGGTGTTGGAGCCTGTCGGCCGTCCATATCCTATTATTGATCACAAGCCAAGCAAAGAATTTGCATTTGGGGGGAGCCCAGATCTTCCACACCAACTGTTGCATGTTGGAGTCAACTAAGCCCAGGAACTGAACCTTGTAGGCCGAGGACACAGAGTAAGAGCCATCATTAGAAAGCTTCCAAGAGATAGAATCAACCACGTCGGGGTTGAGGTGCACCACAGATAATTTCTCCCAAAGGTTGACAAACTCGGTCAGGTGTGTAGCGGAGGTGGTCCCGTCTGTTTTGACTTGAGAGACCCAGAAGTTATTACTCAAAGCCTTCTGAACCGAACATCCCCTTCTTTTTGATAGGTCAAAAATCTTCGGGGCGATGACTTTGGGTCTCATGCCATCTAGCCATGCAGGCTCCCAGAAGGAAGCACAAATACCATTGCAAATTAACACCTTGGTGGCAGCGGCAAAAATGTTTTTATCATTCTCATGATAGGGGTTACCCAAGCGAACCCACGGCTTCACCAGATCCAACCATTCTACCCAAAGCCACCGGTTACGAAGCGCGGAAGCAAACTTCCTTAGATTTAGGATACCTAGCCCCCCATGGACCTTGGACTTGCAGACCTGTACCTAGTTGATCTTGCATTTACCAGCAGTGACATTGTCACAACCAGCCCAAAGGAAAGCACGCTGAAGAGAATCAATCTTTTCCAGAACCTCAACCAGAAGGTTTAACGCTGTCGTATAATATATGGCAATGGCGTGATGACAGACTTGACCAGCACATCCCTTCCTGGAGAAGCCATTAGCATGCCCAACCTTGGAGAAAGCTTGGATGCAATCTTGTCCTCCAGGGGCTGGAAGTGAATCCTATTCAACCTCTTGACCGACAAAGGCAATTCAAGGTACTTCATCGCGAAGGTAGATTGGTTAGCCGGGAAGGAATGCAGAATATCATCAAGGTCCAAGTGATCACATCTGGTGGGGGCAACCGTACTTTTAGAGCAGTTCGTGATTAGGCCAGTGACCTCATCGAAACAGGCAAGGGTTTCCGCAAAAAAATTGACCTCAAATTTAATTGGCGCAATAAAGACTGCAGCATCGTCCGCATATAAGGAGGCAAGGATCACCATTGCATTTCCATCAAGAGGGTGTAACTTGCCTTTCTCAGTGGCGTTCTGAAGGATATGATGCAGAGGGTCAATTGCAAGCACAAAGAGGAGGGGGGAGAGGGGGTCCCCCTGTCTGAAGCCACAACCTTGTGATATTGGGCATCCAGGAACACCACTGAGAAGAACCCTCGACGAAGCAGTAGAAAAGAGGACCGAGACCCAGCCTCGAAAGCGAGGTGGGAAGCCCAGATGGTTCAGCAAGTCGAGGAGGAAGTCCCATCTGACCGAGTCGAATGCCTTTTTGATATCAAGCTTGAAGAGCAGAGCCGGGGGTTTTTTTGCGGTGAAAGCGTCAGGCCGGGTTGCGAACGTACATAAAGTTATCATGGATACATCTTCTTTTGATGAAGACACTTTGAGCTTGGGAAACAAGGTCATTCATGTGGGGAGCCAATCGGTTGGACACGACTTTGGCGATGATCTTCGCGACGACATGAGTCAGACTAATGGGGCGAAAGTCAGACATGTCTTCGGCACCATCCTTTTTTGGAATAAGGGCGACCCCCACAGTGTTCAACCAGTGCAAATGGGAGGCATGGAGATTTGAGAACGGGTTTATAGCCAGCATGATAGCGACCTTAATTATAGTCCAACAAGATTTGAAGAAGGCCACGGTAAAGCCATCCGGACTCGGTGCCTTATCACTTGGCATTGAAAAAACTGAGGCTTTGACCTCCTCCTCGGAGATGGCCTCATCCAACTCATGAAGGTCGCAATCTGGAATAGGAAGAATGTCCTAGTTGATATCTGTTTTGCGTGCGGGGCCTTTTGTAGCGATGTTCTTGAAGTGACAGTGGATAATATTCTCCTTATGCTTGTGTTCCGTGACCCAGCCACCATTGTGCTTGGGGCGGTGAATGAATTTTTTTCGCCTATGATGGTTGACCCTCGAATTTTGCCTATTTCTTGTTTTTTCCAGAATAGCCCACCCAATGATCTTCCTCTCTAACCTTCTTCGAATATCACATTCATCATGGGAGAGCTCTCTATGATCCTGGGCCATATCGAGAAGTAGCATCACCTCCAGAGCCTTGTGAAGCTAGATCTTTGCGTTTGAGAAAAGAGACTTGCTCCAGGAGCGAAGTCTACCAGCTGTATTCTTTAGCCTGTGGAAAATCCTTTGGTATGGCTCCACACGAATGGAGTCCTCAGCCCAAGCATCAGTGACAACCTTTTTGAATCCAGGCCTCTTAGTCCAGTAGTTCTCGAAGCAGAAGGTTTTGGGTTGCTGTGGGCCATTGTTATTAGCTAGCAGTAACGGGTAGTAGACAATGTTCTATTGACTACTTCATGTTGTCCATCAGTTTGGGGGTGATAAGTAGTACTAAAATGCAACTTAGTCCCCAACTTAGCCCATAAACATCTCCAAAAGTGGCTAAGAAATTTAGTATCACGATCTGAAATGATAGTATTTGGCACATCATGCAAGCGAATAATTTCACGAAAGAACAAATCAACAACCTTAACAGCATCATCGCTTTTATGACATGGTATAAAGTGTGCCATTTTTGAGAACCTATCCACAACAACAAATATGCTATCCCACCCCTTCTTTGTTCGAGGTAAACCTAAAACAAAGTCCATAGATATATCCTCCCAAGGAATACTAGGTATAGGCAAAGGTATATATAAACCATGAGGATTGAGTCGTGACTTAGCTTTTTGACATGTAGTGCAGCGAGCAACAAAACGCTCAACATCCCATCTCATCTTTGGCCAAAAGAAATGTGTAGCAAGTACATCCTCCGTCTTCTTCATGCCAAAGTGTCCCATTAATCCTCCTCCATGTGCCTCCTGCAACAACAAAAGACAAATAGAGCTAGCTGGAATGCGTAACTTGTTAGCACGAAACACAAATCCATCATTAATGACGAACTTGTTCCATGTTCTCCCTTCTTTACAATTCTGCAATACATCTTTAAAATCAGCATCACACACATATTGATCTTTGATGGTCTCCAAACCAAATATCTTGAAGTCAAGTTCTGAAAGCATAGTATAGCTACGAGACAAAGCATCAGCAATAACATTATCTTTACCCTTCTTGTGTTTCATGACATAAGGGAAAGTCTCAATGCATTCAACCCATTTAGCATGTCTACGATTCAGTTTGGCTTGACTTTTAATATGTTTCAAAGATTCATGATTAGAATGTATAACAAATTCTTTGGGCCATAAATAATATTGCCATGTTTCTAAAGTCCGATCAAGAGCATATAATTCTTTATCATAAGTAGAATAATTCAGACTAGGCCCACTCAACTTTTCAGAAAAGTATGCAACAGGTTTGCCATCTTGTAATAACACACCTCCTAATCCAATTCCACTAGCATCACATTCAAGCTCAAAAGTCTTATTAAATTCAGGAAGTTGGAGTAAAGGAGCATGTGTCAACTTATCTTTCAAGACCGCGAAGGCTTCTTCCTGCGCTGTACCCAAAACAAAAGGCACATCTTTCTTTTTAAACTCCTATAGAATCCAACGAGGCCAAGAAAACTCCTCACTTGTGTGACCATTTTGGGCTGCGGCCAACTCTCGATATCTTCAATCTTGGCTTTATCAACTTCAATTCCGAGTGGAGTAACAACATAGCCAAGAAAAGATACTCGGTCGGTGCAAAAGGTGCACTTCCCAAGGTTACCAAACAAACGTGAATCACGTAGAGCAATAAAAACAACACATAAATGTTCCAAATGTTCCTCCAAAGATCTGCTATAAATCAGTATATCATCAAAATAGACTACCACAAATCGTCCAATCAAAGCACGTAAAACTTCGTTCATTAATCTCATGAAAGTACTAGGTGCATTATTTAACCCAAAAGGCATGACTAACCACTCATATAATACAAACTTAGTTTTAAATGTTGTTTTCCATTCATCCCCCAATTTCATACGATTTTGATGGTATCCACTATGCAAATCAACTTTGGAGAATATTGTAGAGCCACTCAATTCATCAAGCATATCATCTAGCCTAGGAATAGGATGACGATAATGAATAGTAATATTATTAATGCCTCTATAATCAACACACATATGTGATGTGCCATCCTTTTTCGGCACTAGAATAATAGGAACAACACAAGGACTAAGGGATTCGCGTATATAACCTTTGTCGAGTAGCTCCTGTACTTGACGCATACTCTCCTTCGTCTCCTCTGGATTGGTACGGTATGGTGCACGGTTGGGTAATGATGTACCGGGAATTAAGTCAATCTGATGCTCAATCCCTCGAATGGGAGGTAATCCTGGTGGCACGTCTTGTGGAAAGATGGCAACGAACTCCTGCAAAATGTTAGTGATAACAGGAGGCAAAAAGGAAGGCACGTCCACGAATGAAAATAATGCCTCTTTGCACACAAAAGCATAGCAAATAGATTTGCTGAAATCTAGCTCATCAATATCAGATTTGGTGGCAAGTAAACATGCACTTTTCAATTTAATTTCAGAAGTAACACTAGATGGTTTACTATTAGGCTTCATTTGTTGCTCAAATTCTTTTGCCACAATCTGATTTTCACTCTTATTTTTCTCCTGTTTTGCTTTACTAGCTCTATTAATATCATCTTTCAAAATGGAATCAGGAGTCATAGGAAGCAAAGTAATATTTTTTATCCTTATGAACAAGAGTATACTGATTGTTTCTACCATGGTGTATATAATTTTTATCAAATTGCCATGGTCTACCAAGTAATAAGGAACATGCTTGCATAGGTACCACATCACAATCAACATAATCAGCATACGTTGAGATACTAAAATGCACACAAACAATACGTGTTACCATAACCTTGCCGCTGTTGTTGAACCATTGGATGTAGTAAGGATGTGGATGTGGTCTTGTGGTGAGAGATAGCTTCTCCACCATCTCCATGCTAGCCAAGTTGTTGCAGCTCCCTCCATCTATGATGACACGAACATAACTTTTCTTCACAACTCCCTTTGTATGGAACAAATGATATCTCTGATTTTGCTCAGCTTGTGTAAACTGCACACTCAAAACACATTGAGCAACTAAACATTCATACATGTCAGCATCTTCAGGAGCCATGTATTGCGTCTCATGATCAGTATCATCTCCATCGTGTTCTTCACTTGTAATAAGAGCCAAAGTCTCCTCATCATAGTCACTAGCAGACTCATGCCCACCATCCTCAATAGTAATCATCACACGCTGAGATTTGCATTCTCGCGCATAATGTCCTCTTCCCTTACAACAACGAAAAATAATATCACTTGTGTGTCCTGTTGATGCCATGGAAGAAGAAGAGCTCTGTACAGGCCCGACGGGTGTGCTCTTGGCAGATAGTGGTGGTTGTGCCTGCTTTCTTGTATCATGGCTCGAGGTGGCACCTGATAGAGGTGCTGGTGCAGTGGAAGTAGAAGATGCACGCGGTGTCCATGATGAAGGTCGACCTACAAAAAAGTTAGTTCGCGCCAATGCTTGTCGATCCTGCACTTCACGTTCAGCTTTACAAGAAAAATGGAATAAATGAGTGATATTAGTATACTCCTTATACTCTAGAATGGTCTGAATCTCTCTATTTAAACCAGCCATTAAACATGCAAGCATAGCTTCATTCTCCTCAACAATACCACATCTAATCATGCCAGCTTGTAATTCCTGATAATATCTTCTACGGAATTTTTCCCTTGTCTCAAATGCTGCAGTTTTTGAAGTAATTCATGTTGATAATATGGTGGAACCCAATGAGTACGCATAGCAGTTTTCAAAGCAGCCCAAGTAGCTGGAATAGGATATAATCTACAATGTTCAGACCACCATACACATGCAAAACTAGTGAAAGCACAAATAGCAGTAGCAACCCGTCTCTCCTCGGGATATTGTAAACATGTAAAACGTTGTTCAGTTTCTAACTACCATGTAAGATATACATCACCAATGTATCTACCCTCAAACGATGGAATACTCCATTTCAGTTTAGGAATATGGTCATAATCTCGTACTTGAGGTGGTGGTGCAGGTTTACCATTGCGAATATATACCTGAGGTCGACCTGCTGGTGGTGGTGATAGTGGCTGCACGTAGTTCTGATTTTAATCAACTTAATCCTCGTAATAGTCCTCCACCTCTGCAGTAGTAGCAGGAGCTACAGAAGCACCAACAATAGTAGCAACAGCACCAGAATTTTGTCCTGGCTCAATAGGAACACGATCTGCTCGCCCTACTATATCGCGGCGTAGAGCTGGTCATGGGAGACGTTTGAGCAAATCATCGAACTGGGCGTCCAACTTGGTGTCAATTGTATTCTCAATGTCATGCATCTTCTCCATTGCCTTTACAAAGCTGGCCATCATGTCTTCCACCTGTTGACCCAACATTTGATGAAACTTATCATGAAGCTCCTTTTTTGTCATGTTCTCCCAGTCAATCTCGTCGTCTTGTGGTCCTGCCATAGTTAGTAGCAATAGAAACAGACAAGAATATGATCCTATAGACTACTGGAAAATAGTGGTGGTGGGGTGTCACAAATCCGTCAAGCGAATCTCAAATTCTTAAAAGTTCTTACCCAGCGGCAGGTGGTGATCGGCAACCGTTGTAGTCAAAACTCTCAAATCTTGGATAAAGCAATTACCAGGGAGAGTCAAATGCACGACGTAGATGTATGTGTAGCTGGGAAGGCTTATAATATGGTAGCAAAAAGGGTCAGCAATGATCAATTCAGAGATGCAAAGTTGAATAAACGCTCAACGACGGTACTTTGCTGGTCCTAGGCTAGACCGTGGTAGAGACACGAGCCTAAAACACTAACAAAATCACGGTGCTGCATGTAAACAAGGGAGGAGCACGCTCTGAATTTTTTTCCTTTTTTTTCACTTTTTCACTTTTTTTTCTCCGCACCAATTTTTTTTCCGAAAAGTCTACAAATGGTCTAAAAACTGTCGAGCCAGAATTTTCTAGACTTAGTTCTTTTTTGAAACTAGAACTATTTTTTCTACTGCGGGTAGCACGAAAGTTCGGAGTCCTACTCTGCCACGACTCGGAGTATGGCGTGATCTTGAAATCCAAAATAGAGTAACGAAAAATTGGACTCAGACTAGGACTGGTGGCGGAGATGAATCTGGTGGAACTCAGACTGGTGGCGGAGATGAATCTGGTGAAACTCAGACTGGTGGCGGATATATGTTCCAGGTGGACCCGGATTGGCGTGATGGCGGTAGATATGTGGTGGCGTATATGGACTCGGATTGGCGGTGAATATGTGATGGTGGTATATGGCAGCGACAATGAAGTTCGCGCGGTGGTGGTATATGGCAGCAGCAATGATGATGATGCGGTGGTGATATATGGCAGCAGCGACGTGACAACTTGTGAACAGAACTCGAAACTCTAAAAGAATAGACGCTAAGACCAACAACTTGACACGACGATGCAACCGCAAATTCAACAAAGCAAATACAAAAAAGATTGTGCAAAGGCTCATATTGGTTCGGATAGGATGAACTAACCCTAAATTTTTTTTTGGATTTTTCCTGGACTATAGGTATGAAGAAACAGACTCTATCAAAACTGGGAAAAGCTGTAAAATCTCAGCGAGCAACCTAAAAATCTGATACCACTTGATAGAGGCAAAGTTGTTACGTCTTTCGATGAGATGGTGATTATCGTTTCGGAGGAGTAGACTTTCACGATCCTACTACGTACGTGCGAGGACGTCGCGCCTTAGCAATCGCTAAACCAACTCCGAGAGGTTGTCGACCACGCCGGAGCACGATCAACCTGACCACAAGGGTCTATTTCCTGCGAGCAAACGAAGACCAAGCAAGAAAACTGATATTGCAATCTGGATATTGTGAATATAAGAGGAAGGCTTTATTAATGAAGGTGGGGTTCTGTGACGTATCGGTCTGGTCATTGAACACAAACGAAGTACGCGAAGTTGCAGCTATGGCGAACTTTAATATAAACAAAACTCAAAATCTAAACGGTGCCCTAAAGGCTGTATATATGGAGGAAGAGGGGGAATTTCGTGGCCCTTGGTGGAGGGGTCCGAAACCAACCCTATCTCTTGTTTCCCTACACATACAGACTCTAAAAATAGCCTATACTTATGTATTTCGAAATTACAAGGGCCTGGCCCAATAATAAGGTGGCGCAACACCTAGAATAGCCTCTGGACAAAAGTTATGAACTAGCATCTTGTATATTTCGTCCAAGGCTTCATGCACTCATTATGGTGGCTTCAACGTCCTGAAATCATCACTTGTAAGTCCGTTCTTGTTCCCCTTGCGCATGCCATCATCTCAATGCTTGTTCTTGCTCCAATGTCCATCCTTCTCCAAGCTAGGCCCTTCATTTGTAAGCAAAACAAATGTATCCAATTTAGGCAGCATCATATTCTCATGAACATTAGAATCATTACCAAGAAACGACTGGTAATTTAATTGGTGTGCACGAGCTCTAGTAATTGGTCCAATATGTATAGCAGCAGGGGCTGTGGGTGTAACAATGGTATTGATGTCCTCATCAGCTGGACGGATTAATGGTGCCATCTTCGTTGCGCAGAACCGCAAAAGGAGTGAGGGGTTGCCCAGTGGCCTTCTTCGGCAATGGCTTCTTGGTCCTCTTGGACACACGAGATAAATCTTCAGAATGCACACTGGATTCAGGCGGTGCAGCGTTCAGAGGCTTCCTGGTTGAAGCTTTTGGTGAAGCATATGGCTTTGAAGCTTTTGCCTTCTTCTTCTTTTTCTCCTTTGGAGGTGAGGGGGCATCATCAGAATCATCTTCTCCAACAGATTGCTCCGCAGCTGCTCTCTGGACAGCAATGTGAGACAGAAGCCCGTCAAAATTGGCCAAGGGGCCAATCTTGTTCTCATTTGCTTCACGTGTCCCATCTAATCTTGGAGCGGAGGGGCCAGGGTTGAAGTTGAGGCCAAACTCCTTTTGATTCTTGACAGCTAAATCTTTTGCAAACTGGTAGTTGTGCTTGAAAAGATTGTCTTCACGACACCATAAAAGAGAAGATGGGTCGGCATTTTCAGGTTGTCGGCATCTGGCCATACAAGGATAGAATCTTTGTTCAATGGCTTCAACCTTGCTCTTTGGCACCAGGTCGCGGTACAGATAGTCACCCAAAGGGCGCTTGATGGCATTCTTTTCAGCATATTCAGGTGTGACAAACCTATATTTGAACCACTGCTCAGCCCAATATCTTCGGATCCACTAAACCCGGTTCTTGCGCTGGGTGTAACTTTCCTGTGGATCCGACTTGTACAGTTTGTACAAATTGTCAGGCAAATCAAGTGCGGTGTTGTCACGGTGTTGCCTGCCACCCTTACGTGCGGACTTCTTTGAAGCCATAACATTCAAGCAGATTGGTGTCAACACAGTGAATGGCTTTCGTCTGCTGATCAGACAAGAATTGGCTTCAGGAGATTTGATGTGACGCTGTAAGTATTCTGCAAATGAATGCAGACTATGAGAACAAAGGGATTCTCCCACGGACATGTACCTGTGACAACATTAGAGATGCGAGGGAAGGGGAAGAGGTCATATGCATTCTCAGAATATTTTGAAGATAAATCAGTTTAGAAGACATCGACCTCATAGTGCGAACACATTCACTTATTTGATGAGAGTTGGTTCCAGATTTGTACGAATCCATGAATACTAAGTACAGATGAGGAATCTAAATAGTTATGAAGCATAAGTGAACATACTAGGCATAATATGAGATGTAGGTGAAGATATATCCAGATTTGGAAGTGAAGAAACCACTTTTGGTCGAAGTGGATGGATTTGACGGATCAAAAAGGCAGTAAAAAGTAAGATTTAATTACCGCTAACGAACTGCTAGACGAGGTTCAAAGAGAGGCTGAGCAGTTCAATCTCCCACCCCCTAACTTGGTGGTGGAAGACACCTACGGCGGCGGCGGAGAGGACGAGGCCCGCGGCCGGTGTGAGGACGGCGTCGAAGAGGTCGTGGCAGCTAAGCACTTCGTGTGTGAGGACAGCGTCGAAGAGGTCGCGGCAGCTAAGCGCTTCGTCTCCAGTGTCGACGCGAGCTAGCAGAGGCGCTAGGGTTTGAGAGAGGTGGCGAGGTGGAAGAACAGATACTGACCGTGAGGGGGTAAGTATTTATAGGAAGGAGGAGGGCGGCGCAGCGCAATTATGCAGGTGCCCGTGGCGGTTCACATCTGAGAGACACGTGGCATGTATGCAACTCATTGAAGGTTGTTCCATGTTCCCACGCACGCCTAGATTGTCGGGTGGCCGTTCCGGCTTCTCCAGTATTCAGGCAATAAGCATACATCATTAAAATCAGATTTAAATGTTTGTCACTTTGTCTTCTGCTGACAAAGACTCAGAGAAGACAATTGACAGGTTTCAATAGAATGCATATGATTTGGACAGATAGAATTTGAGAAAGAAGCACAGAAGGGGTTAGGGTCCGATCACATTCACTTAGATCAATAAAGATTCAAGTATGAATACATAGCTATAAGTGACTGCTGTAGAGGACATAACACAAATACACACACACACACACACACACACACAGACACACACACACACACACACACACACACACACACACACACACACACACATATATATATATATACATACATACATACATACATACATACATAAAATCCATCCTACCACCCGGTGGTAGTTACCCCATATGTCTCATATACTACCATGTGGTACTATATATACTATTTTATTAGTTTAAATATGTTCATATACTATATCTAAGATATTTCAAAGCAAGTTACATGAAAAAATTGCACATAAACCCATAGTTTTTGTTATATTTATGAAATACGTACATATTTGTACGTAAAAAAGAGCATACTCAAAACATGATACATACTACCTAAAAATTAGTATATATACTACCTAATCATTGTTATATACTACATAGTACACGTACATACTCTCGATTTCTATAGATACTACATACAGCATACAAAATAAAGTGGTGGTAACTACCATTGCTTGTAGTTAACATTTATCCTATACATATATATATATATATATATAGGGTGGGTCTATTATGATAACACCCTCTAGAGTCTTATTCTGCACACCAAACGCTTATTCTGCTAACACCTACCGAACCAAACTAAAGAAACTGCGCACTCACCCGGTCAAACCCCACACACGCAACCCCCACCTCCCACCTTCTTCCTCCTGTGACCACCCAACCACCCCGAACACCCCCACCGCCCACCACCCACCCCTGACCCGCCCCACCTCCTTCCACCTTCCACTCGTCCTGCCCTTCCCACGCCGAACTGCCACATCCCCGCCGCAGCCTTCCTCCCCCCACCGGCGAGCCGCGCTGGTCCTCCCGCCCCTGGGACACCTTGCAGCACGAGCCACCGCTGGATCCAGGCTGCGGTCTCCTCCCACCACCGGATCCAGGCCACGGCGACGCCCCATCCCCCAACCTTCTTCGCCGTCGGCGTGCCCATCCCGCGGCCTTCCCCACCACCTCCCTCCCTGCTCCACCCTCCCTCGGCCCACCATCTACTTGCCCCAATCCACACCGCCCAGACCCCGACGACTCCACCAACAGCATGCGCGGACCTCCCTCCCACTACTGCCCCCCTCCTCTCAAGTGGCAGGCGTCCCGAGCGCCAGCGCGCGACCCATCTCCCCAATCCCCGGATCAGCTACGAGGATCCCGCGCTACCACCGGCTAACTCGCCGGATCCGGCCTCCCTGATGGCCGTGGAGTACGAAGACGACCGTATCCCCCTCCCTGATGGCTGGTGGCGCTGTGCTCCGGCTGGCTCCTCCGACGAGCTTGCAGACGACGGGCGAGGAGATCCGGCGGTCTCCGTCCTCACCTCCTCCTCCCGTGGCCATCTCCCCTATTCTGCTCTTTCTCTCACCGCCTCGCCACAATTGTGTCGTTGGCCTCCAGTTGCTGTACTTGGTTGTCGTGCCAGTGCAGCTCGCCGGGGATACATGGTGCAGTGCAGATCCACCATCCGGCCGGAGCACCTTTCCATCTCCCCTCCCCACAGCCCCACCTCCTCCTCCCGGACATCCGATTCTCCTATGAACACCATCTCGCCCTCCTGCTCCTCCATACACCACATCCCTCGCCGACAATCGATTCGAGGGAGGCCCGAGGAGGAGTGTCAAGGCCTCATTTTTCCTCTTTAGCTCAGCCACCAACGAGCTACTCCTCCCCCACGCCATCCTTGAGTGCAGTTCGCCACGGGCACGCCCATACAAGGCATGTGGCGTCGCAGTGCCGAGCGAGTGTGGATGTACATCAGTACATTACTATGCAGTCTACTGCAAAACCGGCTGGATTTTTGTTGAGTTCTTTCTTCTATGTTGGTGAATCCTTTTATGTGATGAATACTTGGACAGGTTGCTGCAGCTCAGTTCTTCTTTGCGTTTTTCAGATTTTGGATGTGTGTGGTATCACTGCAGTACACTTCCGGGCGCTGCAGCAAACAATAGCGGGCATGGCAGTTGGTGGCAGCATAGAGTTTGGCTGGGCATGGCTGCATGGGTTGCAGTTCCCTGTGACGTCAAGGAGGGTCACCTCTCGCTATAATGCAGTTTGTTTATTTATGTGTGACTAAATTCTGTTTTATCTATGAAGTGCGTTTCAATTGTTGAGAAAATTGTGAAAATCGCCGGAGGAAAAAACAGGGCATTGCCTGATGCAGTTCGGCCGGGAGACCTTTGCGGCTCAAAACAAAATGTTTGAAAAACTGGAAAAAGAGTATTGCGATTCATCATTCGATAAAAAAAATGTTGCCGTACACTTGCCGTCGTCTCTGCGGTCCACTCGTTCATAAAAAAATTAAAAAAACAACAGCAAAAGCTCGTTTGATAAAAATAACGTCCGACAAAACAAATTATGCAGCTCGCTTGCCCATCCGATGCAGTGCGGTTTTCATTTAGAAGCAGTGCAGTCGGCCTGTGATGTTGTTCATCCCGTAAGTGCAAAATAATTGTTACCGAAGAGAAAAAAGTAATGCGGTTCACTTCTTGATAGTGTGGTGGTTCATTTACACCCGATGCAGTGTGGTCCACTCTTGTTCATAAAAAAAATTAAAAAACAACAAAAACTCGTCCGACAAAAGAAATTATGCAGCTCGCTTGCCCATCCGATGCAGTGCGGTTTTCACTCAGAAGCAGTGCGGTTGGCCGTATGATGTTGTTCATCTCGTAAGTGCAAAAAAATTGTTACGAAAGCGAAAAAAAGTAATGCGGTTCACTTTTTGGTACTGTTGTGGTTCGTTTACACCCGATGTGAAGTGCACTCTACTTTCTCGTTCTTGAAAAAATCACGTTTGAATAAAAGAAACCATGCAGTTCTCTTACCCGTATGATGCAGTGCGGTTTTCGTGTGTTGCAGTGTGGTTTTCAGTCGGATGAAGTACCCACGTCGATTTGGGTGTCGCGAAAAACAGAGTGTCCGCATTTCGGTAAATTCAAAATTCCTCTTAAACCGTAAAGAATTAGAGAGAGTGTTCTACATGAAAGAGTTGCGTATCGTCGATATCTTTCCAACGGCGTATCATTTGAATCATTCCGACCAGCGGTTTGCAAAAATTTAGCCAAAAACGGCCGCTGCCACTCGTCGTCCGTCGCACGATATTCAAAATTAACTTAAAACCGTAAAGAATTTGAAAAATATTTCAACATATGAAAGTTGCGCCTCATTCGTAGCTTTCCAACGGCGTATCAGACGCCTCGTTTCGACAAACGGTTCAAAAACTGGAGCGAAAACAGTACCGAAAATTTGAATTTTTTTTTAAAAACAGAATACCGCGATTTAGTAAATTTGAAAGTGCTCTTAAACCGTAAGGAATTAGAGAAAAATTTATATATGAAAAAGATGCGCCTCGACGATATCTATCCAATGGCGTATTGTTTGGTTCATTCCGACGAGCGGTTTAGAAGAAATCGCGAAAAAACGCTCGCTGCCACTCGTCATGGGCTGCACCATTTTCAAAACTGCTCTTAAACCGTGTGGAATCTCGAAAAGTGTTCAACATGTCGAAGTTGCGCCTAAACCATAGATTTTGAACGGTATATTACACGCCTCATTACGATAAACGGTTAAAAACTTAGAGCGAAAACAGTACCAAAAAAATAACGCGTGCAATTTTTTTCGACGAGAAGTTCACTCGTGTGAGTACTGCAGCACACTTGGTTCAAAGAATGACGTGCACTTGCGTTCAGCGTGCAGTGCGGAAGTGGTGTGCAGAATAGTTATTCTGCTAATATTAGCATAATAGACCCTAGGTGCGGCGCTGGGCAACGGCGGTGGCGCTCGCGGGGGCGGCCACCGGCGACGACATCGTCCACCAGGACGTCGACGCGCCCAAGATCCCCTGCTGCTCGAACGACTTCATGCTCGTACACCCCCCTCCCCATCCCCCTCCTCCTCCTCCTCCCCGCCTTTCCTGAGCTAGTGGAGCGGCCGACCCCGATTCCTGATTTCGAGCCCATGGTCGGGTGGCCGGTGGAGCTCCGTTCTGGCCGGGTGCGCGACCCCGGAGCCTCCTGATTCTGAACCAGTGGCCGGGTGGCCAGCGGACCTCCGTTCTGGTCGGGTGCGTGAACCTGCAACCTCCCGATTCCGAGCCCGTGGCCGGGTGGCCGGCGAAGGTCCGTTCTGGCTGTTCGTCACCCCGTGCGGCGCCAACGCCGCTGTCCACCCGGCGAGATCGACCGCTCTCCCCCCTCGGCCTCCTGCAAACACAGCGATGAGAGGTCTGTAGTTCACTATTTTGTGTTTTTTCTGAAGATAAATGGAAGTGCAAATGCAGTCTGCTAGTGATTTGCTCTTGAGTTTCATTTTACTTATGTTTGCAGGAAAAAAGGGTGGTGTGGTTTGGTTGGATGCCCCGTTACTAAAAAAATCTTGTTGAAAAACTGTAGTTTGTTGTAAAGATATATGTTTGAGTGTATGCCCCTTTGCTCTCTACCTCTGATGTTCATAGTTTTGTGGTATTCTCTAAGTACTTGTCAATGTATGTCTAGGTGCAAGTGGGCTGATATGCTACCCATTTTCCTTTAACAATGAGATTTCACTAGTAGTTCATTCACTTTACGCAAATATCACTTAACTAGATAGGTTGGTGTGTCGCTCAACAGCCCATACTTGCATCCAT
Source organism: Triticum dicoccoides (assembly GCF_002162155.2). Lineage (NCBI taxonomy): Eukaryota > Viridiplantae > Streptophyta > Magnoliopsida > Poales > Poaceae > Triticum > Triticum dicoccoides. The sequence continues at coordinate 351,083,668 of NC_041385.1, read as the reverse complement.
AATTAGATTTAAAATATACTGAAGAGAAGTACATATATAGCCATGACTGTGTGATATATTGTTTGTCAGGATATGGTTGTACTTGATTAAGCCTATATTGTAGACAGAGTGTCCAAATTTACCATGGTGTTAGCTTTATTATTCAGGTAGAGGTTGTCAAGAAGACAAAATCAGTTGGGAAGCTCAAACAAGAAGATGAGAATTTATTTATTTGGATGAAGATGGTGGTCATTTATTTATCAAATGCAAAAATGGTGAAACTGTTGCGGAGAGCACTTGATTTGGAAGGAGTGAGACTTGATTTGCTGCAATGTGCAGGGCCTATGGAAGTGCTTGATCATATCTGGAGTCTGGATTGCCAGCAGCGCGACATGGTACTGGTTCTGCTATGGGAATGGTGGACGGCAAGAAATAAAGCCAATGTAGGGGAAAGTGTGAGAAGCACTGACAATATTTGCTATGCCATCAGTTAGCACATTCAGGACTTCAGCCAGGCTGTTGTTCAGCCCAAGCAAGCCACTAATCAGTTCAATGAAATTTGGCAGCGGCCGCCTGCTGACTTTGTCAAAGTTAACTCTGATGCTGTCTTTTATGCGGATACTGGATAGGGAGCCTGAGGGTGTGTTTTTTGTTCAGATCAAGGTGATTTCTTGGCGACCAGAGAGGGATATATGCAGCACATCTCGGGACCTCTGCATGCCAAGGCGAGGGCAGGTTTGAGGGCAGCAGAAGCGAGTGCTGAATCTGGCCTACACAGAGTGGTACTCGAATCTGACTGTATTTTTTATCAGGGGATGGTTGTATTTTTACACAGGGCTGATTGTATTTTTATGAGGGGGCTCAATTGCAAGAACATGACAGTAAAATCATAGGGAGCTGATTGTATTTTTATGAGGCGAATATTATTCTTTTTAGCAGTTCATCACACCATCATGTTACTATTGTTGAACTGATGAATTCAAGCATTTGTACTGATGCTGCCATTTTGTTGTACTGATCGTTCTTATTAAAAGAGTAAATAGGACCTCACTCCCGCTCTCTTCCCGTTTCGCCGACCACTCCAGCTGTCGACCGAGCTGCTCGCGGCCGATCGTTCCACCCGCCCGCCTCCCTCTCGGCAACCTAGGCCCCACCCTAGGCGCAATGATGGGCGCCGGGGCATGTGCGACGATGGAGGCGCTTGCGTGGGAAGTCGTAATGATCTCTCTATGTGTTTGTACATAGGAGGTATTTTTCATAGAGTAATTTTGAATGATTCCAAAAAGGGTACTTGACCTAATTTCCGTATGGGTTTGTACTGAACGTGTTTTCGCATACTAGATTTTACTCTTTTTTTGTATGGCTTTTCCATGTAACTTTTCAATGGTTTACGGTTTTCATAGTCCTTGAACTTGCATGGGTTATATCATTGGATTGAATGATATTTTTTTTGAAAATAAAATGTTTTGTGTCTTTCTTTTTTTAAACTCAATTTTCTTTGCAACGATGTTTTGGATTTCTCTCATTTTGCGACTTGAACTTTTACCATTTGAATTTTCATGGGTTTTTCTTTTGTTTGAGCTTTTTCCCAAACTTATCTGAGACGTCATGTTTGAACATGCCACTTTTATAGTTGTGAACTTGTGGTTTTTCCATTTATTAAATTGCTTTTTTCCTCCGAACTTTTGCTATGATTTCTTTTTTTGCAAATTTATTGTCCCTTGAGTCAGAACTGATGCAATTTTTAATTTTTAATTTATGGTACTTATGGTACTAGAGAGTTTGTACTTCTCAAAAAATAGTCAATCGATGTTCTTTTAGTTTTAGTTTTTAATTTTCTTTCTCATCCTTATCCTTACTGACGGTGTCAGCACCTTCGTACCTTTATGGTTTATATACTTGAATGGACTTACAGTTTTACTATTTTATTCTTTTAAAAACTTATGTTTTCTTCTCCAAACTTCCTACCTGACAAGAATGAGAACTTATTTATTTTTTACATTTGTACTTCCAAGTGTCTTTAATGACATTTTCACTATTTTACTTTGTTTTACCTCACCAAACAGGCGCACAACACATTTGAAGAAACTAAATACTAATCTTTGAAGCACTAGGGGGGTAACCATTGCACATGACTTCATGTGTGCCTTCATCATAGAAAAATAGACTGAATATTGCCAAGTTCTAAGGTTGAATAAATGAATCATATAGAATATTGTCAAATCCCCTCATTTTTCTCACTAAAACAAACTTATGTACTTGCATACAACCCTCTTTGAACTTGGACGACACCTAGTCCTCAACTTGGACGATGGCCAGTGCTCAACTCAGACGGAGGACATTGTCGTTGCTTTTTAACCATGAATGCTTCTAAAGACACTGGGAATTGCTTCAAAACTTCTTTATACTTTTTAACATGAGGGTTCTCTCAGCTGGGCCAAGAAGCAATGCAAATATAATATTTTTATTCTGCAAGAACGAAACACTTCAATAATTAGCAACTAATCTATCAGTACATGCAGAACAATTTCAGTTTTGAGAACAAACTTCCATTGATGTGTTAAACTCTGAATTTGTATAAAGGACATGATGGGTCTCAGGCTACTTAGAAAATCTTGACACACTTTTACCATGAGGCACCTTCTCCTTGATGTTGAATAGAAGAATGTAGATAAAGAAACAATTCAATTTTTTTCTAAAATAAGAATTGAATTGAACAAAAATTAGATATTGAACTAAACTAAAAAAGAAACTAGACTAAATAAGAAATGAAATTGAACTAGAATTTGAAATTGAACTAAAATTGGACAAAAATTTCATTCATCAAATGTTACAAGTATAACATACAAACTCCGAAAATCATGTGGATTTATCTAATTCATGAGCGGCAATTCCCTAAACCAGTGAACTTCTCTTAATTTTTCTTCATCAGATACATCATCACCTGTTTTTGTTTTTTCTTCTCTAATATGCATTGAACTGCAGCAATAAACAGAACAACTTGTACACCAGTATAATTTTTGCAAAGCGAACTGATACCTTTTCTAACCTGAGAACTGCAGAAAATTAGCAAAAGTGAGCCACCAAATTCTATATAGAAGTGCAGAAATTAAGACATCAAAAGCTTAAACAAAGTAGTTGGAATTTTTTTAACACATCAGCATTTGAACATCTAGTAGTTCTTGTCCTCGAAACAAAGTACCTTCATTTTTAACCACCGCAAATAAACTCTTAAATACTTATGGCAAGTATACTTGAACTAATGTATCCTTTTTCTAGCTACTGAATTGCTAACCACCACAAATAAACTCTTAACTACTCATGACAAGTATTTTTGAACTGATGTATCTTCTTTCTAGTTACTGAATTGCTATACCACATTACTGCATCCTTGGAAGTGAAATACCAACATCATTGGTTGTGTAAAACACTCAAAAGAATGGCTTGTTGTACTGTATTTTATAGTACAAAATGTACTGAACTTAACTAATTTCACACTAGAATTTAATACTTCATACATACACGTTAAGTAATGCAAACATAGAAAACTCAAAATTTCTGCAGTCTATAAGATATAGGAAACCCCAAATTTTCTAACGAGTGCACTTGCATGGAGTTACCTACTGAACTTCTAAGCTGACATTGGTTCTCCGATTTTCTTTACACAACCAATTTCCTGTTTTTTAATAAGCGAACTGATGGAAACTTGATGGTGCACTTCTGTATTTTGTTCAAGGTGAACTGATGCACTTGCAAAGTTGACTTATTATCTTCCTTTTTCATATTGAATTGATGTTTGTTCACAAAATGAAAAGATTAATGACGTGAACATTCAGTACATTTGTACCTTCGCTAGCGCCGCACTAGAACTGACATGATAAGTTAAGTTATAGTGATCCATCGATAACAGGTCAAACCATCCTTATGCTTGAGTGCACTAGAGCTGACAACAAACCAATGCTCTATCAAAGGTTCAACCAGGCCAAATTTCGAAACTGGCCAAACTAGTAGTTGACAGGCAACACTGCATTCTTCTCTACTATCTTCTATCAATTCAAGAGTCGAGATGGACAAAGTTCATCGAGTCTGCACTATCTGTTCACACAAGCTACAGAGACTGGAGAGTGAGGGTCTCAAATATCAGTTCATAGAAACTACAGATCATAGCAATAATTCTCTATAATCATTTTTTCATCAATCAGCTAGTTTGTCTCCATGTTGTAGGGAGGGAGCAGCAACTTTGCATTGTGGCAGCCACTGAAACGAGATCAGGGTTGTGGGTGGAGGAGGGGTCGAGGGACGATAGCCGGCGATGGAATCGAGGTGGAGGTTCTCGACCGTGGTTGATGGATCGCACGGGGGCGCTGGGCTTACAGCGGATGTACAAGAAGAACTAGAGAAATATGGCAGATCAAATACGATATAAAAGTGCAGATCAAATTGTTTTGTCGGTTGGGGTCAATGTAGAAATTCATGTAAAAAGAACCAAGCAAGTTCATGTTCAGTAACATTACAAGTTACCAAACAAACCTAAAAAGATTTCTGTACTTTGAAATACTTCATTTTTACTTCCCAAATACTTCATTTGTTTTGAAATATGAACTTCTATATTTATTTCCTTAGAACTTGTTATCTTCTCCCTGTGAATTCCGAGGGGGTTTTGTGTTTCATTATTTTTGTTTATCTTGTTTTCTGTTTTTGTATGAACATATAGGGTTATACATGTTGAACTTATAGACCAGCGGCGCTTGGAGGCAGGGGGTAGGCGGCAGCTGCGCTGGACCATGCCGGGCATTTTTTCTACACTAGATAGTGTGTAGACATGCTGCCAAGGTCTCACACATGTTTTGCTAGAACAAGTTGAGTTGAATATCTTTCATTTTGAACTTTGAAAGAAGCTACAACTTCTGTTGCCCAAATGTGTATATAATTTTATGTTTTCCAAGCACATACCTTCTGTTGTTGACGGGCACGCCGCCCCTACTTCTGTGGACTGACGGCGCCGACGAAGTGGAGCTGAAGGAGTGAGGATCAAAAGCAACCTATGGACTGAAACTCACTGCGAATGGTTCGACACCAATGACATCTTTGGAAGGGCAATGACAGTCAACATCTCATAGCCCCCTATTTTGATACAATAGCTGAACTTATTAGCAATAAAATAGCTGATATGATGGAGTAAACATTAAGACAGTTTTGGATTTCCTGCACTCCATCAATTGATTGAAAATAGAGTAGGTTCTTTTTAGCAAGTCAAGATTCGGAAACTAAATCAATCAAAGCACACAGATGTAATCCTCAACAGCCATCATCAAACTAAACTTGATTTGCAATTTCTTCAGAAATTAGAACAAATAGAGGACAACCGAGCGACGAGTAGAGAGCCTCCTTACAGTGAAGAAATAGGGGTTACAATGAAGAAATAGGGGTTGACGCGGATGGCGGTGGACATCCAGAACTAGGGGATCCTGAAGGACTCAAATTTTATTATTAGTTCATTATAGTAGTCCTAGTCAGTTGGTCTTTTTAGTACTCCGCAAGGTGCCACATATGTACTAACTATAGCGATGTATTTGTACTGCCCAAAAACACACCTGCAAGATGAACCGAAGGGGAGCTCCATCACCTGCAAGATGAACTGAAAATGCCGACTAAGGTGACCTGAAGAATCACGAGATGTTGAACTGAATATACACAAGAGAAGGAGATGAACATATATGGGGGGTGCGCTTAGCGCTGTGTTGCTGAACAACCTAGGGTGGCGGCTGTGAACAGCTGGGGCGCTGCAGCGATAGAGCCCCACCAGCGGGACGAGGTAACCATCAATCATCTTTCAGGAGAGCAGCACCAACCACTTCAACGCATCTTTTTTACATGTCATACCGTCTACTATTTCCTTGCTAAGGTGCATGATAATGACTAGCCATTTCCCGGATGCAGAATCTTGTGCAATGTTTAATAGACAATAATTCAGAATTCTTTTACAGTGCCTGATTTTGTCCTTCTCCCTACAAAGGAAGATGCAGTCAAATTTTTCCACACTTCTCAATCAACAATAGCAGACATGAAACAAGCAGTGCAAATTTATCCTTAACCCAAGGAAATCAAGTAAGGAACTAAGTTAAACATGTTTAAGTTTGACTAACACTCTATATTAGCATCTAGATCAGAAAAGCAAAAAATATTACCTGCACAATTTCACTTAGATTATCCTCCATGTGCAACACCTCACACGCATTCGTTCTAATAGCAATGAAGTCTGAATCAAACTTATCGTAGGACTCAAGTGCCTACAAGGATGAGGTCACATGACATCAAACTGGAGTCACTAGGGGAACATATGAGAAGCAAGACATCAGGAGGGATCTAAGATACAAATGAGAATTGTCGTAGATGAACATGAGCGTAGCGCGAATGTAACAAAAGGGATCCCAACCAACGCATCATATAAGATATAGTTGGGATATAACCTGCGAGTATTCGAGAAGGAAATGAGCCAATTCACTGATGGGAAATGCTTCCTTTGAGTAACCTTTTTATTTAATCCTCAGAAGACCTGCAAACAATAAGCACAAAAAAACCTATCCTCTGTCATGCGTTCCTTCAAGCAGTGCACACGCACAATGGGAATGAGCAAATAACACACACAAAAATCACGTAGGGCGAGCGAGGCTGCTTGCAAGGTTAGAGCAACCGAGCAGCACAGGAGGGAGTTGGCCGCGGCTAGAGTGTGGGGCGCGTGGCAGGTCTCCGGTCATCGGAGGGGTGTGAGCGACGCGGGGCTGGTCACCGAAGGGAGCGCGGGGCATTCGTAGCCGGGCCAGTGGGTTGGGGCGGTTGAATTCCTAGGCCACGGTGATTTTAGTGCAGGAGCTAGGTGTCCATGCATGGAGGAGACGGCGGTCGGCAAGACATTGAACGGACTGGGGTTGAGGCGTTGAACTGCCTGTACGCGACAGCGGAGCGATAGCGGCTGGTCGATCTAGTGCAGGACGACAGCGGCGGCGCCGGTTGCGTTTTGGGGCTTGGGGCTGTGGCAGAATAGACCGGTTGTATATACTATATCTAAGATACTATATTTAAAGTTGCATGACAGGTCTCCGGTCTATTCTGCTAATATTAGCAGAATAGTTATTCTGATAACACTTCCGCACTACACGCTCAACACGAGAGCACTGCTATTTCTGTAGCAAGAGCACTGCAATACAGACTAGTGAACTTCGTGTTGGAAAAAACTGCACACAATGTTTTTCTGGTACTGTTTTCGCTCTAGTTTTTTAACCGTTTGTCGGAACTGTTTGGAAGGGGAGCCTTGGCGCAGTGGTAAAGCTGCTGCCTTGTGACCATGAGGTCACGGGTTCAAGTCCTGGAAACAGCCTCTTGCAGAAATGTAGGGAAAGGCTGCGTACAATAGACCCAAAGTGGTTGGACCCTTCCCCAAACCCTGCGCAAGCGGGAGCTACATGCACTGGGGCTGCCCCTTTTTGTCAGAACAAGGGGTGTAATATATATTTGGAAAGCTATGGATTAGGCACAAATTCGCCATGTTGAACACTTTTCATGATTCCACGCGGTTTAAGAACGGTTTCAAAAATGGTGCAGCGGACGACGGGTGGCAGCAAGCGTATTTTCGTGATTTATTCTAAACCGCTCATCGGAATAAAGCAAATGATACGCCGTTGGAAAGATATCATCGAGGTGCATCTTTTTCATATCTATTATTTTCTCTAATTCATTACGGGTAAAGAGCAGTTTCAAATTTACTAAAGCGCGGAATTACATTTTTTTGAATTGTTTTCAATTTTTGGTACTATTTTTGCTCTAGTTTTTGAACCATTTGTCGAAACAAGGCGTGTAATATGTCGTTGGAAAGCTATGGACAAGCCGCAACTTTCATATGTAGAAATGGTTTTGAGATTCCTTACGGTTTTAAGTTAATTTTGAAAATGATGCAGCAGACGATGAGTGACAGCGGTCGTTTTTCGTGAAATTTTTACAAACCGCTTGTCAAAATGATTCAAATGATATGTCGTTGGATAGATATCAATGAGACGCAACTTTTTCATGTAGAACACTTCTCTCTAATTCCTTACAGTTTAAGAGCAGTTTTAAAATTAGTGAAATGCGGACACTTTGTTTTTTCGCGACACCCAAATCGACGAGTAAACTTCATCCGACAGAAAACTGCACTGCTTCAGACTGAAAGCGCACTGCATCAAACAGTCCAGTGAACTTCATGATTTCTTTTTGTCGGACGTAAACTTTCTCGCACAAGTTTTTGTTGTCTTCTTTTCAACTTTTATTTGAGCGAGAGTGGACCGCAACACTCCCGAAAGTGAACGGCAACACTACCAAAAGTGAACCTCATGAGTTTGTGTTGTCCTTTTTTTGTACATATTAATTTTTTAAGCGCGTTGACCAAGCGAGTGGACCACAGGGACTGAGCGAGTGAACTACATCTAATATAGAAGCGAGCATCATTTGAGATCTTTTTTGGTTTTGTGTTTACCAAGTGGACAGCAGAGGAGCGAGCGTGCTACGTCTAATATATGCACTCCATTAGACAGGCAAACGAACTGCATTGATTCTTTTGTTTTTTTATAAAAAAAGTTATGAACGAGAGTGACAGCAGAGACAAAGGGCAAGTGAAGTGAACAACAACACTCTTTAAAAGTGATCCACAACACTCTTGAGAGTGAACCGCATTACTTATTTTACTAGTTTAAGTGTCTTTCAACTAACACAACATAAACCTTTTAAATACATTTTTTCAAAGTGAAGTGTACTTCAAAGTCCTTTGGAGTGGGCTTTTTTTAAGACTGGAATGCACTGCATTTTCCTCTTTATTTATTCTCTATAGAGTTTGGTTTTCCCATAGTGCACTGCATATATTATTTTGGTTAATGAAATATGCACCGTGGGGACGAGACGAGTGGACTGCACTGTTTGTTTGCATGCTACACATTACACACAAGCATTCATCCACATCCATTTTTACTCTCATTTCTTCTCTGCATTTTCTCAAACAACAAAATGAACTTCTTTGAAGGGAACATCGATGCTCTCTTCTCCTTCATTACCGAGTGCATAACAAAATACTTTTCCAAAACATGAAAAACTTGGATGTAGTGAACTACCTCGTCAGTTTTCCACAGAGCAAATGAAAAACATGTATGTAATGAACTACCTCGTTAGTTTTTCACACAACAAAACCACCAAAAAATTTAGTATATGAACTACATCAGTTTTTTTTTTAAATTTACATCTTGGTCTAGGAAAATTTACAAAATGAACTGCATTGTTTTCCTAACATTTTTCACCAAGGAATTAAAGCGAACCTCTCCACGAACAAAAGTGAACCTCTCAACAAAAATTAACACACAACTCGTATCACACTCAAGCATCATATATGTGTTTTCTCAAACAATAAAATGAACTTCAGGAAAAACGATGATATTCTTCTTTTCTCCTTCGTACATGTGCTGCACTGCATGTCGATACAATCTGCACTGCAAGATGAGAGAACAAAAGTTAGCAAATAAACGCCCGCACCACGCGGTGCACCACTAGACTGCAAGCCGGCACACTAACGTAATACCTCACGCGTGCTTGCCGGGATGTCAGGAACTACAGGGTATTGGGCAGGGGTTGCGAGGGAGAAGGAGGGGGGTGACCATAGGCCCTTCTACAGCTGGGTTGCACGCACGCTGCACTGCACCTCGAGGACCCGTGCATTGCAACAACCACATGTCGCACTGCTCCCGCGAGGAGGGGAGGTGGAAAAAGGGTCAGTGTGTCAGCTCATCAATGGGAACTCACTGTCTGGACACGCGGGGACACCCCAACCCCACCGGCAAGCAGGAGATCGAGGCGGAGGAGCGGATGCTCAAAGCCACTAGCTGCAGTTCCATAGCCGATGAAGAGGGGTGGCCGGACGTGTGCCTAGACTGGCGCGGGAGGCTGCAATTTGGCGTGTTAGACGATGCAGGGAACGAGCTGCATGCGCCAGAGCTGGGTTGATCGAGCGGCCTATCGGTGAGGGAGAAATCAACGAAGAGAGGGGGAGGGGGATGCACGGCCGTCCAAATTTTAGGGCATCGACTGGATCTGGCGCGGTGGCCCTGTGGAGAGGACGAAAATGCGTGGGTGGAGAAGGTGACCTCGGCGAGGGGAAGTGCACCGGCGGTGGCGGCTCGATTCAGATCGATGGCGAGTTGCGGATCTGGGCGACGTAGAGAAGTGGCGGCGCGAGCCCGGGCCGACTGTGGGGTGGGTTGGCAGGGCGAAGGGAGGTGCGGTGGGAGGTGGAAGGCGGCGGGACGGCGCGAGGCCTGACCGGCGGCGGGTTGGGGCAGTGCTCCCCATGGTTTGGAGGGGTGGCGTGGCGGCGTGGACAGTTGGAGCGTCGGCAGGGGTAGGTGGCTGGGGAAGGGAAGGGAGTCACGACTGGGTGAGGGAAGGGAAGGGAGCGCCGGCGGTGGGCAGCGCGACCGGATCCAAGGCGGCAGCCCCGGCGGCAGAAGAAAGTTGGGAGGAAGGTGGGTGGGGAGGGATGGGGTGAGTGCGCATAGAGTGGCTAGGAAGAAGCCAACCAGTAGGGGGGACTTTTTTTGTTTATAACTGCAGTTCGACTTGCGGTGGGTGGGTGGTCGGTTTTGTTTCTCTGCGTCAGCGAAGTGTTAGCAGAATAAGGCCCCGGTGTTATGATAATAAGGGTCTTAAGGGTGTTATTAGAATAGACCCACCCTAATATATATAGATCAACTCAACATTGTGAAGATAAACCTTTGAAGTCATATCAATGTTGAAGACAAACCAAATGCGAAGACTATGCAACCATGGCGCCAAGAGAAACACTTCAATAAGAATTTGGTGGTGGCGTTACCCACCGTATAGGAAGTATTAGACCCAGACATGACGCACAATTATCGTGGCACGCCAAAGCCAAATTCCATATTAATGTATTCACACTTAGAGGGTAAGTCTTCATTGATTGAAGATATACGTTACTTTGTGTGTTGCACATCTAAGTCATCAACATGCTTAAGCATTAGGACGTGTGTCGAATTACAGGACATTTGAGGATTCTAAGATATTTAGCTCACATCGCAACTTGCAAAACCCTGTCTCATCCAAGGGCTTTGTGAAGATATCTGCCAATTGCTCTTGAGTGTTGACGTGAATGATATGAATATCTTCCTTCATGACATGATCTCTGAGAAAGCGATGACGGATCTGAATGTGCTTTGTCTTCGAGTGTTGAACTGGGTTGTTGGCAATCTTGATGGCGCTTTCATTGTCGCCGGTAGAGTGGCACATGCTTCAAATGGATGTCATAGTCCTTGAGAGCTTGCTTCATCCAGCAGCAATGAATTCAGATTCAGCAGTAGAGAGAGATACACAGTTCTACTTCTTTGAAGACCAACAGACAAGAGATCGTCCAACAAAGTGACATGTGCATGATGTGGACTTGCGATGAACCTTGTCACCAGCATAAGAAGCATCCGAGAATCCAACTAGATCAAACTCTGAGCCCTTTGGATACCACAATCCTAGTGTTGGGGTGTAAGCCAAATATCAAAGAATTCGCTTCATGGCTAAGTGATGCGATTCCTTTGGTGCCGCTTGGAATCGGGCACACATACAAGCGCTAAGCATTATACCTGGCCTAGATGCACATAATTAAAGTAAAGAACCAATCATGGAGCGGTATACCTTTTGATCGAACTCTTTACCATTGTCGTTAGGGCCCAAATGAGTTTTGGTTTGCATTGGCATCGTGTATCGTTTGTAGTATTGCATTCCAAACTTCTTCAGGCAATCTTTGAGGTATTTTTCTTGTGATATGAAGATGTCATTGCTTTGCTGACAGATTTGAAGACCGAGGAAAAATTTCAGCTCACCCGTCATGGACATCTGATATTGCTCTTGCATCATGTGCCCGAACTCATCACTGTATCTCTTGTCAGTGCAGCCGAAGATAATGTCATCCGCATAGATTTGGCACACAAACAATTCACCGTCATATGTCTTCGTGAAGAGTGTAGGATCAAGAGAACCAGGTTTGAAGCCTTTGCTCTTCAGGAAGTCTTTGAGTGTGTCATACCAAGCGCGAGGAGCTTGTTTGAGGCCATATAGTGCCTTGTTGATCTTCTATACCTTATCAGGATGTTTTGGATCTTCAAAGCCAGGTGGTTGTGCAACATACACTTCTTCTTCAATCTTGCCATTGAGAAAGGCACTCTTCACATCCTTTTTGTACAGAAGAATGTTGTGATGGTTGGCATAGGCTAGCAGTATGCGAATGGATTCAAGCCTTGCCACGGGAGCGAATGTTTCATCGAAGTCAATCCCTTCTACTTGAGTGTAACCTTGAGCAACTAGATGAGCCTTGTTTCTGACAACTTGACCATGCTCATCTTGTTTGTTGCGATAGATCCATTTGGTGCCTATGATATAGTGCTTGCGAGGATCAGGACGCTTGACCAATTCCCATACATTGTTCAGCTTGAACTGATGAAGCTCTTCTTGCATAGCTTGAATCCATTCAGGTTCCATGAAGGCTTCAGCAACTTTCTTGGGTTCGGATATAGAGACAAATGCAAAGTGCCCACAGAAATTTGCTAGCTGCGTTGTGATACGTCTCCAATGTATCTACTTTTCCAAACAATTTTGCCCTTGTTTTGGACTCTAACTTGCATGATTTGAATGAAACTAACCCGGACTGACGTTGTTTTCTACAGAACTGCCATGATGTTATTTTATGTGTAGAAAACAAAAGTTCTCGGAATGACCTGAAAATCCACGGAGACAAGTTTTGGAAAATATAAAAAATACTGGCGAAAGAATCAAGACCAGGGGGCCCACACCCTGTCCACGAGGGTGGGGGGCACGCCCACCCCCCTGGGCACGCCCCCTGTCTCGTGGGCCCCCTGACGCTCCACCGACCTCAACTCCAACTCCATATATTCCGTTTCACGAAGAAAAAAATTAGAGAGAAAGTTTCATCACATTTTACGATACGGAGCCGCCGCCAATCCCTAATCTCTCTCGGGAGGGATGACCTGGAGTCCGTTCGGGGCTCCGGAGAGGGGGATTCGTCATCATTGTCATCATCAACCATCCTCCATCACCAATTTCATGATGCTCACCGCCGTGCGTAAGTAATTCCATCGTAGGCTTGCTGGATGGTGATGGGTTGGATGAGATTTACCATGTAATCAAGTTAGTTTTGTTAGGGTTTGATCCCTAGTATCCACTATGTTCTGAGATTGATGTTGCTATGACTTTGCTATGCTTAATGCTTGTCACTAGGGACCAAGTGCCATGATTTCAGATCTGAACCTATTATGTTTTCATGAATATATGTGTCTTCTTGATCCTATCTTGCAAGTCTATAGTCACCTATTATGTGTTATGATCCGACAACCCCGAAGTGTCAATAATCGGGATACTTCTTGGTGATGACCGTAGTTTGAGGAGTTCATGTATTCACTATGTGCTAATGCTTTGTTTCGGTTCTCTATTAAAAGGAGGCCTTAATATCCCTTAGTTTCCGCTAGGACCCCACTGTCACGGGAGGGTAGGACAAAAGATGTCATGCAAGTTCTTTTCCATAAGCACGTATGACTATATACGGAATACATGCCTACATTACATTGATGAACTGGAGCTAGTTCTGTGTGACCCTATGTTATAGCTATTACATGAGGAATCGCATCCAATATAATTATCCATCACTGATCCAATGCCCACGAGCTTTTCACATCTTGTGTTTCGCTTATTTAATTTTCCGTTGCTACTGTTATAATCACTAAAAAACTATTATATTTACCTTTGTTACTGTTACCTTTGTTACTGTTACCTTTATTATCATACTACTTTGCTACTAAATACTTTGCTACAGATACTCAGTTATCCAGGTGTTGGTTGAATTGACAACTCAACTGCTAATACTCAATAATATTCTTTGGCTCCCCTTGTGTCGAATCAATAAACTTGGGTTGAATACTTTACCCTCGAAAGCTGTTGCAATCCCCTACACTTGTGGGTTATCAAGACTAATTTCTCGCGCAGTTGTCAGGGAGCATAGCTCTATTCTTTGAGTCACTTGGGATTTATATCTGTTGATCACTATGAGGAACTTGAAACACGAAAGAACCAAAAATTTTCCCTCAACTACGAGGGGAGGTAAGGAACTGCCATCTAGCTCTGCACTAGATTATCCTTCTGTTTTGATTAAGCTTGCGACACCTAAACCTGCTACTTCTATGAATTCTGATATGTCGCATGTCATTGATGATGCCACTTCTGCTATGCATGATACTTGTGATGAAACTACTTCTGTGCGTGATACTACTTTGCCATTAGGTGAATTTCTTGATGAACAACTTGCTAGGGTTAGAGAGAATGAAATTATTGAAGATGCTATTACTGATGATAGTGATGATGAAAGTTTTCCCCCTGATTATGAATTACCTATTGTTCCTGAGGGTTATGTTATGGATGAGGAAGCTGCTAGAGCTATCTTTGCTTGCAAAGATAGATACGATCTTCAGAAGTTATTAGCTAAATGGAAGTAGCAGTCTCTTAATGCTAGAATGAAACCTGACCCTGCTTTTGCTACTTCACCTATTTGTGTTATTGATAAGGATTATGAATTCTCTATTGATCCTGAAATAATTACTTTGGTTGAATCTGATCCTTTTTATGGCCTTGAATCTGAAACCGTTGTGGCACATCTTACCAAGTTAAATGATATAGCCACCATGTTTACTAATGATGAGAAGTCTCGCTATTATTATATCCTTAAGATATTTCCGTTCTCATTAAAGGTGATGCTAAGACTTGGTTTAATTCGCTTGATCCTGGTTGTGTGCGTAGTCCCCAGGATATGATTTATTACTTCTCTGCTAGATATTCCCCTACTCATAAGAAACAAGCTACCTTGCGGGAAATATATAATTTTGTGCAAATCAAAGATGAGGGTCTCCCACAAGCTTGGGGGAGGCTTCTCCGATTACTTAATGCTTTGCCTGATCATCCTCTGAAGAAAAATGAAATACTTGATATCTTTTATAATGGAGTTACTGATGCTTCCAAGGACTACTTGGATAGTTGTGCTGGTTGTGTTTTCAGGGAAAGAACAGTCAACGAAGCTAAATTACTATTGAATAATATGTTGACTAATGAAAATAATTGGACTCTTCCTAAGCCAATTCCTGAGGCAATTCCTGAACCAATTGAGCCAACTCCTGAGCCTATTCCTAAACCCACTCCGAAGAAGAGACGTGTTCTCTTTCTCAGTCCTGAAGATATGCAAGAGGCAAAGAAATCAATGAAAGAAAAAGGTATTAAAGCTGAAGACGTTAAGAATTTACCACCTATTTAAGAAATACATGGTCTTAATATACCACCTGTTGAAGAAACACATTGTCTTGATAACCCGACACAGGTAGTAAAGTTAAATTCTCTCTATAGATATGATAGAGTTGAAATCCCTTCTACTAGGTTTCATAGCCCATGCTTAGATGAATTTGATGACTTTATGGCTAGACAAGAAAGTTTTAATGCTTATGTTGGTAGAGAATTAGAGAATAATGCTTTCGAGATAGGACGCTTGAGTGATTATATGGCTAGAGTTAAAGGTGAACTTAAACTCATTAGCAAATATGCTTCTATGGTTGCTACTCAAGCTGAGCTAGTACTTAAAGCTCAAAATGATTTGCTTGATGAATTAAATAATAAACATGACTTTGTTGTTAGAGTGGCTACTAGAACTGGTAGAATGACTCAGGAACCTTTGTATCCTGAAGGCCACCCTAAGAGAATCGAGCAAGATTCTCAGAGAAATAATTTAGAGGCACCTAGTTCTTCCAGAAAGAAGAAAAAGAAAAATGATAGAACTTTGCATGCTTCTAGTGAACCTGTTGTAGACACACCTGAGAATCCCAATGATATTTCTATTTCTGATGCTGAAACACAATCAGGTGATGAACATGAACCTAGTGATAATGTTAATGATAATGTTCATGTTGATGCTCAACCTAGCAAAAATAATGATGTAGAGATTGAACCTGCTGTTGATCTTGATAACCCACAATCAAAGAATCAACTTTATGATAAGAGAGACTTTGTTGCTAGGAAGCACGATAGTGAAAGAGAACCATGGGTTCATAAACCCATGCCGTTTCCTCGTAAACCATCCAATACAAAGGATGAGGAGGATTTTGAGCGCTTTGCTGAAATGATTAGACATATCTTCTTACGTATGCGCTTAACCGATATGCTTAAAGCAAATCCTTATGCTAAGTATATGAAGGATATCATTACAAATAAAAGAAAAATATCGGAAGCTGAAATTTCCACCATGCTTGCTAATTACACTTTTAAGGGTGGAATACCAAAGAAACTTGGAGATCCGGGAGTACCAACTATACCATGCTCCATTAAAAGAAATTATGTTAGAACTGCTTTATGTGATCTTGGAGTCGGTGTTAGTGTTATGCCTCTTTCTTTATATCGTAGACTTGAATTGAATAAGTTGACACCTACTGAAATATCTTTGCAAATGGCTGATAAATCAACGGTCATACATGTCGGCATTTGTGAGGATGTGCCTGTTGTGGTTGCAAATGTCACTATCTTAACGGACTTTGTTATTCTTGATATTCTCGAGGACGATAGTATGTCGATTATCCTTGGTAGACCCTTTTTGAATACTGCAGGGGCTGTTACTGATTGCAACAAAGGCAATGTCACTTTTCATGTTAATGGTAATGAGCATACGGTACACTTTCCGAGGAAGCAATTTCAAGTTCATAGCATCAATTCTATTGGAAAAGTTCCAACTATCATTATTGGAGATTTTGAATTTCCTCTTCCTACTGTCAAGAAAAAATATGATATTCTTATTGTTGGGGATGTCCATATCCCCGTTGAGGTAACTTAGTGTTATTCGAAATTTCTCCGGTTCCGTGTTATTCGGAATGAGTTTGTTAACAAGACTTGATCAACCTTGTTAGTGGATTCATTTTGATGATCATGAGATGGATGAAACTAGAAGGCACAACCCTCTGTGCCCTCTTTTTACTTTTTGTTATTTAGATAGAATAAAGCAAAAATAGTATTATCCGTCTGTTTTCTAAATTATTCGTGCATTAAAAAAATCCTGAAAATAAAAATGCTCCAAATGCCCTGCAAATTTAGTATGATTTTTTATAGATTATTTGAGGATTTTAGGCACTGAAAACACTTCAAGAGGGGCAAGCACCAGGCCACGAGGGTGGAGGGCGCGCCCACACCCCCTGGGCGCGCCCCCTGTCCCGTGGGCCCCTGGTGGCCCCCCTCCACTTATGGCAGCACCCACACACTCCATCTTCTTCACAAAAAATCCCTATCCAGCTCAAGCACGAGTTCTAGCTCATTTTGCTGCGATTTTCGATCTCCTTGCTCAAAGCTCCATTCACAAAACTGCTTTGGGAGATTGTTGCTTGGTATGTGACTCCTCCATTGGTCCAATTAGTTTTTGTTCTAGTGCTTTATTCATTGCAAATTTTTGCTGCTTAGGTGACCATGTTCTTGAGCTTGCATGTTAAATTTATGAGGTCCCAAGTAATTCCAATGCATGATATAGGCTCTAGGCACTTGTAGGAGTAGTTGCTATCAATCTTGTTTAGTTTTATTCAATTTTATTTTGAAGTTACTAAAATTTCAGAAATTTTTTAGAAAAAGAAATATGTCTAGGAGAATGTACGAAGGTGGTTCCTTAGTAAAGAAAGGACCCAGGATTGCTATACGTGAGCAAGACGATGAACTACCGAGGGACGTAGAAGTACGAGCTTGTGAGTGGCCACCCGACAATTTTATGGTCGAAGCAGGCTTTAAGGAGGAATTTGACACGTATGTGCGTAATGCCGATCTGGAGGACTTCTTACAAGATAAGTGTCCTCAGTACTATCAATTGACTGATTCATTTTTGCGAAGGTTTAAATATAAATATACACGTAATTATCCGAGTGTCATATTTTATATCTATGATACGTCTTATACCATGGACTTAGAGGATTTTACAACTGCTTGCAAACTTCCGCAGTGGGGTAATTAATGATCCCCACAAATCTGAATTTAGAGATTTTCTTGCTTGTATTACTGTGGGAGAATCTAGGGATATAGCACAAGCTACCATAGGGAGCATTCACTTTCCTGCTATACATTACTTTGCTCTCTTCATTGGTAGATGCATTAACGGTAAAGATGAAGCGTGTCACATGTGTGTCCCTGATCTTTGTGTCCTCAAGAGTGTCGTGTTAGGTTAGAAAGATTATAACTTGGGGGCAATAGTTGCACGTGGGTTGCATAGTAATGGTACAACCGGAGATTTATTTGGACGAATTTATGTGACCCGTGTGGCAAATTATCTTGGTATAGCCCCACGAGATGGTGATATGATGTTGCCTCCTGCTTATTTAGATTATGATGCTATGGTCCAACATCATTTTCTTAAGAGGAATGAACAATTCCTCCAGTATCGACTAATCTTTGACAGACGTTGCGCTGTCCATGTTACTCTTCCTGCTCCTTTCCTTTTTGATTACCAGGCAAAAGGAAGATATGTTGTTACTAGGGAGGAAGTAGCTGAACACGAGGGGAGAGCGGAGGCGGCTCGCCAACATGCCATAGCTCAGGAGGCGTTTGCTGTTGCATCTCAGTACGACCCCAGTTACAACTACGGATATCAGCCAGGCTATCCTTGGCAATAAACCAACTTAGGCCAAAAGCCTAAGCTTGGGGGAGTACGTATTTCACACCGACTTTACATTCATGTTCACACACTATTTTAGTCATCGGTGCTCATACTCTTTCATTGTATTATCCATGCTAGTTTAATTTCTTTTTCTCGCTTTCTTCTTTTGTGTTTGATAAACTTTAAGAAAAACCAAAAAAATAGTTAGTTTAGTTTCCATGCTTGTAGTAGAAATTAAAATGAAAACCCAAAAAGATTTCTCGTTCTTCTTCTTGCTTGTTGGGAGCTTTCCCGTGTAAATAGTTTTATTTTCTTTTCTTTCCTTTGGGAGTCGAGAGTAGAAGACCATATTGAAAATGTTTAGTGGCTCTCATATGCATGATTGATTATTTAACTTAGAGCCCATATTACTTTGTCTTCTCTATTGAGTTGAATGCTTGCAGATTCCATCTTAGTCCAATGCTTGTGCACTATTATTATTATACACATCGTTTGGTCGTGCAAGTGAAAGGCAATAATGACGATATATGATGGACTGGTTGAGATGAGAAAAGCTGGTATGAACTCGACCTCTCTTGTTTTTGTAAATATGATGAGTTCATCATTCCTGATTCAGCTTATTATGAAGTAAACATATTTGTAATAACATTTAGAGATTATAGTTGCTTGTGCCATGCTTGATTAGATATGAGTTATAATGGTTTACCTTGCGTGCCAACATGCTATTAGAATGATTATGATGTGGTATGATGGGATGGTATCCTCCTTTGAATGAATTGAGTGACTCGACTTGGCACATGTTCACGCATGTAGTTGAAACAAATCAACATAGCCTTCGTGATATTTATGTTCATGCTGGATTATATCCTACTCATGCTTGTACTTGGTGTGAATTAATTTTAATGCATG
Organism: Triticum dicoccoides; assembly: GCF_002162155.2. NCBI lineage: Eukaryota > Viridiplantae > Streptophyta > Magnoliopsida > Poales > Poaceae > Triticum > Triticum dicoccoides. The sequence continues at coordinate 351,064,035 of NC_041385.1, read as the reverse complement.
TTCATGACTGTTGTCACTCTCTCAGTTGGTCGCTGCCCAGTCTTTCGCTAGCCTTCACCTGTACTAAGCGGGAATACTGCTTGTGCATCCAAACTCCTTAAACCCCAAAGTTAGTCCAATGAGTCCACCATACCTTCCTATATGTGGTATTTACCCGCCGTTCCAAGTAAATTAGTATGTGCCAAACTTCAATCCTTTAAATGAAATTCTGTTTTGTATGCTCGATTAGCTCATGTTACAACTAGGGATGCCTATATCTTCCATGCTAGGTGGGTTATTCTCAAGAGGAGTGGACTCCGCTCCTCATTCACGAGAAAGGGTCGATAACCGGGATGCCCAGTCCCATGATCCAAAAAGATCAAAGCAAATCAATATAATTAAACAAAACTCCCCCAGGGTTGTTGTTAGTTGGAGGCACTCGTTGTTTCGAGAAAGCCATGGATTGATGCTTGTTGGTGGTGGGGGAGTATAAACTTTTACCATTCTGTGCGGGAACTGCCTATAATGCATGTAGTATGGAAGATACAGCCATCTCATAGTTGTTGCGTTGACAGTGAAAGTATACCGCTCAAAATGTTATTCATCCCTATTTTAAAATCTTGCTCTGGCACCTCTACAAATCCCTGCTTCCATCTGCGAAGGGCCTATATATTTACTTTTATGTTGAGTCATCATCCCTCTTATTAAAAAGCACCCGCTGGAGAGCACACTGTCATTTGCATTCATTACTATTGCTTTATATTGGGTATGACTTGACTAGATCTCTTTTACCATGAATTACAATGTTTAGTCAGTCCTTGATCTTTAAAGGTGCTCTGCATTTATGTTTTGCAGTCTTAGAAAGGGCTAGCGAGATACCATTTTGCTATATCATGTTATGATTGTTTGAGAAAGTGTTGTCATCCGAGTTTTATTATTATGGCTCGCTAGCTGATTATGCCATTGATATGAGTAATTGTGAGACCTAGGTGTTATTATGAGTATGGTTAGTTCATAATACTTGTTGAAACTTGAATGTTGGCTTTGCATGTTTACAACAACAAGAGCAAACGGAGTTTGTAAAAGTTTTTCTTTATCACTTTCAGTTTATCAACTGAATTGCTTGAGAACAAGCAAAGGTTTAAGCTTGGGGGAGTTGATACGTCTCCAACGTATCTACTTTTTCAAACACTTTTGCCCTTGTTTTGGACTCTAACTTGCATGATTTGAATGAAACTAACCCGGACTGACACTGTTTTCAGCAGAACTGCCATGATGTTGTTTTATGTGTAGAAAACAAAAGTTTTGGGAATGACCTGAAAATCCACGGAGACAAGTTTTGGAAAATATAAAAAATATTGGCGAAAGAATCAAGACCAGGGGGCCCACACCCTGTCCACGAGGGTGGGAGCGCGCCCACCCCCTGGGCACGCCCCCCTGTCACGTGGGCCCCCTGACGCTCCACCGACATCAACTCCAACTCCATATATTCTGTTTGAAAAAAATCAGAGAGAAAGTTTCATCGCGTTTTACGACTCGGAGCCGCCGCCAAGCCCTAATCTCCCTCGGGAGGGCTGATCTGGAGTCTGTTCGGGGCTCCGGAGAGGGGGATTCATCGCCGTCGTCATCATCAACCATCCTCCATCACCAATTTCATGATTCTCACCACCGTGCGTGAGTAATTCCATCATAGGCTTGCTAGACCGTGATGGGTTGGATGAGATTTACCATGTAATCAAGTTAGTTTTGTTAGGGTTTGATCCCTAGTATCCACTATGTTCTGAGATTGATGTTGCTATGACTTTGCTATGCTTAATGCTTGTCACTAGGGCCCGAGTGCCATGATTTCAGATCTGAACCTATTATGTTTTCATGAATATATGTGTGTTCTTGATCCTATCTTGTAAGTCTATAGTCACCTATTATGCGTTATGATCCGACAACCCCGAAGTGACAATAATCGGGATATTTATCGGTGATGGCACTAGTTTGAGGAGTTCATGTATTCACTATGTTCTAATGCTTTGTTCCGGTTCTCTATTAAAAGGAGGCCTTAATATCCCTTAGTTTCCGCTAGGACCCCGCTGCCATGGGAGGGTAGGACAAAAGATGCCATGCAAGTTCTTTTCCATAAGCACGTATGACTATATACGGAATACATGCCTACGTTACATTGATGAACTAGAGCTAGTTCTGTGTCACCCTATGTTATAGCTATTACATGAGAAATCGCATCCGACATAATTATCCATCACTGATCCAATGCCTACGAGCTTTTCACATCTTGTGTTTCGCTTATTTACTTTTCCATTGCCACTGTTATAATCACTACAAAACTATTATATTTACCTTTGTTACTTTTACCTTTATTATCATACTACTTTGCTACTAAATACTTTGCTGCAGATACTAAGTTATCCAGGTGTTGTTGAATTGAAAACTCAACTGTTAATACTCAATAATATTCTTTGGCTCCCCTTGTGTCGAATCAATAAATTTGGGTTGAATACTTTACCCTCGAAAGCTGTTGCGATCCCCTACACTTGTGGGTTATCACGTTGCTCTTGAATGAGTGAGTGGACCAGGTGCATTGATGCTATCAATTATCTTCTCAATCTGTGCTTCATTTGCAACTCTGGGATGTACTGGATGAAGATTTTGTCCTTGCAGATCATTGTCTTCAGCTTCAACATTGACTTCAGGCTGAGCATTGTCTTCGATTTGATTTGGTGCAATGATGATTTGTTCTTCAGCCTGAGCTTCTGAAGGTATGATTTCTCCAGTACCCATAAGCTTGATAGATTCGCTAGGAGGGATTTCATCTAGCACATTTGGCAGGTGCTCTCTTTGCGAGCCGTTAGTCTCATCGAACTGCACGTCCACAGTTTTAACCACTTTATAGTGAAAGAGATTGAAGACTCTGTAGGAATGCTAATCCTTTCTGTATCCAAGCATAAAACATTCATATGCTTTTGGCGGAAATTTTGAAGTGTGATGTGGATCCTTGATCCAGCATCTAGCACCAAATACTCTGAAGTAACTGATGTTTGGCTTCTTACCAGTTAGTAGCTCATATAATGTCTTCTTTAGAATCTTGTGTAGATAAACATGGTTGATGACATGGCATGCAGTATCAATGGCTTCAGGCCAGAACTTTCTTGGAGTCTTGTACTCATCAAGCATTGTTCGAGCCATCTCAATGAGGTTTCTGTTCTTGCGCTCCATGATGCCATTCTGCTGAGGTGTGTAAGGAGCTGAGAAATCATGAGTGATGCCCAGTGTATCAAGATAAGTGTCGAGGCCAGTGTTCTTGAATTCTGTGTCATTGTCACTTCTGATGTGCTTGATCTTGATGCCATAGTTCATCCTGGCACGGTTGGTGAATTGTCTGAAGACATCCTGCACTTCAGTCTTGTAGAGGATTATATGCACCCATGTATATCTTGAGTAATCATCAACAATGACGAAGCCGTAGAGACAACCAGTGGTAGTTAGAGCAGAGTAGTGAGTAGGGCCGAATAAGTCCATGTGAAGCAGCTCGAAGGGACTTAATGTAGTCATGATTGTCTTCGAGGGATGCTTGGCCCTAGTCATCTTTCCAGCTTTGCAAGCACCACATAGATGATCCTTCTTGAACTTGACGCCCTCGATGCCCACGACATGCTTATTCTTCGCGAGAGTGTACAAGTTCCTCATGCTAGCATGTCCTAGCCTCCGATGCTAGAGCCAGCACTCTAAAGCTTTTGCTAGAAGACATACGGCTAGCTATGGTCCTGCTAAGAAATCTACCATGTACAGATCATCTTTTCGATACCCTTCAAAGACTAGAGACTTGCAAGATTCCATAAGCACAAGGCAACACTATTTTCCAAATATCACAATCATGTTCAGATCACAAAGCATTGAGACAGACATTAAGTTGAAACCAAGGGATTCAACAAGCATCACTTTATCCCTGTGCTGATCCTTTGAGATTGCAACTCTACCCAGACCCAATACCTTGCTTTTACCAGTGTCAGCAAATGTGATGTGACTTTTGTCAGACGGGCGTAGGGTTGAAACCATCAGAAGACTTCGATCACCAGTCATGTGGTTAGTGCAGCCACTATCCATAATCCATTCTAAAGACTTTGGTGTCGTACCCTACAGTACAGTTTGGGGGATAGGCTTCACCAAGGGTATTGTGAAGCATAAACATTTGACGAACAAGCGGACAATGAAAGTTCAGATCTTGGTTAGGATAGATAAGATGATTGTCAAGGAATCCTGGGACGGAATACATAGTAAGATTATTTGGACATTTTATCTTGGTTATGATAGATAGGATGATTGTCAAGGAATCCTGGGACGAAATACATAGTAAGATCATAAGCACCAGACGCCATTGATTTCCGGCTGGAGACCTTTCCCTGCAAAAGAGAGTTAAGTTTTCTTAACCACCCACATCTTTAGGGGTGGCTTAGAAGCAATGAGTCTAAGTGCAGCATCTGAGAACTTCGGCTTTGGAGCCCTAGCAAATAGCCTTGCAGGAGGTGAATAATACTCATAAGACGAAAAGTTCTTGGTTTTATGAACATAGCAGTTTGACGAAACACGCTCATATTCAAAAGCCTGGGTATGGTTTCCCTGCAAAACATCGGCGTTAGGGTGACTCTGGTGAGTCCACTGTCTGTATGAAGCCTTTGGACCATATGAAGCCTTTGGTCTGGGATTTGTCTTCTTCCCTGGTGGTGTCATGATGACATTCACGAGAAGATTATCAAGACAACTTTTGGGTACCCAGATCTTTTTAAGAGGTGGTCCCTTCCTGCAGTTAGTACCAATATACTTGGCAAAGACTTCACCATTCTGATTCGAGAACAGTTTATAGTTTGCATCAAAGGATTCATCAATGATAATTGGGTTAGCACAAGTGAAGCCATATAAGGTATATGGATCCACTGAAGGTCCCTTTGCAGCAACCCATGTGGTTTTGGGGTCCTGCTCAGGCATCCGGTAGGAACCATCAACATTCATTTTCCTCTCGAACCCAACACCCTCTTTCCTAGGGTTTCGGTTCAGAATCTGCTTTTTGAGGACATCACATAGTGTCTGATGCCCTTTGAGACTTTTATACATTCCTGTTACAAGCAATGTCTTCAACCTGGCATTCTCATCAGCAATAGTAGTGGTATCCTCAGCAGAGGGGGTAGTTACCACATTAGTAGTTGAAGACATTGCAATAGTAGCAGCAGTAGAACATTCAGCAATAGAGACAACATTATCATGCTCAAGAAATTTTAGAGAAGGTGGTTCAAATCCTTCCTAAGAGGAACTGATCTCTTGAGCGCGGAGTGACTCATCCTCCTTTTGAAGATCTTCATGAGCCAATCTCAATCTCTCAAGCTCTTGCTTCCTTTGAAGATAATAATAGGAGAGCTTTTTATGAGTCGTTGAAAGCGATTCATGACGACTTTCATGTTCCTCGTACTTAACATGAAGATTTTAATGTCTTCAATTAAGGACTGAGTTCAGGTCATTTCTGCGTCCAACAGGTCATCGTTTTTGTGTAGCAACTTTTGAATATGTTCCATAGCATTTTGTTGTTCTGTTGCAAGTTTAGCAAGTGTTTTGTAGCTAGGTTTAGATTCACATTTAGAATCATCTTCACTTGATATTTGAAAGTAAGCATCACGTGAGTTTACCTGGGCACCACGTGCCATGAAGCAGTAGGTGGGAGCAGAGTCATCCTCATCCTTGGCATCAGCGTTGGTGATGAGGCCATTGTCTTCAGTGTTGAAGATGGACTTGGCGACATACACAGAAGCTAGAGCCAGGCTTGCTACTCCAGAATCAGATTCCTCTTTAGACTCCACCTTCGCCTCCTCAGATGAAGACTCCTCCTCTGAATCCATCTCCTTGCCAACAAACGCACGAGGCTTGCTTGATGAGCTCTTCTTGTGTGATGAAGACTTCAACGAAGACTTGGAAGAAGACTTTGAGGATTTCTTCTTCTTCTTGTCATCAGAATCATATTCCTTGCTCTTCTTCTTCTTCTTGGTCTCATTGTCCCAGTGTGGACACTCAGAGATGTAGTGACCAGGTTTCTTGCACTTATGGCATGTTCTCTTCTTGTGATCATGAGAAGAAGCTTCATCGTTTCTTGAGTTGGATCTTGAAGACTTTCTGAAGTCTTTCTTCTTAGTGAACTTCTGGAACTTCTTCACAAGCATAGCGAGCTCCTTTCCAATATCTTCAGGATCCCCAGAACTGCAGTCAGATTCTTCTTCAGATGAGGAAACAACAACCTTTGCCTTCCAAGCGCGGGTTCGGCCATAGTCTATTGGACGATAATGCACGAAGTTTTACGTGCTTTCATTGGATGATTTGTGGTAGTCTATTTTGATGATATATTGATTTATAGCAAATCTTTGGAAGAACATTTGGAATATCTACATGTTGTTTTTATTGCTCTACGTGATGCATGTTTGGTAACCTTGGGAAGTGCACCTTTTGCACCGACCGAGTACCTTTTCTTGGATATGTTGTTACTCCACAGGGAATTGAAGTTGATAAAGCCAAGATTGAAGCTATTGAAAGTTGGCCGCAGACCAAAACGGTCACACAAGTGAGGAGTTTTCTAGGCCTCGCTGGATTCTATAGGCGTTTTGTGAAAGATTTCAGCACCATTGCTGCACCTCTCAATGAGCTTACAAAGAAGGACGTGCCTTTTGTTTGGGGTACCGCACAAGATGAAGCCTTCACGGTATTGAAAGATAGGTTGACACATGCTCTTTTACTCCAACTTACTGATTTTAATAAGACTTTCGAGCTTGAATGTGATGCTAGCGGAATTGGATTAGGAGGTGTGTTATTACAAGATGGCAAACATGTTGCATACTTTTCTGAAAAATTGAGTGGGCCTAGTCTGAATTATTCTACTTATGATAAAGAATTATATGCTCTTGTTCGAACTTTAGAAACATGGCAACATTATTTATGCCCCATAGAATTTGTTATAATTTCTGATCATGAATCTTTGAAAGATATTAAAAGTCAAGCTAAACTGAATCATAGACATGCTAAATGGGTTGAATTCATTGAGACTTTCCCTTATGTCATTAAACACAAGAAGGGTAAAGAAAATGTTATTGCTGATGCATTGTCTCGTCGCTGTACTATGCTTTCACAACTTGACTTCAAAATATTTGGTTTGGAGACCATCAAAGATCAATATGTGCATGATGCTGATTTTAAAGATGTATTGCAGAATTGTAAAGAACGAAGAACATGGAACAAGTTCGTTGTTAATGACAGATTTGTGTTCCGTACTAACAAGCTATGCATTCTGATTCGTCTCCAACGTATCTATAATTTTTGATTGTTCCACGCTATTATATTACCCGTTTTGGATGTTTATGGGCTTTACTTTACACTTCTATATCATTTTTGGGACTAACCTACTAACCGAAGGCCCAGCCCGTATTGCTATTCTTTTGCCTATTTCAGTGTTTCGAAGAAAAGGAATATCAAATGGAGTCCAAACGGGATGAAACCTCCGGGAGTGATCTTTTTCGAACAAATGCAAACCAAGAGACTTGGAGTGGACGTCAAGAAGTAAACGAGGCGGCCACGAGGCAGGAGGGCGCGCTCTAGGGGGTGGGCGCGCCCCCGACCCTCGTGCGCCCCTCGTGGCTGCACCGACCTACTTCTTCCTCCTATATATATCCATGTACCCCGAGAACATCCAAGAGCACCACAAAACCCTATTTCCACCGCTGCAACCTTCTGTATCCGCGAGATCCCATCTTGGGGCCGTCGCCGGCGCTCCGTCGGAGGGAGAATCAACCATGCAGGGCTTTCACATCAACACCATATCCTCTCTGATGAGTTGTGAGTAGTTTACCACAGACCTTCGGGTCCATAGTTATTAGCTAGATGACTTCTACTCTCTCTCTTTGAATCTCAATACAAAGTTCTCCTTGATCTTCTTGGAGATCTATTCGATGTAACTCTTTTTGTGGTGTGTTTGTCGAGATCCGGTGAATTGTGGGTTTATGATCAAGTTTATCTATGAGAAATATTTGAATCTCCTTTGAATTCTTTTATGTATGATTGGTTATCTTTGCAAGTCTCTTCGAATTATCAATTTGGTTTGGCCTACTAGATTGATCTTTCTTGCAATGGGAGAAGTGCTTAGGTTTGGGTTCAATCTTGCGGTGTCCTTTCCCAGTGACAGCAGGGGCAGCAAGGCACATATTGTATTGTTGCCATCAAGGATAAAAAGATGGGGCTATCATATTGCTTGAGTTTATCCCTCTACATCATGTCATCTTTCTTAATGCATTACTCTGTTCTTCACGAACTTAATACTCTAGATGCAAGCAGGAGTCAGTCGATGTTTGGAGTAATAGTAGTAGATGCAGGCAGGAATCGGTCTACTTGTCACGTACGTGATGCCTATATACATGATCATGCCTAGATATTCTCATAACTATGCACTTTTCTATCAATTGCTCGACAGTAATTTGTTCACCCATTGTAATAATTATGCTATCTTGAGAGAAGACACTAGTGAAACCTATGGCCCCCGGGTCTATCTTTTATCATATAAGTTTCCGATCTACTTTTATTTGCATCTTTACTTTCCAATCTATATCATAAAAATACCAAAAATATTTATCTTATATTATTATCTCTATTAGATCTCACTTTCGCAAGTTACCGTGAAGGGATTGACAACCCCTTTATCACGTTGGTTGCGAGGTTCTTGTTTCTTTGCGTAGGTACAAGGGACTTGTTTGGATCCTCCTACTGGATTGATACCTTGGTTCTCAAAAACTGAGGGAAATACTTACGCTACTTTGCTACATCACCCTTTCCACTTCAAGGGAAAACCAACGCAGTGCTCAAGAGGTAGTGTCGGTGTCAAAACCGGCGGATCTCGGGTAGGGGGTCCCGAACTGTGCGTCTAGGCAGATGGTAACAGGAGACAAGGGACACGATGTTTTTACCCAGGTTCGGGCCCTCTCGATGGAGGTAAAACCCTACTCTTGCTTGATTAATATTAATGATATGGGTAGTACAAGAGTTGATCTACCACGAGATCAGAGAGGCTAAACCCTAGAAGCTAGCCTATGGTATGATTGTTGTTCGTCCTACGGACTAAAACTCTCCGTTTTATATAGACACTGGAGAGGGCTAGGGTTACACAGAGTCGGTTACAATGGGAGGAGATCTACATATCGTATCGCCAAGCTTGCCTTCCATGCCAAGGAAAGTCCTACCGGACACGGGACAAAGTCTTCAATCTTGTATCTTCATAGTCCAGGAGTCCGGCCAATGGTCATAGTCCGGCCATCCGGACACCCCCTAATCCAGGACTCCCTCAGTAGCCCCTGAATCAGGCTTCAATGACGACGAGTCCGGCACGCAAATTGTCTTCGGTATTGCAAGGCGGGTTCCTCCTCCGAATATTTCATAGAAGATGTTGAACACAAGGATAGTGTCCAGCTCTGTAAAATAGTTTCCACATACCACCGTAGAGAGAATAATATTCGCACAAATCTAATCTGCTGACGCATTCTACAGCGTGACATCATAGCCAAGACTTTATTCGTTTTACTGTCCCACCTCAGCGTGTTTAGCGAGGCAGTTTCCTTGACACGTCATGTCAAAGCAGAGATCGTGTCCCCTTATTCCGGGATTCTCATCAATACGGGCGTGGGTAACCCAACCGCGCCATTAATCGCGGCGCTTGGGAGATAAGCGAGTTTTATTAGGCTGGTGGGGGCTCATAGTTTCGGCCGCCCATATAAGGGGATAAGGATCCACCCTTTCCATCTACGCCTTCTTCCTCCTTCGCTTACCCATTCCTGCGCACTCGAGCTCCAGTGCCCTAGTCCGCGCTTCCCACCTCAACCTTCTCCAACCATGTCCGGAGCGGGAGGTAGATGGATGGCCTCCACCGTCACGGACGGGCACATCAAAACGTTGAGGAAGGCCGGATACTTGTCTAACGACATCGCGCACCGGCTTCCAGATGAGGGGCCACTCATCCCCACCCCTCGGCCCCATGAGAGGGTCATGTTCCTCCCCCATTTCCTCCGCGGACTGGGCTTTCCTCTTCACCCGTTCGTCCGGGGGCTCATGTTCTACTACGGCCTGGACTTCCACGATCTAGCCCCGAACTTCATCCTCAACATCTCGGCGTTCATCGTCGTGTGTGAGGTCTTCCTCCGCATCCAGCCCCACTTTGGCTTATGGCTGAAGACCTTCAATGTCAAGCCGAAGGTTGTGGGCGGCCGACAAGCGGAGTGCGGAGGCGCCATGGTGGGCAAGATAGCCAACGTTACATGGCTCGAGGGCGCCTTCGTGGAAACCATCAAACGGTGGCAATCGGGGTGGTTCTACATCACCAAGCCGCGTGACCCTGAATGGGCAGCGGCCCCCGAATTCTGATCTGGCATCCCCACACGGCTCACCTCATGGAAAGAGACGGGCCTGTCGTGGAGTAATTCGGCAGAGGTGACTGGACTTCAAACCTGCATCAAAGAACTGATCGACAGGAAGGTTAAACTCGTCACCGTAGTCCAGGTCATGCTCTTCCGCCGGATCCTCCCATGTCAACGACGGGCTTTTAATCTGTGGGGATTCGACCCGGCCCAGCACCAAACTTTGTCCAGGCTCTTCGACACAATGCACGAAGATGCCTGGAAGGTGCTTTTCAAGAGCTCTGAGGTTCACCCTCCCATTATCGAGGATCGTGGATTCTACGCGAACCGTCAAGCCAGCGCGGTAAGCTCAATTTACCCATCCTCGGGGTATTTGTTTTTCATAGTTTGACTCTATGCGGGATCTAAACTCCCATCCCTTTAACAAGACTGGCAGAAGAAGGCCGGACAGATCAACTGTCCGGCTCCTTTGCCCGAAGACCCAGCGGACGCCCGTTTGACGAAGCTGCTGGTTCCGGCACCCCACGTGGTGCCGGAGAAGAAGGCCAAGAAGAAGGCCACGGGGACTCGAAAGAGTTCCCAATGCTTGGTGGTGTCGGACTCATCACCCGACGACCCCGAGATGCCCTCCGCCTCCGAAGACGAGGAGGAGGAAGAAGAAGCCTCTCCCCCTCTAGCGGGGGGAGGAAAGAAAAGGAAGGCCACCCCAACTGGGGAGGCCGGAGGGTCCAAGAAGGGGAAGACCCTTCTTCCGGACTACGCCTCTGATGCCGACGACGGCGGAGAGGAATGGCCATCCAGGGTCAAGCCCCTGGCAAAATCGTAAGTATCCGGATACCAGAATAACTTATGGCGTTCCTCTATGGTACAATACCTTCTGATGCCGAATTCAATTATGCAGCCCACCCAAGGCTCAGCTCGGCGATTCATCGAGCGGCTCCCTGGACTCAACGGATGTGAATAGCGCTACACTCCCGACGGCTACCTACCCCACCCTACGGACGATGCCGAGGTGGAGTGCCAAAAGGGGCTAAACCAGGAGGAGGTGGTCACTGGAGGTGCCGCAAGGCGACCTCCCGGACCCCAGGCCCAAAGGGGGCGTAGCCCCAGAGGGATCTATGTCCGGCCCTGGGCCGGACACCGCTCTGGAACCTTCAATGATTCTGGAGTCCGGCAGGCGGCCCCCTCACAAGAAGGGCAAGCCTACGACGCCGGCGGCCTCCGTCCAATCGGAGGCGCCGGACAACTTGCTGGAGGTGCTTAATGGCGCCTCCATCGACGAAGAGCACCACACTATTATGAGTGCGGTGATCCAGAAGGTTCAGTCCGCCAAGAGCGGACTGACGGAAGCATGTACCAGCCTTCTAACTGGTTTCGAGGTATGTATTTAAAACATGTAAAAATGTTACCGCATAGACAATAGCCCCTGATGCTCAGTGTGGCGTTCGGAAAGAAAAGCCGGACTGAGGATCTAAAAATATATACGCAGGAGTCTAACATAAATATGTCAATATGGGAATGCAGGCTGCGCTGCTGACCTCTGCCGCACTAACTGCGGAGATCGATGCATTGAAGCAGAGCCTTGAGCGGTCCGAGAACGAGCTCGGCCTTGCCAAGAAGCAGCCCGGGGACAAAAAAGGTATGCAGTACCTTATGTAATAGTATATATAAATACATGGTTGCAAATGATAATAGGACCAACGTGAATATTACAGGGGCCACAACCGAGGTGGCGACCCTGAAGGAAGCGCTTTCCAAGGCCGAAGACAATGCGGCCATGGAGCGCTCAGAGCGAGAGAAGCAAGAGGCGCAGGTGGCGGAGGTGCGGCAAGAGCTCGATGCTCTTGTGAAAAAACATGAGAGGTTAGAGCTTGACTCAAAGACTCGAGAGTCCGAGCTTGCCTCGGCACTTGAAACTGCCAAATCTGCCAAGGTCGACGCCCAAAAAGCCCTCCAGGAAATTGAGGCGATGAAAAGGATTGTGGTGGGTAAGGCATTCTTTATGCAAAGCAAGCACGCGAAAGTAAATTACCTGTTACTTACCCGAATCCGGAGCTCTCTAGGAGCTTTCACAGATCTTCCCCGCAGTGTATCCGACGCCGCCGCATTCTACCGGGCCGAGGAAGGGAGCTCGACGGAGAAGGTGTTCTGGTCCCAGTATGCTGAAGCTGAACGCCCGGTGCCCCTGAGCGACCAGCTGCAGCAGCTGGTCGACCTTCATAAGGCAGTCGAGTAGGCCATGAAGGGCCTGATAGGCCGGTTGTGGCCTGGGGAGGTCATGCCTTTGAGCTACTTTGGGTTGGTGCGGCGGCTGGTGGATGCCTGTCCCCGGCTTGAAGTCATCAAGCGCTCCGTATGCATCGAAGGCGCCCGTAAGGCTTTTGCCCATGCTAAAGTGCACTAGGGCAAGTTGGATGCTGAGAAGCTGGTGACAGAAGGGCCACCGGAGGGGAAGGAGCATCGCAGGCCCGAGATGTACTATGAGGGCGTCCTGAAGGGTGCCCGTCGTGTGGCGGATGAATGTACCAGGGATGTAATTTTTGAGTAAACTCGCTCGTATTTGTCCTGTGCGCTGAAAACATGTTCATATGCGCTAAGCAACACTTTTTGAATTTAAAATATTACCTTCTGTGCGGCCGTTTATTAAATCTGAGAGATGCAAGTCGTCGGCTTCTACCCCCATGCCACAAGTGTTGGGGTGTTCGGGATAAACCTGAGCGCTCTTGTTCCCATTATTGGGTCCATCGAGGGAGGCGCTCAGCACAACGAACAAGGCCATCGGACTTATAATGCTTTATCACTCTCACTTAGCCACAGAATTCTATAATTTTAAATTTCGGCGAAGCCCCTAGTATTCGGAAGACCGAGCTTGGGGCGCTATCCATGCCTAGGCTGGACAAAGCCAGCTCCTCGCTCTAAGCGGCATAAGTCTTCAAGGACTCGAAAAACCTCTCGAACAGCGACTGGTCTCTCGCGCTATCATGACGGTCAGTTTTAGCTTTCTCTACTGAGGTGTTAACCCAGCTCAACTGGGGCACAATTGCAGTAGTTCTCCCAGCGCTACCTTAGCCGACATAGCGGAACGTAAGGTACCAAAACATGGGAGCCAGGCAAACCCAACTATTGACCCAAGACATGATTCCGAGCCGGTGCATATAATGCTATAAGTTCGGGGTGCCGCACTCATGAGAGTGTTCGGTCTTCTCACACCGTATTATGGGGTACATAAGCCCCTGGTGTATTGGCCGTACCAAAGTGTACGGTTGCATAATGTCATGACTGAACATATTTATATAAAAATAAATGAATACAATAACAGACAAGAGCTATGTATTGTTTATTAAAAGGGGCTGCTATGAGAGCAGGATGATACAAATAGTGCAATGTGCAAGAGATGGGATTATTTGACATGTCCCCCTCCAGGGGCAAGCTGCGAGACTTTAAGTAAGACAGGTATTTAGCTCGTTATAGAGACCACTGGACATTTGACGTGGCTTGTTGTCTCCCTGGCTATTGCATCGTGTGTTCGGCGATTGTATTGCCGGACAGGCCTTCCAAATAGTAGAGTCCTGAAAGTATATATAAAAAAAAGAAGAAATGGCAAAATCGGGAGCCCCTAGTGCGGTTGAGCCGCATTCTGGGCGTGCCGTGGTTGTGCCCCTCCCCTTATGCCCATGGTATTTCTAGAGCGTAGTTATGTACGCGTGGTACTGCTATCACAATATCGCGAGGGCTGGGGTTGGGGCCTGTCGGGGAAACTGATCCACGAACACCTATGGGGACGGCGGACCGTGGCCCCTTTCGGTTCGGCGGGGGGCAGAGGTCGCACGAAGAGCGGATCGAGGCGAAGCACACGAGCAGTTTACCCAGCTTCGGAGCTCTCCGAAGAGATAATACTCCTACTGCTGCTTGTTTGATTGTATTGTCTTCTTGCTCGAGAGAGAGCTAAGTGTTTTTCTGGCTTTCGAATGATCCGAACCTCCCTTACGTTGCGCATGGGCCTCCTTTTATATGCTCAAGGGGTCACTGACAGGTGGCAATGTAAACAAGGGTACAAATGTAAAAAGAGAGGTGGTTGGTACAGTTACTTGTACAGTGTTTCCTACCTAACCCTGACGGCAGGGGACAAGGGCATTAAAATGCCCGTCTATGTAGCCCAAACAGTGCAGAAAAGGACCGTCAGGGGCGCCACCGCTCGCCACGATGGCGATCTTGTCAGCTTCGCATGCCACCGCGCACCGCTGGCTGCACAGCCTCCTTCCATGCGCGCCTGGAAAGGCTCCCAGAGCGACACGTTGGTGGATGCGCTGGAGCGTGGGCACAGAGTGGCCACTTGTCGCGGCAAGCGCCTTGCCGCGGCCGTTGCCTTGTCGGGTCCGGAAGCTTGTCGCTCACCGGGCCTTGCCGGGACACGCGGTGCGTCGCGGCAAGTTCCTTGAAATGCCTTGATTGGCCTTCCCGGAAAGCTCCTCTTGCCGGGGCCTTGTCTCCTGGGCTTAAATATTTTGTTCTTGAATGGCTCCAAAGGAACCACGGAGGATCTTGGCGGTCGCCGGCAAGCCTTGCCGCGAGGTGCTGCAACTGCCCGTGCACAAGTTCGGGGTACTAGGGTACCCCTATTCTAGTACACCGACAGGAGCCCCCGGGCCTGGGCCATACATGGTGCCGAGCGCTGTTGGGCCAGGCCCAAAACAGGGCACGGGCACACGCGGCCTGGGCCACGCCGTATCTTACTCCGTATCCACCGCGCCCTCCCCAACGGCACGCGTCGAATGCGGCGTCGTGGGAGAGATCGTGGGTGGATTCTTTATTCGGAAGGGCGAAACGTCCGCCCCGTCCCTCTTTAT